>NC_133769.1:365533587-365536749 GCF_003597395.2 Chelonoidis abingdonii | reverse complement strand
ACAGACAGCATAATCATAACCAGTAACCCGTAACCTGGTCTTAGACACCTTATATGACCCCCTTTACACAAGATTTGGTGCCACTGCAGGACCTTGGTTGCAACCCATGTTCTATATGGTCCCAGTTTTATATCAATAACGTCACGGTTGGTCCCTCCTATTCTCAGCCTGTGGCACAGAACAGGCTGGTCTCCTGTGGGCTGGAATACTTTGGTCTCATTCTGGCTGCTGGACTCAGTGTGCAGATGCTGGGTGGGGTTGCTGGCCTGTGATACAGAGGAGGTCAGACTAGATGCTCTGGTATTCCCTTCTGGCCTGAAACGTTACGTCTCTACATGTTAATAGTAAATAGAGAAGAAGAGAGAAATTAACAGGCAGCAAGGGCTGGAGAGATAAAAACAGACAGGATCAGAAATGAGACAGAAAGGCAGCTCCAGGCGGCAGGAGGTGCAGAGGAAAAGGGTTTGGACATGTTCTTCTTCACTTCAAATAGTGGCTCATGACCACTGCTTTGGCTCCTACACGAATACCACAGTCCTTATTTGGGGTCAGATTCTGCAAACCCTTGTGTGAGCCATTCCAGGGGGACTACTCCCCTGAGTCAGGGCAACGTGTGGGATGGGAGCCAGGGTTTGACGGGCCCTGCCTCGTCTTCTGATCCACTGTCCTAACACACCTGCAGGCTGCTTTTATCCTGGGATCAGAGAGCATGTCTGCTCCGTATGGAGGGTTTGAATCTTCATTATTGTTAACAGTTTTCTACCGAAGGCCTTGATTGGCACTCTATTGTGCTAGGCATTGTACAAACCTTAGAGACAGTCTCTGTCCCAAAGAGCTGACAATCTAAATAGACACCACAAGCAACGGATGGGAGGGGACACAGAGGCTGGAAATAACTTGCCCACCATCATAGTGTGGATTCGTGTCAAGAGCTGGGATTAGAAACCAGGTGTCCTGCCACATATCTAGTACCCTGAACCACTTTCCTGCTCCTAGAAAAAGGATATTTAATAGAGTGATTAAACTTGAGATCCATTCCAGTCTTATGATTCTATGCTTTTAAAACTCAACATTAACTGTGTAACTACAGAATGTTTTTGTAGCTTAGCATCAAAGTCACATTAAGGGGGCAGGAACCATGAAAATACATGACACTGCATTTGGGGTGAGTGAGGGTCAATTCTATGTCACGTTCTGTAATTTTGTAAATAATATTTTGTTGAGGGCGGCGGAGGAATATGGACACATGACATCATAATTATAAAATCAATTCTGTGCCAGGAAGCAGTCACCGCTGATACACAGCTGCTAGATTCAAAGCGGGACAAACAAACTCTCGTAGGCAAGTATGTCCCGCTCGCTTCCCATGATTCCAAAACAGAACCTACTGCAGACAAAACTCCAATCTATGAATGTGGAGGGCAGCTTTAAGGAATTGGGATCAAAGGTCTGAATCTGGCTGGCTGATTAGCCCTGCCTACTGCACCTGAGAAAGAGCTGGAACTTAGCCTACCCTTATAAAAGAGGGCAGCAGGAAATGGAGACCAGAAACTGCAATGTTCTCCAGAAAGCTTAGGGGCCCTGCTCCCAATGGCTGGCTACTGGAGCTACTGCAGAATGGACCTGTTCTAGAAAAACCAAACAGATGGAAGGGGAAACTGTTTGCAGACCATAGGAGGGTGCTATAAAATAGGCCTGATTCTTTTACAATCCCTTAAGAAAGGTGTTTGTAGACTCATAGGCGTGTAGGGTTTGAAGCAGCTGTTGTGAGTATACGCTTGTGAAATATATGGGGATAGATTTATCAAGAAGACAGCACAGTTTGGGGAGGGGGGCATCTACCACTTTAAAGACACATGTGATCATATATCATCTCATTTACAAATCAACAGAGCAAGTTTGTTAATTACACCTCTACCCTGATATAACGCTGTCCTCGGGAGCCAAAAAATCTTACCACGTTATAGGTGAAACCGTGTTGTATCGAACTTGCTTTAATCTGCTGGAGCACGCAGCCCCGCTCCCCTGGAGCGCAGCTTTACCGTGTTCTATCCAAATTCGTGTTCTATCGGGTCGCGTTATATCGGGGTAGAAGTGTACATCATAGACCCATCCTCTTGGTCATTCAATGTTCACCTTAGAGATAAAGTTGAAGTTCTCCCTGTTTGATTTTAAATTGAACAGTCTCTGGCAAAGCCTTGCAAGGTCATGAGGGAGAAGAATGAATGCATTTGTACATACTATAGAGCTGTCATAACAAGGATAGAGGGGACAGGCACCGTTTATCTAATGCAGCCACACAAATCAAACCAAGGTGAAATGAAAGCCTTCTGGGAAATCCCAGAAGTAAATGAGAAAAGATTAGATAAGGAAAACAATACGGATGCCATGGACCAAAGAGCTACTTTTTTCAGGGCAAGGGAGATAAAGAAAATGCAGAACACCCGGAGGTACGCGAAAGCAAACAATTTATTGAGAACCAGAACACAGGGAAATGTAAACTCATGTAGTCCCAAGACAGCATCAAAGGTTACTATCCTCCTAAAGCAATTTAGACTGCAGAGTGGGGATGCAGTTTGAAGAGAGAGTTGCAGATAGTGGGTGAGGAGGAAGCTGAGCTAAGGGATGTGCATGTGATGGCCCCCACTGACATTCATCTGCAATGCTTGAACCTGGAACTTTGAGCACTGCAGCACAGCTTTCTACAACTGGCACTAAAGGAATAACCCCATTAAGAGGCAGAAGTAATAGGCTGTTCTCCTCTACACTAGCCAGCCACTAGAGGGGGACATGGCACACACTTTCACGTGTGTTAAATATGATTATTGTTGTGAAATAATGGTGAAAGGTCTAGACTGACAGTTTTGGAGACCAAAAGTCTGGGGTTCACACTGAGTCGCGGTTGGACAAGCTTTCCAACTTGGCTCCACCAATGTACCTCAGTTCCATTCTGCAGGGACCATCTCGAAGCATGAGACATGAGCTTGGTCTCCATACCCCTCTGGGCTATGACCTCTCTACTGATGCTAACATGCATGCCAGCTTGTGCTAATCATGAACTTTGTGTGATGGGAACATTTCCCCACTGGAAACCAAACTGAGGGTACGTCTACACTGCACTATTACTTCGAAGTAGCTTAAACAGATATTACAAAACAGATC
>NC_133769.1:365498650-365533487 GCF_003597395.2 Chelonoidis abingdonii | reverse complement strand
TCGTGTGAACGGGTACAGCGTTAAATCGGTATATCGGCCATTAAACCGATTTAAAGTCACAGTGTAGACCTGGCCTGAGATCACCAGCTCAATACTCATCAGTCACCACACGGCCCTCCATGGTGATAACTTTCTGGGCTAGATTCACCCATGTGTGTCACCCTGGGGGCAACATTTATTTAGGATATCACATTCCAGCATCATAGGTAGCAGTCCATAGTCCCTAGTGATGAGTCCTCATTATTTGCAGGCTGCTGGCATGGCCCTAGCCCAGAAGTAAAACTATCCCACCACCACCTCCTGAGAAGGTAATTGCTCAGACACCTTCCTTCTGAGTCAGTGCTATTGCTTTAGCATGGTGCTAAAGGGTATAAGTTTTCAGAAAGGCTGGAGACCCAAGCTCCTGAGCAACTGTGGTCTGATTTTTGGAAGAGGTTAGCATGCTGGGTGCTGGGCACTTTTGAAAAGCTAGACCCAGTTGTGGGTGCCAAGTGTTTGCAAATCAGACCCTACAAGATCTGTTGGCCTTTTCCACAAGAGCAGGTGCACTGGCCCAGATGTTCTGCCCCCATGCCCCACAGCTAGTGGTCACACCACCACAAAATCTGGGCACCTACAGTCTGCCTAATTTAAACTTCCCCTGTAACTTCAATGGGGAGAAGTGTTTGCATCCCTTGTAAACAAGATTTATTTATTTTAAATATTAATTAATGATGGGGCAGGGGGAGAAGGGAACAAGGAAAATTGCAGTTTATTTTCCTCCAATTCACACTGTCTTTCCACCCATTAAACATAATGGATAACTCACAGGGTGACTGGCCCTTTTAAGAGAGAATGGGTCCAGTTCACCTGTAACTAATTAGCTGTCTTCCCACAGGGCCTGATAGAGACACCTGGTGTCTATAAAACTCCAAGCTGCTGGTAGGATAGGAAGGAAGGTGAACTGGCCCAGAAACAGATATGAAAAGAGCTGGTGGGACAGTACTGCTCAGTGGTGGAGAACCTGCTGGGTCGAAGCTCGAGCTACATAACAAAGGCAGCATGCAGCTTTCTGATAAGCTGCTGTCTGTAATGTGTGTAGGCAGCAGAGAGCAGGATACAGCAAGGAGAACTAGCGTACATGTTAGTGACTTTTACAGCGCCTAATAATGACTTATGGGAAGAGGAGGGGTAGCTGGCAATGGTGTGTGGAGGGGGTACATGTTGCAGGGAATTAGGAGGTGGAGAAGGCAAGAGAGATACCAGTCATCTGTCACACACCTAAAGTTACTGTAACAACCATGTAATAAAGTTATCAAGGTTTCGGGACACAGGCCATGGATGAGATTTCTCTCACTAGCCCTGCTAGCAGCTACTCATTGCAGACATTGCAAAGCACAATCATTATCCCTAATCCACTATAACAAATTGTACAGAGCAGAGGAACACTAAGGAAACATATGGCAGCCATGTGGTCTAGTGGAAAACCCCTGGACTGGGATAATTCCTAGTTCTACCTCTGGCCTGCTGGGTGAATATGGACAAGTCATTTCACCTCTATGCCTCGGTTTCCCAGCTGTAAAATGGGGATAATGACTAAAGATCTTTATGAGCTACTGATGAAAAACACTGTATACAAGCAAGGTCTTTGGATTATTATCTAGCCACAGTAACATATCAGCTGCAAACATAGGTGTGAACTACAACTGCCTAAATGACCACTAAGGGACTGCCAAACAAGAGGGGTTTTCCTTCTAAAAACTCTCTCCAGCTAAAGGGAAAGGAAACAAGGGAGGTTCTTAAAATGAAAACCTCACTTAAAAGCATTTGAAACATAAAGTATTATAGAGATAAACCCTATAGTACCTTATAAACCCCAGGTTCTCCTCCTAGTTACCCTGCTTCAGCACCAGACTTCAACGGGATTATGCCAGTGGAACCAAGTGAGGGATCTTGCCTTTTTGCAATAAGTGCTGGATTATGACAGGGTTAAAAGTCCAGCCACCAAATTTGACTTCAGCTTATACAGAAGCCCAGTGCTGAGCAAAGAAACCAAACAGAACTGATGGGCCCGATCCTGGGGAGTAGGAAGCTCAGCACCTATGGAGGGAACTGAGCCCCAAAGGTAGGTTTGAACCTGGTATTCCCATTCACACACATTGCAGCTACTGCAAGTGGCTTGACAGTTTGTCACAGGTCTACACCTCCTGAGCAGCGACAAACAGGTTTTAGGAACACAGGCAGCTCTGCATCCGTAAGGAATCCAGCAGCTCACCATGTGTTTATCTGGGGAGGTAGCTGTGGCCCAGGTAGTTACAGATCTGCTGAAAGGGCCTCTCTTTTCCTCTGACAGCTTTTTCTTATTTGTACTGTTCCCCCACAGCCGCCCCCGCCCCCGCCCCCAAGGCACCAAAAGAAATACAAGCACCAAAGTGAAGCGTCAGGTTGTAACTTCCAGCTGGGGTGACTATATGTCCAGTTTTGGATGGGACAGTCCCCTTTTTAAGCCCTGTCCTGGACATTCTGACTTTTTTTTGGCAAAGCTGGGCATTTATCCCATTTGCTCTGGCCAACAGATGATCAGCTGGCAAGAGCAAATGGGACAGATGTCCAGTTTTGCCCAAAAAAGTGGGCCACGTCCCCCTAGTGGGGCATGGAGGAACATTGGGGAGGGGGGGCAAGCGCCTACACCAGTCCCGTGCAGTGAGGCTCAGGCGAGCAGCGACATGAGACAGCTCGGACCAGCTCCATGCAGGGGAAAGGGGTTGTCTTGAGCCAGGTCTCTGTGGGGGAAAGGGGCCAGCTCAGGCCAGCTCCATGTAGGGGCGAGGGAGGGTTCAGGCCAGCTCTGCGGGGGGTAGGGTGCTCTGGCAAGCAGCTCAGGTGAAATATGGTCACTCTACTTCCAGCCACAAGTACATGAAAGGAACGCCCCCCCACCCCCCGAGAGGAAAATATTCCCAGGTGAACTGAGCTACAGATGCCTTCTCTGCAACCTTGTTATTACACACCTGCACATGACAGGCAGACAAGATGGGGAACACCCCACCTCCTGATTAAGGGTCAAATCCTCTGGCTCGGATCAGACGTCCTGCTGCAGCAGGACCAGCCTGGTTCCCCAATGCAGGGAGGGGCATGGTGCACAGAGGAGCCTTCATTATTCAATGAGACTGGTCACTATCTGAATTGTCAGCCGAGCTGCAGCCCTGTGGTTGGTCACATGGTATTGCCCTCCCCAACTGGTTGAGCGTAGCTATTATGAGCAGGTTTCTGGCACAAATGTTTGGCAAGCGAATCCAGGATTTGTTTTGCATGATGAGTATCTGAGCATTCGGGCTAGGACAATTCTGCTATATTGGTGTTGGAAGCAAATAGAAAAAGGCAGTGAACAGGGCCAAGGTAAATGCAGACTTAGAACTGAACCAATATCCACAGACAATGTTTTGCTTTATTGCCTCTGCCAGAGACGGTATTCTCTGCCATTAGCAAAAGTCCCAGCTGCTTTGTGATGCTTCCCACATGTCCCTTTCCACTCTTATTTGTATTGTTGTGGCACCTGGAGGCTTTAGCAGGGATCAGATCCCCCAGGGTGTTAGGTGCTGTACAAACACACAGCAAGGGACAGTCCCTGCCACAAGGCGCTTACAGTCACAATGGACAAGAAACAAAGGAAGGAGCATTCGCCATATTTCGCAGATCGGGAATTGAGGTCTAAGTACCTCCCAGCCCGGGGCCTTAACCACATGGTCATTGTTCCTCTACAGGGGCACTGCTTATTATCTAGCTGCCACAGGGTGTTCTACAGCGTCCAGCGTTGCAGTAGGTGCTTTTGATCACATATGTGCTGTTCCACAGGCATCTCGTCCAACAGCTCGGAGCATCAGAGACACAAGCTGTTCTGTCACTTGCTGTATTCCTGGTATTGGGATGGACATGTTAGTCTCAGCTCTACTCTGAACATGATGATGTGTGAAAGATGTCACCTGAACACAGGACTGGAATCTAGGAGCTGACACTGACTATCTCTGTGCACTCAGGCAAGCCACAGAACCTCTCTGTGCCTCAGTTTCCCCCATCTCTGTGATGTGGGGTTGGGGGGGGAGATTGCTATCTATTTCACTGTGATATTCTGAGTACTGATTAGTTAATGCCTGCCCAGCAGCTTGTAGACTCAGAGCATTATATATGTCTTTTAGAACAGAGCAGCAGCAGTTTTCCCAGGGATGCGCTGGCCACACCTAAAGCCAAACAAACTGAAGCTTGGTCTCTTGGTCGAAATGAAATCAGCAGCTGCACATGGATTCATGGACAGGCCCTTTAAAGGAGCTGCGGAACCATAGGATCTCCAGGGTAGGGTGCTTGAGGTATGCTGGATCAGGGTTGTCTTCAAGGAGCTGTTTTGAGGGGGAGTGAGTGCTGACTCCCTGTCCAGCCATGTGGCATTTTGGCACAGCACTTCTCATCCGTCCAAGGAGCCAGACAAGAAAGGGCTCAATGCAGGTATTTATAGCTCATAATTGCAGGCTGGTGAGACAAAGAGTACAAGTAGGGGCTCAGTGGAATGGAGAACCTCAGAGAGACAGAGAATCATTCTGCCAAGGCAGCAGTTCAGGATTTGGCAGCTCCTCTTGGCATGATTGGGTGCGATGGTTTCCAGCCCTAAGATTAAACAAGCTGTTCTTTTTATGACGCCTATAATCATTGTGCTCCCAGGTAATAAAAGTCACGCGGAAATCCCCAGAAAGTCGTGCTACTCTCTGATTAAAGCAGCTTCATTTCATTTTCTGTGCGTGGGATGGAGAGCACTTTGACAGCTGACTGGTGTTTAACCCAAATCAGATGTCTCAAATGCCTGGGCAGCATCTTCAGCTAGTGAGACCAGGCACAGCCGCTCTGAAATCGTATTGATTTACATTGGCTGGGGATCTGGTCCCTGGTTCCTTTTTCTTTTGGGGAATCTGGGTAAGTCACTTAGGGTACAACTAGCCTGCAAAAAGAGAGCTGCGGCAGCACTTCTCAGAGCCTGGATCAACTAACTAAAAATAGCAGTGTAGGCATTCGGGCTTGGGCTGGAACCCAGGCTCTGAAACCCAGCGAGTTCAGTGGGTCTCCGAACCCAGGCTCCAGCCTGAGCAAGAACATCTCCGCTGCCATTTTAATGCTGTAGCATGAGCCCCACAAGCTCAAATCAGTTGACCCAGGCTCTGAAACTAGCTGCCACGGGTTTATTTTGGCAGTGTTGACGTACCTTCAGACTCTCAACATAAGAACAGTCATACTGGGTCAGATCAAAGGTCCTTCTAGCCCAATATACTGTATTTCTACAGTGGCCAATGCCAGGTGCCCCAGAGGGAATGAACAGAACAGATAATCATCAAGTGATCCATCCCCTGTCGCCCATTCCCAGCTTCTGGCAAACAGAGGCTAGGGACACCCTCCCTGCCCAACCTGGCTAATAGCCATTAATGGGCCTATTCTCCATGAATTTATCTAGTTCTTTTTTGAACCCTGTTATAGTCTTGGCCTTCACAACATCCTCTGGCAAGGAGTTCCACAGGTTGACTGTGCATTGTGTGAAGAAATACTTCCTTTTGTTTGTTTTAAACCTGCTGCTTATTAATTCCATTGGTGACCCCTAGTTCTTGTGTTACAAGGAGTAAATAACACTTCCTTATTTACTTTCTCCACACCATCTGATTTTATAGACCTCTATCATTTAGTCATCTCCACCCAAGCTGAGAAGTTCAAATCATATTAATCTCTCCTCATACAGAAGCCGTTCCATACCCTTAATCCTTTTTTTGCCTTTTTCTGAATCTTTTCAACTCCAATATATCTTTTTTGAGATGGGGCATCACATCTGCATGCAGTATTCAAGATGTGGGCGTATCATGGATTTATTATAGCAGCAATATGATATTTTCTGTCTATTATCTATCCTTTCTTAATGATTCCTATCATTCTGTTAGCGTTTCGACTGTCACTGCACTCTCTGCCTTCATAGAACTATCCACAATGACTCAAGATCTCTTTCTTGATAGTAACAGCTTATTTAGACCCCATCATTTTATATGTATAGTTGGGATTATGTTTTCCAGTGGCATTACTTTGCGTTATCACATTGAATTTCATCTGCATTTGTTGCTGTGATTGGAGTAGGGGCGTGTCTACATGGGGGATGGAAGAGCAGGGGAGTCTTTAGGTGAGGGACAGGATTTAAGCCTGTAACCTGAGCCAGGTAAGGGGGGAGGGAGTCAGCACCTTTGCCGGGGAAGCGGGACAAAGGAAGGGGCCGGCTGGAGGAAAAGTAGTTTAGTTTCGGTTTTGGGCTGGGTGGTTGGAATTGAGGGGGCTAAGCTTCCTGGACCCCAGAGGGGCTTGATTGAGGGGTCCTGGCTGTGCCTACAAGCTCTGCTGTAACCTGCTTTCCTGTTATCCAATAAACCTTCTGTTTTACTGGCTGGCTGAGAGTCACTGTGAGTCCCAGGAAGAGAGGTGCAGGGCTGGACTCCCCCACACTCCGTGACAGTTGCCCAGTCATCCAGTTTTGTGAGCTCCCCCACCCCCCAAGCTTTTCCTAGATTTGTTCCTGCCCTGAAATAATAAGCGGGTGTAGAACATGAAATCAGAAATGAGCACAAAACTGAAAACACTTACAATGAAGTGTTTTAAAATAGTTGTGTTTGATTAAAGAGCACTACTGGTTTTGCATGTAAAATGTAACGCAGGGGAAAAGACTGATGGATAAAAAAAGACAAAGAGGAACAAAAAGAAGCGATTGGAGCAGGAGGAGCAGGAGGAGGAGAAAGAGTTAAGAAGATAAAACAGGAACAGAAGAATAAATTACACTAACTTATGTCTATGTCATGCCCTTCACAGACTAGTGTACAGAGATTTTCATCTGTGGCATATTAAAATTGCATTACAATTTTAGGTTTTCACTAAATCGCAAGGCCTTTTTTCCTGGTCCTGCTTGCCGATTGGGGGTTCTGTAGGAAAGTATATGAGCTGGGCCTAGCAGCTGTCAGGTTACAGACTGCCAGCCTACAGTAAGGTGGGGTGAGTTGGAAGCAGCCTGCTTTCTCTTCCTCTGTTTTGGGGTTCTTATCTGTTCTGAATTCTTCAAAATAAAGTAGTGTTATGCTGCAACCTTCCAGCAATGTTTCAAGCTAACATCTCTGTGGGTATGCTGTGAACATAACATCAGTGTGAAGCAGCCCGGCACAACAGATGAAGACAGGAAGTGAACACTCATACCATATCCAATAGAAACTACCAGAAGAATTTCAGTAGGCAGCATTTGATTCCCAGAGTTGGAAATGCCATGGACCCCTTGATGTCTACAAGTGATCAGAACTTTAGTTTTGTGTCTTATGCAAAAGAGGGCACCTTCCTGAGCACATTGCTTATGGGCATAGTCATTACTGACTCAGAGAGAAGCCTGCCTTCTGCCATGTTATCAACATGCCTGGGTAGAGCATCTTGGGGATTGTTTACCAAATATTGACCTGGCTTAGTTGTGAGATCTGGTAATGCATAAGAAGTTACTTCCCAAGGCCTGTGCAAAATGAACTGTGATCTTAGTCAATATCATTGTGAACAGCTGACCACTTCACTATGAACCACAACCACAGTTGGCACCCCTACTGGCAGTCTGAAAGGAGAGGCCAAGGACTGCACAGCCACAGAGAATGAACTGCCTTCTCATACCATGAAATTGTGCCTCCATGACATGGTGAGGCATGTTGGCAGAGACCAGTAGCAGAGGATGGAGAGAAGCTTACACTGCCACTTCCTGTGCTGACCCTGTTCTGTGGGTAAACAAAGGCCTTTATACTTCAAAGGTGTGAAATCTGGTATCCAGCAGAAGCCGTGAATTGATCTGAAATAACAGGCTAATCGGCTACAAACAGAAAAAAAGTCTTCATGTATGTAGCTCATTGTTCTGGCAGATATACTTTATCAGGTGACTATACTGGCCAATCAGTCACGTGCAGGAAATTCCCTTGCGTAGGGAAGTTTGTTTCATTGGTACCTCTCTCTCTACACATATTAGGGTCTCCTGTAGAGAGGCATTGTGAGGTATGTACAGTAGCTATGAAACTCTGTCTTGTTTGGTGTCTACTACACCTTTAAATGAGTAAGGCCTCTACCTGGATGCAGAAGCAGCTGCCATTTTGTTCTCAGAATTGCAGCTGATTATTATGGGGGATATACATACACTGAGCTCTCTCGTGGAGACTTTACTTGTGTGCTTCCTTGTTGCTTTCCTTACTTTAAAATAAATCATTCCGACTGCAGCACAGGTTTCCTCCTTATGGGAGGGGAAACAAGAGGAATTGGTCTGTGGCTGGCAATGTTATCTAAAGCATTGTTGTCTAAACATGCTCTCTGGTCTGGAAGGGATGCCTTAGTGCGATAAGTTTCTCTGAATCTACAAGGTCAAACCCTGACATGGCTGCCTCCATCCTGCTGAGGGTGGATGACCTAAGTTACTTCTGTAGGTTCTTACCTTAAAAACAGTCTAGTCTCTCCTGTGTAGATGTTAAAGGTCCAACAATGCTTTTTTAAGGATAAAGATTTTCCTCTTGCATCACTGGTCAAAATTTCTCCTTCCTCCTCTGTCTTCCTGGCTGATGTCCTCCATTGTGTCTGCAATAGACCAAATATTTTTATTTTACATTGAGAGAAACAACAAAAAAGAAGGCGCTAAGGAAAATCTCCGTGAGAGAGCACAGTGTGTGGGGGTTTGTGAAAGAGCTGCCAACTTGGGATCTTCACAGCTAAAAGCACAACCTGCTACAGTTTGAGCTAAAGCTCTCTACCTAGGGCTGTAACAGTGTCATATCTTTTGTGGATCAGCACAGAGCAGGACCTATAACAGGCACTCACAGTGGGTTGTGCATGTCTCCTCTGTAACTTGCCGTACCAGCTGTCTAACAAAATGGCATCTGCCCTGTAGAGAGAGGCTTAAAAAATGTAAAGGTGTAGATGGCGAAGTCACATCTCTCTACAGCCCCCCTCCACTCCAGAGCAGGCTGCATATCGAAGGTGGTGATGGGATGTGCAGCAAATCAGATCCAAAAGGCCATTAGGCTGAACGCAGTCCTTCCTCAGGCAGAACTACTATTAACTTCCGTAGGAGTAAGAGCTGAGTTAAGACTTCAAAATTTGGCCTGTACTTTGACTATTGCTTTTTGCATTCCAACCACAAACCCTGCATCTTGGCAGAGTGTTCGACTAGATGACCCTTGTGATCCCTTCTAACCCTGTGACTCTAAACACTTGATACAATAATCATCACTAATAATATGTTGCATCACTTTGGTCCAGCTCCTTGATCCATTTCCCCTAAGATCCCCAGACTTCTTAGTTCCCTCTGTCGTTACCTGTTAAACTCATTCCTCTCGTTCGATAGCTTTTAAATGTTTCTTTTGTGAGCAGAGAACATTACGTAAGTTGTTCCTTCTGTACGTCCATCAATTTCTCCCACACTGCTGTTTCACTCTTTCCTGTCCATTATGTCTGATTCTCTTTAGGCTCTGATAAATGAGAGGGCATCTGGCACTGACAAGTTAGCTGTCACATTTTTGGAAAGCTTAGGAGTGTCTTAATTGTCTTCCCATTGTCATATATTCCCAGTCTTCCTTTTCATGCCAGCAATGTCCCCAGTAATTTCACGACTGTCAAGGTGGCTCCCACAATGAAACTGGTTCTTGTGTATCAGGATCCATTTATCACCTATGACCTTGAACCATTAAGTCTTGTTGTGAAACTGGTGCAATATCAACCCCAGAATAGTCATCCAGCTTCACTCCCAGCTCAACTGGGGTTTGATGTCATGTTATCAGAGTGCAGGCATAAATGTTACCCTATAGTAGCCATCAGCTGTCACAGATTTTAAAGCCACAAGGGATCATTGTGATCATCTAGTCTGCCCTCCTGTATAGCACAGGCCATAGAACTTCCCCAGAATAATTCCTAGGGCAGAGCATTTAGAAAAACATCCAATCTTGACTGAATAATTGTCAGTGATGGAGAATCCACCATGACCCTTGGTAAACTGTTCCAGTGATTAATTACTCTCACTGTTAAAAATTTACACCTTATTTCCAGTATGATCTTGTCTAATTTCAATGTCCGGCCATTGAAATAAAGGAGAGATTCTTCACTGCAGCCGCCTAACCCACAAGAGCTTTTTGAAAACATTGTCCTAGCCACATACCACATGCCCTGGCTGGATACAGGGACATCATTTGTCAGCAGGGAATTGAACCTAGGACATTATGTACTTCAAGCACACGCCCCTCCCGCTCAAGCTAAAGAAGCGACTCTTTTCTGAATACCTGACCTCTGCAAAATTGTGTACACCTGCCCAAGGGGCCAGCCAGGGGAGCTGGCTGACAATAAGTGTGGGATTGTACCCTACTCTCTGCCTCATATGAAGAAAGATGCTTCTGCTATTAACTGGTGGCCCTCCAAGAAAGGTGCTGGGGCAACAGCCATAACCACTGACATCGTTGAACAGACAAGCAAAGGAAAGAGCCAACCTTTGGAGTCCAGCCGCAGCAGCCAACTGACCCATGAGCTTCTGGTGTGATTCTGTGGCAAAAATTGCTAATGCAACACTTGGCTATAGTAAGAGAGGAATACCAAGCAGGACTAGGGAGCTGACGTTAGCTCTGTACATGGCACGGAAGAGACGAATACTGGATCCATTTCTGGTGTCCATACTTTGGAAAGGGATGTGGAAAAACTGGAGAGGATTCAAGGAAGAGCTTCAGGATGTGAGAAAGATGCTTTACACTGAGACACTGAAGCAGCTCTGCCTATTTAGTATATGTACAAATAAGGTTGAGTAGCAAATGACTTGTAGTGTCTAAGCACCAAGAGAGGGGGTGAATATTTGATACTAGAGGACTCTTAAATCTAGTGAATTGGAAGTTTAAAAAGATCCAGTGGCTGGAGCTGAAGTCAGCAAGATTCAAGCTGAAAATAAGATGCATATTGTTCACACTCAGGCTAATTCACCATTAGAACAGGTCAGTGGGGAATGTGGAATTCTCCTTCATTCGACATCTGAACATCCAGACTGAGTTGCTTTCTGTCACAGAGTCCCCAGGCGATGCTCTGGAACTGCTCCCTACGAAGCCAGTCAGGACTCTGGTGAAGTCTCCTCTCTGTGAACAGGTCTTCTCCCAGGGCGGCAGCTTCTTGCTCAGGTACCTGATGGGGTGTATCTCCCCCTTAGCATTGGCTTGCATCAGCATCACACCCAGCCTTGCATCTGAGACGTCGAACACTGGAAAGGGCTTGGCAAAGTCTGGGTTTACGACTTTTACCCTGGATTAGAGCCCCCGTCAGTGCACAGAGAGCCTCTGGCACTGCTTGGTCCAGATCACCTCGTCTGGCTTCTGAGGGATGGGGGCAGCTAGGGGGCTAACATGGGGTACAACCCCCGGTAGTACCCCGCCACCCTGATAAAGGCCTGGACCTGTTTCTTGGTCTGGGGAATGGGCCAATATCTGATCATCTCCACCTTGGCTGACTTCGGACTTGTGCAGCCGCTCCCCACCTTGTGGTCCAGATACAAAACTTCTGCCATCCTCACCTAACACTTTCCAGCTTTTACCGTCAGTCCTGCCTCCTTGAGGCAGCCCAGTGCCGTCTTCACCTGGGACGCGTGTTCCTCCCAGGTCTGGCTAAAGACACACACGTCATCAGTGTATACCAGGTCCAAGTTCTCCATCCCCCTCAGCTTGTCTAGAATCTCACCAGGCCTAGGCATGGGGTAGGCACTGGACATAGTGATGACTTTAAGCTTCCGATAGTCCCCACAGAACCAGATCATCCCATCTTCCTTGGGGACCAGATTCACAAGTGAGGCCCATGGGCTGTTGAATGGCGGGATTACCTCCAAAGCCAGAAGTTCCTTGAACCCTCTCTCCAGGTCCTGGGCTGTTCTCCCAGTGACTCTGAATGCGGGACACCTGATGGGAGAATTGTCTCCCATCTCAGGGAAGAGATCCACTAGGGGGTCTTCCTCTTTCTTCTCCCAGGTCCAGGGGTCCCCTCACTCTCCTCCCATACAGCAGCTTGAAAGGGAAGAACCCTGTAGATTCCTGCGGCACCTCCCTGTACTGCAGGTGGGGCAGGTACTTGTCCCAGTCCTGCGGATGCTGATTCATAAAAGTCCTCAGTGTCATTCCCAGGGTCCCATAAAATCTCTCCACCAGCCCGTTGGACTGAGGGTGATATGCAGAGGCCCAGGTGAGCCAGACCCCACATTTCTCCCACAAGCTCCAGAGCAGGGCTGACATGAAATTGGACCCCACGTCTGTAAGGACCTCGCTGGGGAAACCCCCTCTGGTGAAGATGGTCAGCAGCGCATCTACCATGGTGTCTGCCTTGGTGGAGGACAGATCCCCCACCCCTGGGTAGCGAATGGTGAAATCCATCACCACCAGGATATATTTCTTCCCCGACCGGGTTGCCTTGCTGAGGGGCCCCACGATGTCCACAACCACCTTCTGGAAAGGTTCCTCTATGAAGGGCAGGAGTCTCAGGTGAGTTTCACTCTTATCCTGGGCCGTCCCCACCCTCTGGCAGGTGTCGCAGGGCCTGCAGTACTGCTGGACACATCACAGACTCCGGGCCAGTAAAAGTTTGGCAGCAGATGCTGCCTGGGGTGCTGGATCCCCTGATGTCCCGAGAGAGGGACATCATGGGCCAGGTACAATAGCCTGTGGTGATACTTCTGTGGAACTACCCGCTGCCTCCTGATTCCCTACAGTTCTGCTTCCCTTTAGGGAGCCCATTCCTGGTACAGGAATCGCTTCTCATAGACTCATAGACTCGTAGGTCAGAAGGGACCAATATGATCATCTAGTCTGACCTCTTGCACAAAGCAGGCCCAGAACCCTACCCATACACTTCTATAACAACCCCTAACACATAACTGAGTTATTGAAGTCCTCAAAATGTGGTTTGAAGACCTCAAGCTGCAGAGAATCCACCGCCTTCCCCAAGGGAGGTAGCAGCGTGGTGGTCAGCAAGTTCCCTCAGCTTCTCCAAGAAGGAATCTTTCCGCAGCTTGGTCTGGAATTCAGTTGCTGGGGAAGGGAGTGGTACCTGTTCCCTCTCGCTGGCTGGGCCTGGGGTCACAGCCCTGCTGAGCCTGGTCCCTGGTAGCTCCCTCCCTGACATGGGATCACTTCCCAGCAGCACGTCTGGACCAGGCAAACATGGTTGGAAGCAGACCTGCCCTGCCTGTGTGTCCCCCACTCAGCTCCCACCATGCTCAGAGCTGCCCTTACTGTCCCAGTGGGGGTAGGCAGCAAGCTCTCTGGTCTCCTTACAGCATCAGAGCCAGTGTGAGCCTCTTCTCCAGTGTGTAGGGGTCCGGGGAGCATCTTAAGATGTGCATAGGGGAAATGGAGGCACCCCTACAGTATGCAGAGGAAACATTAAGAACAGTCCCACTTTGTCACACTTTCTAAAAGTTATTCTCTAGCTTTCAGAAAACTTATTTCAGGAATTATTGAATTCTCTGGCCTGCATTAGGCAGGAGCTGAGACTAGATGATCACAATGGTCCCTTCAGGTCTTAAAAATTGATGAACAAGGGCAGAGGTCTCACAGGCTGTGTGACAGTTTTACTGAAGGTTCAGATTGGAGTAGAGTCTGATTCTTCAGTGTGACCTTGCAGTGCATAAAAATTCAACAATGTTCTCAACATAATGGCAGGAACACAGCTGAGGAAGACAGTAAATAGCAGAGAGCACTCACAGTAAATACTAAAAAAAGACCCATCCAAACCAAAGTTTCTTTGGATGGATCATGTCTATTAACTCAAAGGCCTTTGCAAAATGCATTCTCCTGTCAGTAGAACCTGGAAATTTCTAACAGGCCCTTTACTGTGGCATAGTGATGCTTCAGAGGGAATGAACAGAACAGGGTAATTATCGAGTGATCCATCCTCTGTCATCCAGTCCCAGATTCTGGCATTCAGAGGCTCAGGGACACCCAGAGTATGTTGCATCCTTGACTATCTTGGCTAATAGCCGTTGATGGACCTTATCTAATTCTTTTTGAACCCATTTATACTTCTGGCCTTCACAACATTCCCTGGCAAGGAGTTCCACAGGTTGACTGTGTGTTGTGTGAAGAAATACTTCCTTTTGTTTTTTGTAATCTGCTGCCTATTAATTTCATTAGGTGACTCTGTATGTGAAGAGGTAAATAACACTTCCCTATTCACTTTCTCCACACTAGTCATGATTTTACAGACCTCTATCATATCCCTCCTTTAGTTATTTCTTTTCCAAGCTGGACAGTCCCAGTCTTTTTAATCTTTCCTCATACGCAAGCTGTTCCATCCCCCTAATTTTTTGTTGCCCTTCTATGCACCTCTTCTAATTCTAATATAACTTTTTTGAGATGAGGCAACCAGAACTATATGCAGTTTTCCAGATGTGAGTGCACCATGGATTTATATAGTGGTAATAGGATATTTTTGTCTTATTATCTATCCCTTTCCTAGTGGTTCCTAACATTCTGCTTGCATTTTTGACTGCTGCTGCACACTGAGGAGATGTTTTCAGAGAACCACTCATGATAAGTCCAAGATCTCTTTCTTGAGTAGTAAGAGCTAATTTAGACCCCATCATTTCATCTGTATAGTTGGGATTATGTTTTCCAGTGTGCGTTCCTTTGCACTTATCAACACTGAACTTCATCAGCCATTTTGTTGCCCAGTCACCCAGTTTACTGAGATCACTTTGTTATTCTTCCCAGTTTGCTTTGGATTTCCCTGACTTGAGTAATTTTGTGTCATCTACAAATTTGGCCACCTCACTGTTTACCCTCTTTTAGAAATCATTTATGAATATGTTGAACAGCACTGGTGCCAGTACAGATCACTGGGAGAACCAGCTATTTCTCTCTCTCCATTCTGGAAACTAACCATTTATTCCTACCCTTGTTTCCTGTCTTTTAACCAGTTATTGATCCATTAGAGAACCTTCCCTCTTATCCCAGGACCGCCTGCTTCACTTAAGAGCCTTATATACTCAAGCCACTGGCTCAACATATTTGGAATCTTGCTCTGGCAGTGGCAAATCGTGATGCTTCAGAGGAACACGAGTACAGACACAATGCATCTAAATTACAGCCATATTCTGCTCCTGATTACAAGGTGGGATTCCAGGGTTACTCCTTTGAAGCACATGGGCTTATTCACCTGAATTACTGAGAGCAGAATCTTGCCATAAGGTCACCATCTAGTGAGGTACTTAAGCCAAATCTACCTGTCAAATACAGACACTGACAGCACTTAGCACCTTTCTGGATTAAGCCTCAGCTATGCAATGTTGTCTGGGAGGATACTAGTGGGGGATGCCTTCCTGCTCCCCTTCAGTGATCACCTCATGCCCCCTAAGGCATGAGATTCAGTCACTCTTATTTTTACTTAGGGCATGGCTACACTGGAGAGTTGCAGTGCTGGTGGTGGGTTTACAGTGCTGCAACTTACTCTGTGTCCACACTTGCAAGGCACAGCCAGTGCTGCAACTCCCTGGCTGCAGCGCTGGCTGTACACCTGGTCTGCTTGGGATGTAACGATTGCAGCGCTGGTGATGCAGCGCTGCTCATCAAGTGTGGCAACCAAAAGCGCTTTTATTGGCCTCCAGGGTATTAGGAGGTATCCCAGAACACCTTTTCAGCCAGTCTGCTCATCAGTTCGCACTCTATTGCCCTGGGCTCAGGTGACCTGCACTTTAAATGCCCCAGGAATTTTAAAAATCCTCTTCCTGTTTGCTCAGCCAGCTGTGGAGTGCAATCAATCAATAAATCAGTGACCGTGCCTCCACGCGCCAAACGAGCCCCAGCATGGAGCACTAGCGAGTTGCTGAACCTCATCAGTGTTTTTGGTGAGGAAGCTGTGCAGTCACAGCTGCGCTCCAGCCGTAGGAATTATGATACCTATGGGCAGATATCAAAGTCCATGCTGGAAAGGGGCCACGAGCAGGACGCAGTTCAGTGCAGGGATAAAATAAAGGAGCTGCGGAGTGCCTATTGCAAAGCCCGTGAGGGAAACCGCCGCTCAGGTGCTGCCCTTACGACCTGCCATTTTTACAAGGAGCTGGACGCAATACTTGGGAGTGACCCCACTGCCAATCCGAGGACCATGATGGACAGTTCAGAGCAGGGAGAGGAGAGGGAGGTGGGGGGGGGAGGAAACTGAGAGTGAGGGTACTTGGGTGGAGGGAGACACCCCGGAGTCCCAGGAGGCATGCAACCAGGAGCTTTTCTCAAGCCAGGAGGAAGGTAGCCAGTCACAGCAGCTGGAACTTGTTGGTGAAGAAGAAGCAGAGGAAGCATGTTCCCGGTAAGCAGCTTTTATTTTAAGGATGGAAATGTTTTCGGGAGAGGAGGGGGGGGTTATGGCTGCATGCATGCATGCCTAGATGTGGAATAGCCCATTGATGTGGTCTATCACACGTCGCGGTAATCGGCCTCTGTAATCTCTTCAAAAGTTTCAGCCAGAGCGTGGGCAATGCGCTTGCGCAAGTTTATAGGGAGAGCCACTGTGGTCCTTGTCCCAGTCAGGCTAACGCGTCCGCGCCACTGTGCGCGAGCGAGGGTGGGGGGACCATTGCTGCACACAGGCAAGCTGCATAGGGACCAGGGCGGAATCCACATTGCTGGAGAAGACCCTCCCGCTCTTCCCAGGTAACCCGCAGCAGCGAGATATCGCAGGATTAAAATCCTGTGGAAAATGTAGGGATAGTGTTCAGTGCAGGTCGCCCCCCCCGCTCTCTCTGCTTTCCCAATGCACAAAACCCGCAGCCAGCCCTTCCCATCAGGCAGCAGATTCCAGGATTAACACCCCAGCTGTTCAGTGCAGCTGCTCTCTGCTTTCCCCAATGCACAGAACCCCAGTGATCAGACTCAAGCAGTTCCTTCCCAGGTGAGCCTACGGCATTTCCAGCAGCCTGTGTGGCAAATGTAGGGGTGCGTTCAGTGCAGTTCCCCCCAGCTGCTCTATGCTTTCCCCAATGCACAGAAAACCCCCAGTGACAGCCCTGACTCAAGCAGTTCCCCTTCCCCAGGTCAGGCAGAGTAAAAGAGCTCCAGGAAACTGCCTTCCCCAAAATGTATAGTGTTGAACTGCACTTTCCCCCTCAGCTGCTTCTCTGGGCCCCAATGAAACCCCAGTCCAGCCCTGACCCAAGTTTGTGATGAAGCCGCGGCACAATGAGATGCTTATTAACTCATTCCCCATTACTCACCATGTCTTCGCTGCTGTGGCCTCTCTGTGCTATGTTTTGCTATGTGTAAAATGCTACAAATTCTAAAAACTCCTTCACTGTGATTATAAACAATGCAGCCTCTGTAATAAATGTTTCTTGTTTTGTTTTTTTAAGTGTCCTTGAATCCTCAGTAATGGCACTGGCCCTATCACAGACTGCTGAAAGCTACAAAACCTGAGGAGGAAACCAAGGAAAAGCAAAGAAGATTTGGTGAAAGCAGTTATGAATCAGTATGCCAGAGAGAGTAAGAGGCTGCAGGACTGGAGAGAAAAAATGCAGCAGTGGAGGGAAACAGAAAGCAGGAGAAAGGAATTGGCTAAGAAGAAAAGCACAAAGCAGCTGATAAGCCTCCTGGCGCGCCAAACGGACTGTATGCAGTCACTGGTAGCCATGCAGGCAGAGCACTACTGTGCTGCCCCCCCCCCATCCCAAAGCTCTCTCCCTTGTGCCCCAATGTTGCTCAAAACCCCCTTCTCCAGCATCCAGGTTCTTACCACCACCAGCTGCCCCCAACACCTGTACGTTCACCTACCAGCCCTGAGAACTACGACCCTTACCCTCTGCACTCAACCCCCATCACCATGCAGCATTTTAATCCTGAAGTGCAGCAGGCATTGCACAGCACTCCAGGCAGGACATATTCAAACCTCTGACTGTACAGTTCACCACCCTACCCCCCCTGCCCTTTTACTTACTGTATTTTCAATAAATGATTTCTTGGCTTTTAAAACAGTTTTTATTATTGCAGAAAGTGAAACATACTGTACCCCAAGGAAAAACAGGCACTGCAAATCATTGTAACCACTGCACTTCACTCCCGTGCAAGGCACCAAACATTACTGTTGGCTTTCAGCCTCAAATTGCTCCCTCAAGGCATCCCTAATCCTTGTAGCCCTGTGCTGGGCCTCTCTAGTAGCCCTGCTCTCTGGCTGTGCAAATTCAGCCTCCAGGCGTTGAACCTCGGAGGTCCATTCGTCACTGAATGTTTCACCCTTCCCTTCACAAATATTATGGAGGGTACAGCACGCGGATATAACCGCAGGGATGCTGCTTTCCCCCAAGTCTAGCTTCCATAAAGACATCTCCAGCGCCCTTTAAACGGCCAAAAGCACACTCCACAGTCATTCTGCACCGGCTCAGCCTGTAGTTGAACCGGTCCTTGCTCCTGTCAAGCTTCCCTGTATACGGTTTCATGAGCCAAGGCATTAACGGGTAAGCGGGGTCTCCAAGGATCACAATGGGCATTTCGACGTCCCCTACTGTGATCTTCCGGTCTGGGAAAAAAGTCCCGGCCTGCAGCTTCCTGAACAGGCCACTGTTCCGAAAGATGCGTGCATCATGCACCTTTCCAGGCCAGCCTGTGTAAATGTCAATGAAACGCCCACGGTGATCCACAAGCGCCTGGAGAACCATAGAGAAATACCCCTTCCGATTAATGTACTCGGATGCCAGGTGGGGTGGTGCCAATAGGAATAAGCATCCCATCTATCGCCCCTCCACAGTTAGGGAAACCCATTTTTGCAAAGCCATCCAGAATGTCCTGCACGTTTCCCAGAGTCACGGTTCTTTTTAACAGGATGCGATTAATGGCTCTGCAAACTTGCATCAACACAATTCCAACGGTCGACTTTCCCACTCCAAACTGGTTCGCGACCGATCGGTAGCTGTCTGGAGTTGCCAGCTTCCAGACTGCAATAGCCACCCGCTTCTCCACTGACAGGGCAGCTCTCAATCTCGTGTCCTTGCACTGCAGGGTGGGGGTGAGCTCCTCACACAGTCCCATGATGGTGGCTTTTCTCATCTGAAAGTTCTGCAGCCACTGCTTGTCATCCCAGACTTGCAGAACGATGTGATCCCACCACTCAGTGCTTATTTCCCGAGCCCAAAGGCAGCATTCCACGGTGCTGAGCATGTCCGTTACTGCCACGAGCAATTTAGTGTCACATGCATCAGACAACTCGATATCATCGTCGGAATCTTCACTGTCACTTTGGAGCTGAAGGAATAGCTCAACTGCCAAACATGATGTGCTGGCGACATTCTTCAGCAAAGTCCTCAGCAGCTCGGGCTCCATTTCCCACATAAATCGCACTGCACAGAGACTCACAATGGCGCCAAACTGCTGGGATGTGAAGCGATGCACCACGGGATGTTGGGACAGGAAGTGGAATGACCTGCACCCTTCCATCCCCTTCCCACAACCCACGGCGCCAAAATGGGACGAGGTGCTCTGTGGGATAGCTGCCTACAATGCATCACTCCCAACAGTGCTGCAAATGCTGCAAATGTGGCCACACCACACTGCAGCGCTGGTAGCTATCAGTGTGGCCACACTGCAGCGCTGTCCCTACACAGCTGTACGAACACAGCTGTAACTCCCAGCGCTGCACACCTCCAAGTGTAGCCATACCCTTTGCCTAACTATTTGGGCTATACAGTTACAGCTGATCTTAAACCACACTCCCCTGGCCTCGTGCAGGGGTGACTCGATGACATGTCCAAGAGCGATTCTCTTTGTTTGTTCTAAATGCACCTGCCAAGGACGTCATTGACTGTTGCTGCCTCATCTGCTCTCGTATGGTGGCTCTGCATAGACAGGAAGGAGCACTCCGTGTTCACTCTACCCTTCAAAGAACAAAGCAGGAACCATGACTCGGCTAATCTCTCCTCTTCCACTCTGCGTCCTGGCAAGATTCATGCTGTAACCAAACCATGGAATGTGCCCAGCAGGTCCCTGATCTCAGCAGGAGCCGTTGGGTGTTATAGTAAAACAAGTTACTCTTAGAGGGGGGAAGCAACTTGCCAAGGCCAGAAAGCCGAACCAGAACAGACTCAGAGTTCTGGGTCCAAGCCACTGCGCTGTGCCACCTGTCTGAACAAGCCTGCCACCTTGGTGGTATTTATACCCTTCAAATACCCATAGGACATGATCACATCCGCCTTTATCATCACTCACCCACACTTTACATAGTTAACGCTTTCAGTCGTCCCTCAATAAATTACTCTCTGCAGCCCCTTAACCACCAGACTCAAAGTTCCATTTCGCACAGTGACACATTTTTCAGGTCCCAGGGTAATTAATCGACAGTAACAGAGCCACTGCAGTGCATAGCTGCATCAGGCAGTACAAAGAAAAGAGGTGAGATTTAATTACATGAAAGGACACTTACCTCTGTCATGTGTGGGGAATTTTCCAAAGGGCGAGCGTCAAAGACACGCTTTACACTGGTTTCAAAGAACGAGCAGAACAGGCAGGCACAACAGGTTAGGAATGGCATGCATTGCCAGACTGGGAGAGCTTCATCAATTTGCAGGTCAGGATTGAGGTGCACTGGCAGAGCTGTTTAGGTGTAGGGGTGGTCTAGGGTGTGGGGTTTGGAGAGATCCTATTAATGACAATGTCTAATATTGTATCACATAAGGACCCCATCAAGGATCAGTGCCCATTATGCTTGGTTGGCACTGTACAACCAGAGATGCACTCTCTGCCTCATCTAATTTAAAATCTAGGGATGGCTTTCCTAAATGGCCTGCGGGATTTAATTTTAATGGAAGATGTTTCTAAATCCCCTAGACTGCTCTGGAAATTTCAACCTCGGTATCCCATAGGATGACAAGGGCGTGGGTGGAGGGGTTTGGAGTAGATGCTAACAGTAAAATGAACAAAGTTTAGCATAGCGGACCAGATCCTCAGCTGGTTTACGCTGATGGAGCTGCACGGGCCTCCATGGAGCCATGCTGAGGATCGAGGTTAAGGAGCAGAGGTCTCAGGTTGCTACTTGCATAGGTATAGCCAGGAGTGCTGGTCAGGCCTAAGATGCAACAGCAGAGCACTCTTGCATATACTGTATTTTGAATTATTTCCTTATTTCCAAAAAATGCCTTCCTCCTGCTTTTCACAGAAAGGAAGCCGGGGCCCAGGCTTGTGCGCTGGGAGTGTCCCTGGCATGCTGCAGATCAGGCTTGTGCTAAAGGCAATGAGATGAATGCTGTTAGAAGGAAGATTTATTAAACCCTTTTATTATTTATTCATCACTTTCAAAGTCATCTATGCTTGGTCTAGAGTTCCAGGCACTGATTGTGCCAGCCATGGCTGTAATTTACTGACAAACTGGGAGGTGGAGCGGGGGTTGGAGGGGTGTCCAGAGAGGGAATAGGCCTATTTATCCACCTCGGTGAAGCAGGAGTGTCCCTAGAGTATGTCGCCGTGAGCACTTTGTCCAGTCTAGGTCCAGATAGCTCAGATCCCTGAGCTGCCACCACTTCCCTTGGCTACTCCACAGAGTAATGCTCTCACTGTTAGGTGAACCCCATAATCCCAGGGCTGCACAGAACTGCCTGTAGTATTCTAGGTGCCATGGGCATGATCCTCCTCAGTCTGGTAGCTTCTGTCCTCATTTCTACCTGAGCAAAGTGGGTGTGAATGTGCAGGTGTGAATAACTATACAGGGGAGATGCCTGAACATAGAATCCCATACTTACACACCAACAACATAGCTCCATTGTTGGCAGTGCATCTACACTGACTTCACACCTTCTGAGAATGCAGCTCTCAGAGTGTTGTTCTGGGGGTTACAAACCCAGACAGTATGAAACTGATAGTCTAAGCATGAACCCCTTGTGCCACTGAGGTTTAGCTGCTTTTGCTAAAAGCAGTACCTAACATATACTGGTGTGAGACATCCACCTTCACGGCTATCACTATGCAGTTCACCCTGGAAAAAATCATGCAGCAGGTCCTCAAGGAATCAGTTCTGAAGCACTTAGAGGAGAGGAACGTGATCAGGAACAGTCAGCATGGATTCACCAAGGGCAAATCATGCCTGACTAACCTAATTGCCTTCTATGAGGAGATAACTGGGTCTGTGGGTGAGGGAAAAGCAGTGGATGTGGTATTCCTTGACTTTAGCAAAGCTTTTGATACGGTTTCCCACAGTATTCTTGCCAGCAAGTTAAAGAAGTATGGGCTGGATGAATGGACTATAAGGTGGATAGAAAGCTGGCTAGATCATCAGGCTCAACAGGCAGTGATCAATGGCTCCTGTCTACTCACAGCCGATGTACAAGCAAGTCCCCAAGGGTTGGTCCGTGGGGTCCAGTTTTGTTCAATATCTTCAATATGACTGGAGCAGTGGCCGATGGACTGCCACTCTCAGTAAGTTTGGAGAGGACATAACATGGCATGGAGTGGTAGAACACTGGGAGGTAGGGTAGGATACAGGGGACCTAGAACAAATAGAGATTGGGCCAAAGAAAACCCTGATGAGGTTCAACAAAGGACAAAGTGCAGAGGTCCTGCACTTTAGGACAAGAATTCCATGCACACTGCTACAGCCTAGGGACCGAAATGGCTAGGCACAGATTCTGCAGAAAAGGATCTAGGGGTTACATGTGGACGAGAAGTTGGATATGAGTCGACAGCGTGCGCTTGTTGCAAGAAGGCTATAGCATTTTTGGCGTATAAGTAAAGGCACTTATCAGCAGACATGACCCTGATCATTTCCCTCTAGTTGAACATTGGTGAAGCTTCATCTGGACGTGCTGTGTCCAGTTCTTGGAGCCCCACATACAGAAGGATGTGGAAAAATTGGAAAGAGTCCAGTTGGAGGAGCAACAAAAATGATCAGGGGGTGGAGGCACTGACTTATGAGGCACAACTGAGGGAACTGTGGATTGTTTTAGTCTGCAGAAAAGAGAATGAGGGGGGGATTGTTACAGCTTTCACTACCTGAAAAGGGATCCAAAGAGGACGGATCTAGACTGTTCTCAGTGGTATTCATATGACAGAACAAGGTAATGGTTCTCAAGTTGCACGTGGGGGAGGTTTCAGTTGGATATTAGGGAACACTTTTCACTAGGAGGGTTGGTAAGCCACTGAATGGCGTTCCTAGGGATGATGGAATCTCCTCCTTCCTTAGATATTTTTAAGGTCAGGCTTGACAAAACCCTGGCTGGGATGATTTAGTTGGGAATTGGTTCTGCTTTGAGCAGGGGGTTGGACTAGATGACCTCCTGAGGTTCTTTCTAACCCTGATATTCTATGGGCAACTTCATGGCAGCAGACGTTGGTTCATCTTGCCCTAAAAGCACAGGCCCCTATTATCCGAGCTAAAGGGGAACCGCTGTTGGCAGTATAGAGCTTATGACCCACAGGGGAGCAGTTTTAATTCAGTAGAGGGCTGTGGTGCACATGCAGTATTGTGATGCACTAGTGATGGGAATAGTTTGACTACATACTGATCAGGATGTGGTCACTGCATTAAATAAAGCTGTAACTGCTCAACAGCGTGTTCTCCCATTTCTGTTGGCATCATTAAGGTAAATAACCCAAGAGTGGGTGGAGAAAAATATGCCAGGAATTTTTTTCACTGCTAACTAAGCACAATGCTTATGCTAGCAATCTGCAAAGAACCAATGTAAAATGGCATTAGCAACCTCATTACACTCATCCTGCCATATCTCTAAGGTTCCTGCTATAAGATACCAGCAACTATTACCATTTTTCAGTGTGCATAGGATGAAAAACCTTAATGTGAGCATGTTGCCACTATGAATTGGAACACAAAACACTCAGCATGTATGAGGACCCTTCACCCATTTAGAATGGGTTCAGCATAAATGTGGGAAGCAATGGAAAAGATAGTTGAAACAATAGGAACCACCACCCAAATGCAGGCCACATGCAGGGCAGAGCACAAAAAGCTCTGTGAGTGGAAGGTTCTCACTGGGGCTGAATGCGAACACAGAGGGCTGGATAATGTTTTGGTGGACATGTGTGTGTGAGAGAGAAAGAAGCAGCCAGAAGGACCACAGAAGTAAAGGGAGACAGCTACATAGAGCTGAGGACAGCCAGAAAAGCCCTTGTAGTGTGACCCTAAGAGGAAGCTAACAGACAGAGCTTTTTGGATAGAGTGCTGGCTGGGAAAATCAGGCTTGGAATATTGAGCAGGGAAAGCATCTCCTGTCTGATTCCTATTGTGTTCAGGGAAACAGAACTTTTTACAGTCTTTGCAAATAATAGGATTGCACCAAAGAAACACCTGACAACACCATCAATTTCTCCTCCTCAGGGAAACACCCTGCACGTATTGGCTATCCACTTGAGTCAAAAGGGGTAACACTATCATTTATATGTAGTAATATTTTGATTTTTGTTTGTATTTGTTGTTAGCTATATACATTATGTAATGACAGAAATGGGAACTGGCCTATTAAAAACAGAGTGGGGGCTAAAACAGGGGCCCTCAAGCAGTGTGTGTTCCTGTGTCAGGTGCTCAGCAATGGGTGAGGGCTGGGGAGGACTCAGCCTGCAGGAAGCAGCCAAGGAAAGTCAGAATGAACAGTTATCCTTCAGACACTGTCTTGAGATTGAAGGAATAACAAGTGGGCTCAGGGGGATTATTCATCGGTCTGTGTCTCTGTCTGCCATCCCAGCCTTTGTCCATTTCGACGGTAAACGCTTCATGGCAGGGGCTGTTTCTTATTGTCTGTATGTACAGAACTTCGAACAACAGAGCCAATACAAATAGTGAAGAAAACCTACTCACAGTAACACTCTCAGGGTCTTGATCTGCTGATAAGTAAGGGGAGCGTTATCCTGAGGTGGGTTTTACCACTAAACTTAAAGCTCCATATTTCCCCACTCTCTATACTGCAGATGAAGTTTTTGTTATCGTTCTCCCCACCCCTTTTCTTATACACGGGGTGGGAGAAGAAGGAGGGGTTCTTTCTTGGCAGCATCAGCAGTGCCATAGGTCAGGGCAACTGCACCTGTATTTCCCCTCACTGGTTCCCCAATGGTTCCCCCACTTCGCTTTCAGCTCCCCAGTGCTTGTCTTTCTTGGGTGAACACACATGGCTCAGTCCTGTCTGAGTAGGGTATTTCCAGGCTGTGCAGTTCCTTGCTTTCATTGTGTCTTTCCCAGCACAGGTAGGTTGCTCAAGGACTCCTGGTGGCTCTCTCTTCAAAGCCTGACAGAGTCATTCTTAACACTTATAAGTTACCACACAATGCTTCCTAAGCAAGCCTGCTTTTGTCTTAAGGTAAAAAGCATTACAGAGAAAACATTAAAAACAATAAAAACCTGCACCCATGCTAATAAGTTCACCAGAGATCATCTAACATGGGTTCTGGAAGGCCAAGTCCTTCCAACCCTGTGGGCTAATGCATGGCTTATGCCATAAGCCCCTAGCAAGGGGCCCAAAATGCCTGAGCATTCACAATTTACCATCCACTTACCGTATTGCTCCAAGGATAAGTACCCTAGCAGCCACTCTATACCAGTGGATCCTGATGCATAGTAGTGTAAGTGATTGGACCTGCGCCATATAACACAGTGAACATATTGTCTGCTTCGCTGACTTCTCCGTAATGATGTCTTTGTCCTGTTTCCAGCTCTAGCACCATGGGTGGCAGGGTTTGGTTATATCTGAACTGCACAGAAAGAGGAAGTTCCCAGAATTCTCATGGGTTTATTATGTTAAAGAAACCACTTCCCTAATGTCCATGTGGTTAACCAACAGTACAGAGAGTCCATTCTCTAAATGCAATCTCAGTTTCCAAATAGCTGAGCTGTGCTTTGTTGCTGTTCTATCACACACTGACCTGTGCAAAACTTCTGCAACAAAACCTGAAATGTGAGCCAGGTTCCTCTTCGGGCCATTGAGATTTGCTAAGTTTCAAGAACATCTATGCTGAGTTTCAAGCCAATCTGGTTGCATCATGTCAATTGGACCACAGCTCCTTTCACTTCTGGATCATAAGTTCAAATCCTCTGCGTTAGTGTAAGGGTGCAGACTCACCTCTGCGGTGCCTCCTGCCGGTCATCCTTGGGAATTAGCTCATTTTGCAGCCAGGAGCACCCTCTGCAGGCTGGTGATCCACCTTACCTCACTCTGGCACCCGTGTCCCCCCAGGACCTGGTGCCTCTTCACTGGGTTTCTGCCCCCTCTTTCAGAACACCCTCAGTCTCAGGGTCTCCCCCCGCCAAGGAGAACCCACCCACTATCCCCACTTCACCTCAGTCTTAGGGTACTGCCAGTCCCCATCTAGCCCCCACTTACTGAGGCAGACTGCAGTGTATCAGCTACTCATCATAGGCAAGGGGGGATTTGGACCTGCTGCCTCTGCCTACCCATGGGCTGTCCCCTGCAACCACAGTACCTAATAGGCCTTACTAGGCCTGCAGCCTGGGGCTTTCCTAGACCAGAGCTCCCAGCTCCTCTGGCTCTTCCTAGGCCCTGCTCCAATCTAGGTTCCTTACTTAGCACCTTGCAGCCAGGCCCTTCTCCCTCTACAGGCTGAGGGAGACTGAGTGGGCTCCTGGCTCACTGCCTCTTATAGGGGCCAGCTGGGCCTAGGCCACAGCTGAGCCTCCCTTCCCTAATCAGCCCAGGCTTCTTGCCCCAGCCACAGCCCTCTCCTGGGCTGTTTTAAGCCCTGAAGGGCAAGAGCAAGTAACCACCCTGCTACAGTTAGTAAGTGAGGCTCCCGCATCTGCCTCCTTCGGGAGATGGATCGCGGCTCCCGCTTCTTTTATGCCCTGGAGAAATGGAGGGGGGCCAAGAAGCACGTCACCTGCCTTCTGGCGGAGGACGGCACCCCGCTCACGGGTCCGGCGGAGATGTGCGAGAGGGCCAGGGCCTTCTACGCGACCCTTTTCTCCCTGGATCCGACCGATCCTACCGCTTGCAGAGTGCTTTGGGACGGACTTCCGACACTCAGCGCGGGCGACCAGGACTAGCTAGAGCTGCCTCTTTCTCGGGCCGAGATCTCGGACGCCCTCCGTCACATGCCCACCAACAAGTCTCCGGGCATGGACGGGCTGACCGTGGAGTTCTACCACGTGTTCTGGGACGTCCTCAATAGCCCGGAACCTAGCCACGTCTGGGCCGAAAGTCCTGCAAGGCGGTCCTCCCTCTCTCGGCAGGCGAGCTGTGGCTGCTTACTGCCGAAGAAGGAGGACCTGCCGCGATTTTAAACGGAATTGGCGTCCCGTCTCGCTCCTCAGCGCAGACTACAAAATCATAGCGCAAGGCCATCTCGCGGCGTGGGGCCGTGCTGGAGACGTGATCCACGCAGACCAGACCTACAACCGTCCCTGGCCGTAGGCATCTTTGATACCCTATCTGGTCCGTGGATCTCCTGGACGCTGGGTGCAGATGGTCTGTCGTCGCCCTCTCTGTCCCTGGATCAGAGAAGGCGTTTCGACAGGGTGGACCACGAGTTCTCCTGGGCACTCTGCGAGCGTTAGGGCTCGGTTCCGCAGTTGTGGCTTTCTCCAGTGCTGTATCACTTCTGCAGAGTGTCTGGTCCAGGCCTCAAATTGGACCCTTACCGAGCCAGTCAGCTTCCAGCGGGAGTGTGGCAAGGGTGCCCCGTCTTGGGCCAGCTGTACTGCTCTGGCCACGAGCCTTTCCTCTGCTCCTCAGCAGAGGTTGACGGGTTGGTGCTCGGGAAGCCGGAGCTGCGGCTGTCTGTCCCGTACGCCGACTATGTGCTCCTCGTGTCCAGGACTTCGGCGACTTTGCCGCAGTGGAGGCCTGCCAGGCGGGTAACTCGGCGGCCTCCTCGCCGGTCAAATGGATCAAAGAGCATTGGCCTGTGGTCGGGACGGTGCCGGCGAGCTCTCCCCCCGCTTCAGGCATCCGGTGGACGCGGGTCACTGCTCTATCTCCAGCCGTTACCTTCGCACGCATACGTCTCTGCGAGAACTGGCAGGTTTTGCAGGCAGGGTGGCGGAGCACTCCGGAAATGGACAAGGACCCCTCCGGTGCCTTCCCTTCGAGGGAGAGCACTGGTTGCTCATCAGCTGGTCCTGTTCCATGCTCTGGTACCCGTGCTCAACACCTGGTCCCGACCCAGGGCTTCCTGGCTGACCTCTCGGAGGGGTGGTTCTGGAGTCTTTGGCCAGGACTGCACTGGGTCCCTGCAGGACCCACCTGCCTGGAGGAGGGAAGGGCCGGGCCTGAAGTGCCTGCGCCCTCAGGCCACGTCTCCGCCTCAGCACTGCAGAGTTCTTTATGGTGCAGAGTGGTCCGCAATGGAGATCCCATGGCGCACGCCTTCTCGGCGCCGCTTCCGGCCTCCGATACCAACGGCAGCTCCTTTATCTTGAAGCAAGGGGTCCTTCCGCGAGACCTCTGCGGGCTGCCGGTCTTTCTACACCAGGACCTCCTCCGGCCTGAAGCTGTTCTCTGCGACAGGTCCGTGGCGGCCCACTGAGGGGGCGGATCTCCTCGCGGAGCCCCTGCTACACAATCCCCAGCTCTGTGTGCAGGTGGCGGAGTCCCCCGCGGTGCGCCAGAGGTTGGTCCTGGCAGAAGCTACCAGGGTCGGAGACCTCCTGGACTACGAGCGGGGCGGCTGGCTAGATCCCCTGATGCTTGCTCAACGCATGGGGCTCTCCAGACCTTGTACTCCCCGGCGCGTGCTCCAGGAGGTGGAGGCCGCTTTGCCACCCACTGCTCGGGCCTACCTCGACTGGGTCATGCGGGAGGGCACGCCCCATCCACCTCTCACCCCGGGCCCTCCAGACCTTTTCATCCGGCCCCTGCCCCTTCTCCACAAGCCGGCTGCACGATCTGCAGCCGGTCCGTTTTCAAACTGCACCAAGGAAACAACTCTACACGCTTGTGCTCCACACCCTTCACTTCCTCACCCTCATGTCTCGCCCTGATACAAAGTGGCGGGACCTCCTGCCACCTTTGGAGGGTGAGGAGCCCCGCTGGGCCAGCCTCTACTCCACCCTGATCCCAAGGCCCGCCGGGGATATTAGTTGGTGGCTCCTTCATGAGGCCGTGAGCACTGGCTTGTACTTGGCGCGATTTACCTCTGTCCCAGACACCTGCCCCTTCTGCGGCGTGAGGGAGACCCTGGCGCATGTTTACTTAGAGTGCGCCAGGTTGCAGCCCCTATACCAGCTCCTCATTATCATCCTATTACATTTCTGGCTCCACTTTTCCCCTCACCTCCTTCTCTACGCACGCCCTATCCGTGACCCCACGAAGTCCCAGGACCTCCTGGTCAACCTCCTCCTCGCCCTGGCTGAAAAGGCCATCTAGACAACCAGGGAGAGGAGGTTGGCTGATGGAGACTCCGGTGACTGTGGGGCTTGTTTCCGATCCTTAGTCCGTTCACGTATCCGGGCAGAGTTCCTCTGGGCAGCGTCCACTGGCTCCCTTGACACCTTTGAGGAGCAGTGGGCTCTGTCCGGGGTTCTCTGCTCGGTGTCCCTGTCAGGTTCCCTTCTTATGACCCTTTGACCTCACTCCCGTCCCTGTTCTTTTATTAGTTGTCCCCCATAATCAGTGGGCTTCTGTGGTCCAGTGGATCCTCTCCTTAGGCTGGGGGGGATCCTTTAGCAGTAGGCGGGCTTCCCCCGCCCACTTCCCAGGAACCCAATAGATACAGTTAGTAAGTGAGCCCCGGTGGGCCAGCCTCTACTCTACCCTGGTCCCGAGGCCCGCCGGGGATATCAGTTGGTGGCTCCTCCATGGCGCCGTGAGCACAGGCGTGTACTTGGCATGGTTTACCTCTGTCCCAGACACCTGCCCCTTCTGCAGCGTGAGGGAGATCCTGGCGCACATTTACTTAAAGTGCGCCAGGTTGCAGCCCCTATACCGGCTCCTCATTAACATCCTATTACTTTTCTGGCTGCACTTTTCCCCTCACCTCCTTCTCTACGCACTCCCTATCTGTGGCCCCACAAAGTCCCGGGACCTCCTGGTCAACCTCCTCCTCGCCCTGGCTAGAATGGCCATCTACACGACCAGGGAGAGGAGGTTGGCCGATGGAGATTCCGGTGACATTGGGGCTTGTTTTCGATCCTTGGTCAGTTCACGTATCCGGGCAGAGTTCCTCTGGGCGGCGTCCACTGGCTCTCTTGATACCTTCAAGGAGCAGTGAGCGCTGTCCGTGGTTCTCTGCTCGGTGTCCTCATCAGGCTCCCTTCTTATGACCCTTTGACTGCACTCCTGTCCCTATTCTTGTATTAGTTGTCCCCCGAAATCAGTTGGGTTTTTAAGGTCCAGTGGATCCTCCCCTTAGGCTGGGGAGGGTATCCTTTAGCAGTGGGCAAGCTTCTGCCCGTCCACTTCCTGGAAACCCAATAGGTACAGTTAGCAAGTGAGCCCTGGTGGACCAGCCTCTACTCTACCCTGGTCCCGAGGCCCGCCGGGGATATCAGTTGGCAGCTCCTTCATGGAGCTGTGAGCACGGAAGTGTATTTGGTGCGGTTTACCCCTATCCCAGACACATGCCCCTTCTGTGGCATGAGGGAGACCCTGGCGCACGTTTACTTAGAGTGCGCCAGGTTGCAGCCCCTATACCGGCTCCTCATCAACATCCTATTACGTTTCTGGCTGCACTTTTCCCCTCATCTCCTTCTCTACGCACCCCCTATCCGTGGCTCCACAAAGTCCCGGGACCTCCTGGTCAACCTCCTCCTTGCCCTGGCTATCATGGCCATCTATGCAACCAGGGAGAGGAGGTTGGCCAATGGAGACTCCGGTGACTGTGGGGCTTGTTTCCGATCCTGGGTCCGTTCACATATCCGGGCACAGTTCCTCTGGGCAGCGTCCACTGGCTCCCTTGACGCCTTTGAGGAGCAGTGGGCGCTGTCCGGGGTTCTCTGCTCAGTGTCCCCATCAGGCTCCCTTCTTATGACCCTCTGACCTCACTCCTGTCACTGTTCTTTTATTAGTTGTCTCCCAAAATCAGTTGGGTTTTTGAGGTCCTGTGGATCCTCCCCTTAGGCTTGGGGGGGGATCCTTCCGCCCGCCCACTTCCTGGAACCCAATAGGTACAGTTAGCATGTGGGTTAGTACCTGCTTTGAAATGCACTGGTGTAATTCTGAATTGACTGCCCTGCTGTCAATGAAATTACACTGGATTTACACCATTGTAACCAAGGTGAACTAGACTAGTGAGCACAAGCCATGTCGGTTATGTTTTTCCTTACACAGCATACACCCATATACCTCTTATCTGACTAACAAAGTTCTGCTGGGGACTGAGAGCCATACGGTGTCCCACATTTATACCCCAGCCAGTAGGCCATAGTTCAATATAAAATTCAGCCCCTTCTATACAATGATTTTGATGTCCTTGCTATACCTGTCATGACCAACTCTGGGCAATGTGATCTAAATTTGCGTTTGGACTCTGAACCCCTTTCAAATAGGGGTGTCTGGAAATGGGATTTAAGTGCATTGAAAATAAACAGTAGTGACTGAGAATTAATTGTCATTGTTCCTTACGAGACAGAACTAAGTGACTAACTTTTCCTACCTGCAGACCTTTTCTGTGTTTGAATTCAAATCATTGCCTCTTTCTTCTCGTGGAATTAGATTCAAAGGTAAAAACTTATTTAAGCCTTTCAGTCTAGCTGTGTCTCCTGGTTTGTATTTAAATTTCATCACAGATTTTGTAAATGGTCATAGGAGTAAAACGAAAGCAACTGTCATAGACTATTAAGAGGCAAACAATGCATTTGAAATGTAAAATCCCACCACTTATTAAACACAGGGCTCACGTTAATGCTATCCCTGGAAGCAGGTGGCTTAATCCTTATCACCAAAGTAGAATTTCATCCAAGGTGAGACAGTGGCTAAATGGCAATGCAGAGATACATACTTCATGAGAGAGTGGACAGGATTTCATAAGCCCAGCCGTGGCATCTTGCTCAGTCATGCTGAATTGTTTGTTGTGATGATGGCCATGTCAGATTTCAATGGGATTTAGCCGGATAAGATTTGCAAAAGCCCTTTTTTCTTTCAAATGCTTCATGAGCATCAAAAATCTCTTGCTCTGAGTGCTGTGGTATCAGCCTTGCGGAGGATAAACAAGACACTCAAAGTAACTTGCAGAACCTGTTTGGTGGTGGAAAGAGCTTATTTGCCCATACATGAGAAACAAAAATTCCCCCCCAGTAGATGCCAGCAGCAGCAGGGAGCGGGTGTGTGATATTGGCAGCCTCCTTCTTCCTATTGAAAAGGTGACCACAGCCTTCCCCATGAGGCCAGGACTGTGGCCGAGGGCCCGGCGAGGTTGCCATTAGTACAAACACTAAACTTGGTGCACAACACAAATGGAATGTCTTTGTGCCACCCAAGCACTTGGTGAAGTCTGGGACTAGCCAGGGATTCGGTCAGCCCCTGGAACAGATGGGAGCGCTGCCCTAAGCTATTATATGTAGTATACTCACACCTAGCTGCCTCAGCCAAAAATCAGTGTCCCTGCTGCTCTAGAGGCTGTACAAAGGCATGTGCTATTTAAACAGACAAGGCAGCCACGAAAAGTGTTTTTATCCCCATTGCGAGATGCAAAGCACAGAGAGACCAAGCGACTTGCCCAGGGCCACAAAGTGAATCCGTGTTTCCAACTTTTATCATGAGTCTGGTGCTAATTAGTGTTTTTTCTTAAAGATCCAGCTTCTGGAGCCCTGTTATTAGATGGAGAATCTCAACTTCTGTTTTAAAAAATAGTAAGATTTACCCTTGGTTCCACAGAGGAAAGCTGGAAAATGTGAATGCTAAAAGCTCAAAAGGAAAAAAAGATAGACACCATTTGTTACTTTTAATATCTCAAGATTTTTAAGCCAATCTCATGATTTTGCGGTCCTGATCCTTGATTTTTGAATCCTTTCCATTAGCAACATTGAGTGTACAGCGGATCTAGGAAAAAGACCCCAGATCTCCTGAGTGCTATTCCTGGGCCTTAACCACAAGACCATCACTCAAGTAAATCTTGATTATTATTTTCTTGTTAGAGATAGGGAAACTGAGGCAGAAAGAAATTAAGGCAGAAAGAAATTAAGAGACTTGCATAGGCTGACACCCAGTACCTGTGGCAATGCCAGAACTAGAACCTAAGGCTCCCAACACCCAAGTGTGTTCTTTCACCAGAAAGCTGCCTTCCCTTGTGCTCTAGCATACCAGTACCACGTTATATGAATCTTCACTTCTTTATTGTGGCGATGGCATCATGTGGTCCAGAATGGTTTTATTTCTCATATTCCAAGCTGTGTTTTCCTGAGTCAAGCCCCCAACTCACACTGACTTTCAGGGGGATTTGGGATCCATCTTCTTTAGATTCCTTTGAGGCTCTAAGTGTAAATACTGATTGGGTTTCTTGCCCCCTACAAAGTCAGAGATACACAATAAAACTACAAACACAGTAAAAAGCCGTCCGCTTTATGATACTATGTTCCATCAGTAATCATAGCACACTGATTGCCACTGCGTCTACATATGCATGATCCTTCCAGGAGTATTGTAATTTGCATAACAGGCTGTTGACACAAAGGCTGAAAAAATAAAGAACACTCCAATTGCTCTGCGATTATTACTATCTCTTGCATCTGCCTACCTCAGAGGAATCTCTGCCGGCAACCCTGCATCAAAATGTGCTCTCCCAGGTCTTAGCATTTGCACTGTACAATGCTGTACTCACGCTAATAAATTAACCTCACAACTCCCTCCGCACTGGAGGTAAGTCTTGTCCCCATTTTACAGACGGGGAAATAGTGGCACATAGAGTTAAGTAATTTGCCCAGGCCAGACAAGTGTCCATGCTAATCCCAGCTAAATTGCTAAGGAGTTCCTGGCTTCAAGCACCACATGTATTAGCAAGAGTGTTGTGAGCAAGACACAAGAAGTAATTCTTTCAGTCTACTCAGCACTGATAAGGCCTCAGCTGGAATAGTGTCCAGTTCTTGGCACCGCACTTCAGAAAATATGTAGACAAATTAAGGAACATCTGGAGAAGTGCAACAAAAATGATTAAAAGTCTGGAAAACATGACCGTTGGGGAAAGATGGGAAAAAATGGGTTTGTTTAGTCTGGAGAAGAGAAGACTGGGGGTCGGGAGACATGATAACTGTCTTCAAGTACATAAAAGGTTGTTATAAAGAGGAGAATAATAAATTGTTCTTCTTAAACACTGAGGACAGGATAAGAAGCAATTGGGTTAAATTACAGCAAGGGAGATTTAGGTTAGATATTAGGGAAAACTTGCTAAGTGTAAAGTTAGTTAAACATCAGAACGAATTATCTAGGGAGGTTGTGGAATATCATTCACTGGAGGCTTTTAAGAACAGATTAGACGAAACCTGTCAGGAATGGTCTAGATCAGAGGTGAGCAAACTATGGCCCGTGGGCCACATCTGGCCCATGAGACCCTCCTGCCCAGCCCCTGACCTCTTGGCCCGGGAGGCTAGTCCCCTCCCCCTCCGTTCCCTCTCCACTGCAGCCTCGGCTCACTGCACCACCGGCGCAATGCTCTGGGCAGCGGGGCTGCGAGGTCCTGCCAGGCAGTGCAGCTACAGAGCCACTGTGACGATGCGGTTCTGGCGGGACCCAACTGAGAATGCTAATTCAGGACCAATTGCTCAAACAGGGCAGTCACAGCCCAAGGCTGGGTTTTTTCCACCTCTAAGGCAAACCAAACCAGCCAGACAAAATGACTTCGGTTTCACCCCACTGGCTAACCACAAGTCACACAAGCAATTTCCTTAGACACTCCAGTCTCCCAGTATCACCACCAGT
>NC_133769.1:365479805-365496841 GCF_003597395.2 Chelonoidis abingdonii | reverse complement strand
CCCCCCCCAGCGTATCTAATAGATCCTCTATCCTGGGTGTGGGGTAAGGGTCAGGCTGAGTGATAGCATTTAGCTTCCTGTAATCCACACAAAACCTCATGGTCTTATCCTTTTTTGGCACCATCACAATGGGAGATGCCCAGGGGGTCATGGATTGGGTAATTACTCCCATTGCCAACATGCTTTCCACCTCTTCCTGGATCTCCCTTTGCATCTCTCCCTTGATCTCTAAGCTCTGCTGGGAGCTGGGCGAGGCCCCACCGTCTGAATGGAGTGTGTCATCCTATCTGTAAGCCCTGGCCTGTTGGAGAATGTTTGCCTGTGGTGTTTTAACAACAACTGCAGCTCCTCCCTTTGAGGGGGAGCTAAACCTTCCCCCAGCTCAATGCTCTCGAGAGGCATCTCCTCCTGGCTTTCAGCAACCGTGTCAATCAAAGGGATGGACCCTGCCTCTTCCTCAGCACAACAGATTATGTTCACATTTACCTCCCTTGCATGGTAGGCCTTCATTCTGTTTACATGTACTATCTGCACACTTCCACGGCCATGGGGTTTCCTCACATCATAGGTAACCTCATTAATTCTTTCCACTACCTCCATGGGTCCGGTCCAAACATCCTTCATTTTGTTCCTCCGGACAGGATCTAGCATCAACACCATGTCTCCTATTTCAAACGCTCTCTCCTGAGCATCTCTGTCATACCAGGCCTTCTGAGTATCTTGGCTCTCTTTCAGATTCTGCTCAACCAATTTCATCATCTCTTGCAAACTCTCCCTGAACTGAGCCACATATTCAGCCACTGGCTGCTCTGCTTCCTCCACTTGACCTTCCCAGGAGTCACGAACCAAATCTAGGGGCCCCCAAACCTGCCTTCCGTAGAGCAGTTCAAAGGGAGCAAACCCTGTAGACTCTTGGGGTACACTCCTGTACGCATATAATAGATATGGCAGTAGAACATCCCAGTCATTCTGGCGTCTATCCACATACATTTTCAACATAGAGTTTAAGGTTCCATTGAACCTTTCCACTAGGCCATTAGTCTGGGGGTGGTAGAGAGCAGCTTTCACGTGCTTCACCCCACATAATTCCCACAACTGCTTGAAAACTACAGACATGAAGTTAGATCCACGGTCAGACAGTATTTCCTTAGGAAAACCCACTCTGCTAAAAATAGAGAACAAAGCCACTGCCACTGTCTCTGCCTCAATGTTAGCCAAGGCTACAGCCTCTGGATATCTGGTAGCAAAGTCTACCAACACCAGAATGTATTTTTTCCAATTTCAGAAAGATTTAGGAAAAGACGCACAATATCCACAGCCACTCTGGCAAAAGCCTCCCCTATAATGGGCAGAGGCTGGAGGGGCACCTTGCTAGGCCCCCTCAACCCCTTACGCTTTTGACACAGTTCACAGCTTCTGCAGTAATCCCTCACTGTCTCAAAGAGGAGAGGCCAGTAGAAATTTTGCTCCAGCCTGTCACACATTTTGCCTATACCCAGATGTCCTGCAAATGAACCATCATGAGCCAACTTCAACAGCTCATTGCGGTAACTCTCTGGTACCACAAGCTGTTTGCGAGCTGCCACTTGGGAATTCTTTTTTCCCCTGGGAGGTTTCCTATACAACAGCCCATCCTGCATAAAAAATCTGCCTCCTCTCAATGGGTCAATTGTGTAGCTAATGGTCCTTAATGGGCCATCAAGCCCGCTAAGCTGAGCTGACACCAACTTGTCTGGAATCTTTCCCAGTAACACAGCACAAGTTTGAAATACAGACAGCATACAGCCAATATTCATAACTTCAACTACAAAATTGATACAGACATACAGACAGCATAATCATAACCAGTAACCCGTAACCTGGTCTTAGACACCTTATATGACCCCCTTTACATAAGATTTGGTGCCACTACAGGACCTTGGTTGCAACCCATGTTCTATATGGTCCCAGTTTATATCAATAACCTCACAGCCACAGCCTGACCCTATGCTCTGTGCTGAGCGGTGGGTGGCTGGCTCCAGCCGGAAGGCATGACTACCTGTCCTGATGCTCTGGGCAGCACAGCTGTAGCACCACCAGCCACCGGTGCTCCAGACAGCACGATAAGGGGGCAAGGAGCAGGTGGGGTGTTGTCAGACAACTGGTATGGTGCTCTGCTCTGTTCACTGTTGATAACAGTTGGCTGTGTGCCTGTGTTCCCTCTGTGTGCTGCCCTGGCTCTGCAGATCGCTGGCACAGCAAATCTTGAGTGAACTCCCAATGACCACAGACTCCGATAAGGTACGAAGGCACCTGGCCAGGTTTATTGTCAAACGAAGCACAGTAATACTTCCCCGAAGACTCTACAGGACATACTATGAATATGTGCCCCTGACAATGGACCGTCTCAGCCAGTAGAGGGACCCTCCACTGCCCCCTAGGCCAGAAAAAGACATCGCCCCAGGGATGCATTCTTATACACAGGTACAAACAAGTTACACAAACCTCCTGAAGTATTGAGGTGCAACCTTTCTACATAGCAAGGTATAACCCCTCTACGCAATAAGGTGCCGCCTCTCACCTTGTACACGTTGGTTCGAACAAAACAACGCTATCCATCATATTATCCTTTTGATCCTGTCTTTAAGATGGGTCAGCTTGTTCCTTAGTATCTGTGTGGAATGGGCAAAAATGCGAATGTTCTGCTATCTAGTGTCCAGTACCTTTCAGGTATGTCTCTGTTTGCAGCATCAGCCCTTTCCTTGCCAGCTTTTGTGATTAGGGCCTGCTTCTGGCTCACATTGCTTTATGTTATGCTTGAAAAGTCTTGACCATTGCTTTAGTTCAGGCCTCAGACCTCATACTGGGCCTCTGATATAAGGGTTTATGTTTCAGAGCCTCATCTTACTACAGGGGGTTGGATAGAGAGCAGAGGAATTCAGGGTGGTGGTCAGGGGGTGGGGATGTGGATAGGGGTCAGGGCAGTCAGAGGGTAGGGAATAGGAGCGTTGAATGGGGGCAGAGGTCCCGGGGAGACAGTCAAGAAGGAGAGGGGACGTTGGGGGAGGTGGTGGGGGGTAGTCAAGGGTGGGGAATCCAGGGGCAATCAGGAGACAGGGAGCGGGGAATATGTGGATGGGGGAGGCATCAGGGGGCAGGGAGAGCTGGATGAAGCAGGAGTCCTGGGGGGGAGCGTCAAGGGTCAAAAAGCAGGGGCGTTGGATTGGGGGCTGGGCTGGGCCACACCTGGCTGTTTAGGGAGGCACAGTTCCCCTAACCAGCCCTCTATACAATTTCGGAAACCCAATGTGACCCTCAGGCCAAAAATTCTGCCCGCCCCGTTCTAGACAATACTTAAGTCACTGACTAGGCATCAAGGTCCCTTCCAATCTGATATTTCTATGATTCATTGCAGTGGATTACCCCACCTCCCACACTGAAGCAGCCTTCACCATGGAGAAGGGACAGGTCGCAGGTATAATAGACACAACAGGGCTTTTCTACTGAGTGCAGACAGACTGGGCTGCACCCTGCCAGATTCAGGGCTGCACCCTCAGAATAAAGGGGCTGCATTGGAGAAGTCAGGACTTGGTCCAATTTTTGTGTAAATCCTGGCCCAGAATAACCTATTGTGGAATGTTACCAATCTAAAGTAGGTACTTATCTGGCCCTTTTCACCATAGCATCTGAGCACCTCATCATCTTCAATGTATTTATCCCCACAGCACCCCCATGAAGGGAAGGGCTGTTATCCTATTGTAAGACGGGGAACTGAGGCACAGAGGAGCTAAGTGACTTGCCCAAGGTCACACAGAAAGTCTGTGGCAGGACAGGGAATTGAATCCCAAGCTTTCATGTCCTATGCTAGTGCTCTAACCACTGGACAATACTATCTCTTTTGCTGCTTATACCTAGGCTTGGAAGGATTATTGGTAAATGTCAATAAACATTGATATCACTGTACACCCACAAACAGACGAAAAAAGTATTTCCATTGATAATACTTGCAATTTACATATAAACAAAGTAAGAAAAATGGTCCTTCAGAATGTATGAGTGTTTGCTTTAAGGCTACTTACTTTGTATATTTGTGTTCATCATCATCTTTTTTTAAATTTTCACCATTGCAGGAAATTATGGGGCAGTGTCAGACAATAATTATTTAATAACAGTAGCTGTTGAGATTCAAAAAATTAAAGCTCTATAACTGTGCATTAGCACAATAAATAATTATTGTCTGACGCTGCCCCATAACTTCCTGCAATGGTGAAAATTTAAACTAGATAAAAATTAAAAGTAACATTTACAGCCCATAAGTTTGCACACCTGTGAAAAAATAAACAGATTAAAAATTTTAAAACGCTTATGAATAAGCTATTATCCATCAAAATTATTACAAAAAACCCACATGCTGCCAAGTCTAACTCTACTTCACCCATCACATCCCTTCCAAGAGTTAAATTATCAGCATCTTACCAGCAAACCCATAGCCCCCAAAGACACTGAACTCTGCATATGAGAAATGTATCTGTCTTCATCAGGGAATGAGAGAGGGACAATGTTTTCAGGGAAGACTGGAACATAAAATGGGAAACATCTAAGTTCTAGCAATGCCCAGGGCTTGCTGCAACAATGGAAAACTGCTCCTATATGATATTCTCACCTGACTCCCATGCAGCATTTCAAAGGCAAGAAAAAAAATCCTTTTCAGGTTCTTTCTATCCTAGACCCAAGGGGAAAAATCTCCTTCCCATCCCCACATTTGGTACATAACACTGATTGCTATTAACAAAGGGAGATTTAATTTGGGGGTGGGGGGAGAACCACTCTATTTACCAGCAGATTCTCAGAAGGGAGACTTTGTCACTGTACAAAATTGCACTCAGGAAATGAGTTTACTACATAAGGTAACAGATTCAGACAGATTTGTTAAATCAAATATCAAAAGTCTCATAACTCCTAGGGTTGCCTGTGCTGGGTAGACTTAGAAAAATGCCCTGATGCAATAGGAGACAGAATGGGAACCTGGGCATAGTTAATCACCTTGTACCTCTCTGGCAGCTGAGAGGGCAGCATTACTTTGGGGAATGAGTTTCCATGTCAGAAGTAAATTCATACTAGCACTGCAGCTATTTCAAGCAGCTGATTCATGTCAATCTGCTAAAATTAGTTTCATGGAAATGGCCTGGACAGTATTTAGCATTTTCTTATTAGTCCAGAAGTGTTGCAGGTGGGGATGTTTACTTTTGTTGTGGGTTAGAGAGCCCTCTGCTGGCTGAGCGTACACCAGTGCAAACTCATATTGCTCTTCAGCAAAAACCACCACAGAACCATATTGTCAACAGGGCTGGGGGTTCTCAGAAGCCTTGGGCTGTCCAAAGTCTGGATCCTCCTCTGGCCTCTGAGACTGGGCTGGCAATCTTGCAAGAAGAGTTTATTCCATCATGAGAGGCACCTTATTAGAAATATGATAGACCACTAGAGGACCTTCTTTGGATTTTGATGCTTCAGCTGCAAATGGTATATAAGTACTTTTGAGGTTGACCAGCCCCCGGGAGTGAGGAAATTGAAAAAGGTGGACAAAAGTTAACCAAACTTTCAAAACAATCATCTCAAGTTCAGAGTGAAAGTTGGATCAGTTCTTACATTAATCCAGATATTGTACTCGTCTGCACTCAGCCTGGGCTCTGTCTACATTACTGAAGGCATGTAATAAATAAATGTACTCTCTCTCTCTGTTAATGTATACACACACACAGAGCTAGATATATATAATAGATATTGCCGTACTCTGTATACTTATAATACACTAAATAATATATATAGGTCTTAGTGTTTGTGCATGTAGATACGCACACTATCACAGCTCGGTGTAATAATTATTATAAATCATTATTACACGCCTTCAGCAATGGAAAGAGAATCTAGACTGAGTATAGGGAAGCACAATAGCTATATTAAATAATTAATATTGTCCCAAATGGCAGTAGTGATAAAGACAAAGTAATTGCCAGCGCCAAAATTATTTGCTAATACTGGCTGGGTTTGAGCCAGGGCCAGCTCCAGGCACCAGCATTCCAAGCTGGAGCTTGGGGCGGCATTCTGCAAGGGGCGGCAGTCCCTGTTGTTTTGCCCCCAGGCAGCGGGCCGAATTGCCGCCACAGACGGCAGGGGCAGTTCATGTGCCCTTAGGGCGGCAGGCGCGTTTCTGCGGTGGCGGTAGTTAGGCAGCAGCTTCTATGTTTAGCTGTCCGCTGCAGCTTCAGATAAACAGCTGCGCCTAATTGCCGTCGCCGTGAAAACGCTGCTGCCGCCCTAAGGGCACATGGGCTGCCCCCGCTGTCTGCGGCGGCAATTCTGTGTGCTGCTTGGGGTGGCGAAAACTGTAGAGCCAGCCCTGGTTTGAACTAAACCTTTATGAGACTTTTACTGTTTGTTTTACGAGCACTGCATAAGCACTCATGTAATTACACTAATAATACATTGTTTATATCAGGGATCGACAACTTTTGGTCCGCAGCCCGCCAGGGAAAGCCGCTGGTGGGCTGAGCTGGTTTGTTTTCTTGCAGCATCCTCAGTTTTGGCCGATCACAGCTCCCACTGGCCGCAATTCACTGTCCCAGGCCAATGAGGGCTGCGGGAAGCAACGTGGGCCAAGGGATGTGCTGGCCGCCCCTTCCCGCAGCCCCCATTGGCCTGGGATGGCGAACCGTGGCCAGTGGGAGCTGCGATCAGCCGAACCTGCAGACACCGCAGGTAAACAAACCGGCCTGGCCCACCAGCGGCTTTCCCTGGCAGGCCATGTGGTAAAGATTGCTGATCCCTGGTTATATGGTGACACCTTTTCGTCTGGAATGACTGGCATGGTTCAGTCTGTATTTTTTGCAGAACTTCTCTGGTGCAAGGGTTTTTTGTCACTGAGGGCCCGGCTGACTATACTGCTTAGGATGAGATATGAATAGTTTGGCAGTTGCTCTTGGAGATACCAGAAAGGGAACAAAGGTGCAGCTTATCCCATAACCATGATACTTCCCAACTCGCAGGTTCAGATTAAAGAATTTCAGGTCCCAGTGCACTATGGTAATTGGGGTTCCCCTCGCCTTTCCTAAACCCAGGGTGAGGGAGGCCGTGTGGTGGGGGTAGTGTTGGAGATGAGCCTGTGCCACAGAGCTGGCCTGGCTCCCTGCTCTGGCCCATTAGCTCTCGCAACAGTATGCAGACAGGATCATCCCTCTCCAATGTCCTACCCTGCACCGCCCATTCTTGGTGTTGAGCTGTTTTTGTGTATCTTTCTCCCTCCACCCCGGTGATCGGAGGGGGCGGGGGGAGATGAGATGGGGCCCCTGTGCAAGTGTCCCAAGTGCACATTGGTTAATCTGGATAGGCCAATGTGGCCCTGTATGAACGCGAGAACTGTGTACAGCCTGTCACCTGACCAGGTGCAAAGGGGATTGTAGGGGAAGCTCTAACAGGGCTCCTAATGTTTGTTGTAATTTTAAATACATCAACACAAACTCAGAGTAACCTTTTAACTCCTGCAGCTGAAGGACCATCAGTGTGATGAAAATGGGCCTGGGAAGAGCTATAGAGAGCTGGATAAATGCTGCAAAACAAGGTGTATGCGTTTGTTCAAATTCCGAACTTCAGCAGTGTTCATGCCCCTTGTTATCTGTTCTGGGCCAGTGCTGGTGCTAACAGGATTTTGTGCCCATGGATGCTCTGAGAATGGTTCTTCCTCATACATACACCTGGGTTCACACATGACTAAAGAGATCCACTATTCCCTTCCATTATTCGCTGTTCCACTACTCATTATTCCCTTCTTTGAAAAGGTTTTGGTTAACCAGTTGTAACGGAGGCCTGCTTGGGGTGGCGCTCTGTCCCCCTCTAGTGGCCCCAAGACCAGCTAGAGATTGATGAGCCTGTTACAGCTTCGGCTACTAGACAGGTTTCTTTTAGCTCGTGCAGTAAGCTCCAGAGGTTCCAGGTTTGATCCCAGACGATGATGATTGGAGTCTGTCAGCATTACACAATCTATTACATGCACTTTGGACAACCAATTACACGTGACAATTGACGAAGAGAACTGTTGGTGACCCACCACCCGAAAGCTGTGTGTCTAAACTATTTGGCAAATGGTTATACAGAAGGAATGCCCGTGGGGGTTTGGGAATGACTGGCCAGCAGGAAAGAGGGCTGAAACAACTGGGCCTAGTTTGTTCATGACAATCAGGCCAATTCTAGAGCTGTGATAGGGCTGGCACTGGCAGCTGATGCCACCTTCAACCTAGAATCACTTAGGTTGAGCATGTTTTTCCCAGGTCGTCTAGCCCATCCCCCACCTCCTGTGTGCTTGTGAGGAGCCCAGCTTCTTTGTTTTTCCACCACAGAGTAAATGCATCATGTAGCTTAATGGTTGGAGCAGAGGACTGTGAGTCCAATGTCTAGTCCTGAGTCTGTACTGGCTTCCTGCATGATACCTTATTTACTCTGTCTATAAAAAGAGGCTAATTTTAATTTATTTTGCAGAGGGAGCCATGAGTATTAAGCAAGTAATGTTTGCAAAGTGCTTTAAGATCCTCAAATACAAGGTATCCAATTAAATTATTATTTGTAATTATCATGACCCTTAAGGGCAGAAGCTGATAACTAGCTTAGAACAGTGAGAAATGTCTTCCTTAGACCTAGTGCTGAACCCCTAAATAGACTATGGGAGAAAAGGGTGGTTACTGTGTCTTCTCAAATATTAAGCATTGGTCATTGTTGAAGACCAGTTACTGGACAGGATGGATTATTGGTGCAATCTAGGGTGACCAGACAGCAAGTGTGAAAAATCGGGACGGGGTGGGGGGTAATAGGAGCCTATATAAGAAAAAGCCCCAAATATTGGGACTGCCCTATAAAATCAGGACATCTGGTCACCCTAGTGCAATCTGCTATGGCAATTTCTATCTTCATTGTTTCCGCCTGCATGGGGCCATATTATATTAGGTTAGGTTAATGTTTGCTCTTGACATTCTGCACAATTCAGTCAGGAAGAACACACTTCCAGGAGATCAGTCTCAGAGCTGAGGTTTAATTGCGTTTGCGCTGATTCCTTTACACCGCCCCATACAACGGCTCACAGAGAGACCGAGGCTACAGCAGCAGCAGCCTGTTCTCATTCTCTTGGCAGCTTCCACCGATGCCTTCCTCAGGCCCACCTTTCACTGCTGGTAAATTCCCATGGATTTCGATGAAGCTTTTCAGGAAGCAGGGCAATGAGAGCTCAGCCTGCATGAGGATTTAGGGATTGAACCCCTGACCTGTGCTGGAAACTGTGAGCACACAATGACAACAAAAATGAAAGCACTTGCCCAGACTTTTCCGAATCTCAACTCGGGTGACCAGATGCCCCAATTTTATAGGGACAGTCCTGATATTCGGGGCCTTTTCTTATATAAGTGCCTATTATCCCCCCCACCCAATGTTTCACTTTCTATCTGGGGAACCCTAATCTCAACCAAGGTGGGTTCTAGAAATGGACCAAATTTAGGGGCAGGGAAGGGAGTTTTTATTTCTAACAAACCTATTGGTCCTTTCCCCTTCAGTGAGCCACTATGTGAGAGCCCTCGCAGCCTCCCCACTCAGCATAAACTTTTGCAGTTCCTGACTTCTTTTATTTGACATGTGCACCCTGAACATTGCCATAACAAAGTGTTCTACAGCTCACTTTTTTAGGTCGACTCTATTTTTGCTGCCTTCTCCCAAATACAGCCTACTTGTCTTCACTTTCAAGGCTCTTCACAGCTTATCCCCACCTACTTACCAGCTCTCATTTGTTATTGCGATGTCTATTCCTGCCTCGAATGGACTCAGTGGTACCAGCTTCCATCACCCACTTCTTACATTTTCAGCAAACACCTGTGCGCTGTCCTGTGCTGTCCCTTCGGGGTGGAAAAAGCTCCCCAGAAACACCTACAAAACAACCTCATTATCCTACTTCAGCTCCTGCCTGAAAGCTCTCCTCTGATGCGATGCCTTTAAAAAAGAAACCTTGACAACAGTTAGGCGGCTGATGGGCTGAGCCCCTGGGCCATCCTGCTGACCAGCAGTGTCTCATTATTCCTTGTACACCCCAGTCTGCTTGTTACATCCATCCACTGTCTCTCATCTTATACTTGGATTATCAGTGTCTGAGGTAGCGACTGTCTTTTTGTTACGTGGTGGTACAGTGCCTAAAGTGATGGTGCTCTGCTCTATGCAAGACAAACAGCCACTGATGGAGCTGAGGCATGGACTGCTGCACTGGGGTGGAGATGGGTAAAATGATACCTAGCTGGGGACACTTGTCCTCCAACGCCTCCAGACCAAGGACTGTAGGGGGGGACAACGCACACTTGGGGAAATTAGGCCCTAGGTGCTGCCTCACCCTCTCCCTCCCCTACCTTGTGGCATTGGTGATAAACTGCAGCAAGATACCAGCTGGATGGAGCAGCTGGATAGCCCTTTGGATGTTCAGGGAACTTTCTATAGTTTTGCCTGGATTTCTTCTGACAACTGATGGGCTGTTTGCTTCAACCCTCCCCACCTCCCTCATAGCAGTCTAAACTAATGGGAAACGTAGGCTCTGAATCTAGAAAATGCTGGGCACCCTCTGATCCCACTGAAATCAATGGGCACGGCGACCATTCACCAGCTCACCCCAGGAGGCACTCAGCACCTTGTAGGATCAGCCCATATATATAGGCAAGGGCCAGAGCCTCAGCATAGCGCCAGTCAAGCCGATATACACCAGCTGAAAATCTGACCAGTGACGTGGAGAAAGAAGATTGTCATTTTGCTTCAGCAATTACAAGGGAGGAGGGGTGGCTAAGCGGGAGAGAAAGTTTGATGGTAGGGTGACCAGACATCCTGATTTTATAGGGACAGTCCCGATTTTTGGCTCTCTCTTATATAGGCTCCTATTACCCCCCATCGCGTCCTAATTTTTCACACTTGCTGTCTGGTCACCCTATTGATGGGTAACTTTATGTTTTCTCCCCCATTGAATCTCACTAATTTTATTTAAAAAGGAATCTAATGAAATAAAAAGGAGAATCTGTCCTAATTTGTACATTTTCATAGGTCACAGTTCTAAGGCAGTTAGACGCTACAAGATGGGGAAATGGAGGGTTATGGTAATATGACAAGAATGAATGAAATGTAACCTGACTATCATATAATTAAAACCAGGAATTGCTGCAATGATGGCTCAGGCTAAATAGAGTTTTGGGGGTTGGGTTGATTAAAGCTCGTGACTGGCTACTGTAGAGTTTCTCTCCAGCATATGGCAGGATAATTTAGTTACATAACTAGCAACAGGATTTGCACTTTGCAAATGTTATTTCAGTGAATCAGACTGAGCGGCAACCTGGACATTTAACAGGGGATTTTTTTTTTCTGTCTTGGTAACGTAATAATCGGCAGATCTTGAAAGAATCCGTAACTGTGGAGTTGTTGTCTCGACAGCGCTGAACGAAAAAAGAAAGTCTGATGGCCTGATTATTTGTAAGCAGGGACTCTTTTAAGGACAGCTTGGATTAGGCAGGCATTAGTGGAATTCATCGCTGGTCTGGTAGGAATTCTCACTACCCTTTGGGCTTGCCGGTTGGCAGTGGCCATTAGCACTAATGCAACCACATTTGTACATTGAAAGGATTCCTTTGTTACAGCATCCCTGATGACTCTTGCTCTTTACTGTATTTAGAAAAAAAATTATCACGTGACTTTGAAATTCACTGTCCATGAAATAAGTGGCGTACGCATAGGGCCTGATATTAGGGGCACAGTTCATGGTCTCCTCACCCTTGTCATGCACTGTTCTGCCAAAGTATCATGAGCCAGTGACACCCCTGAGCGCCGGTCAAAGGAAGAAGGACAGTAGCTGAGTCAGGAAATCTGGGTTCTATCTCCACCTCTGCCAAAGACTTCCTGGGTGATCTTGGACTAGCTACTAAGACCAAAACTACCAAACATAGGTTCTTCACACTCAGAACCTACATAAGTGGGCTTATTTTTAATGATATGGAAGCTTTGATTTAGGTATCTAGGCCAGATCCTCAGCCGGTGAAAACGGATGTAGCTCCACTGTAGTCAATGGAGCCGTGTTGATTTACCTCAGCCGAGGAGCTGGACCATCTAACTGGAGGCCTCCTGGTTTGCAAGTGTTGGCCTTTGCTTCTCTGTGTCTCACACTCCTCATCTGTAAAATGAGGAGACTAGTTCCCTGCCTCACAGGGGTGTGGTGAGGTGTAATTCACTAATGCCAGGTGGAGTGCCGATGCTACAACGAGAGGTACGCTAGAAATGTCTGTACAATAGCAGGATTGTGCCGCACTGTGAGCTAATTCGGGGATGTGGAGTCAGACCATGGAATTCACACTTGGGTCCCTGTCTGCGCATCCTCCCCTCATGACGATCCCCTCATCTGTGCTCATAGCAATGCACAGGGTCCTTATTGCTGGCTCCCCTTACAGCCTGAAATGGCCTTTCCCAGCCTTCATCTCCTCCTGACTCCCCTGGGGGTGTTCTGTGGTTTGGCCCTTCAGCCAAGTCTCATAGGAGTCTAACATGAGCAAGTCCAAATAAATCTTCAAACTAATACCCCTCCCAGGCTTCCCTGTAGTTCCCTTGTGGGCCCTACTTCTGGGTTTCCTCTGCAGGGCCTAACCTGTACAGATCTTCCATTGTTTCCCATCTGTTAACTCCCTCCATCCCCCAGTGCAGTCTACTTATAAGGTCAAGCGCCACCTGGAAAATTACACCAACTATTCCGTCACACCAGTGAGACTGGGAGTATTCTTTTCCAAAGTACTATGAAAAAGTCCCACCGCAGTAAAGATATGGTGGTGTTCTGCAAAAAGAGCAAAAGTTTTAGCTCAAAAATTACTTGGCATACAACCTATGGAGGAGAGAGATGAGACACTGTCTCAGCACCTGCCACTCCCCTGGTCTCAGTCTCTGCTCTGTATCTGCCCATACACTTTTTTTTTTTAAGTAAGTTGACTGGACTTCAATGACAGCTTTTACATCCACTTTGGCCTCTTCACAAGGCTACTGCCTAACATGAGCACATTCCTCTAAACTCTGCCCTCTCACTAGGAGGCTGTTGCGCCTCATGTGCGGCAAAGAAGATACCCATATTCCTGCATTTCTCCTGTAGGCTCTGAGAGGCAGCAGGGACTGGTGGTTAGCGGCCAGCACTCTGAATGAGGAGCCCCGAGTTCTTGGTCCATTTCTGCCACTGACTCCGTTAGGCCATGTCAGTAAAGTTTTCTACCAACCGCCCCTCACGGGGGTGTTGTAAGAGTGAATTAATGTTTGTAAGCTCTTTGCACCACTGACGTGGTATATATGTGCTAAGTGCTTGTTCTATTTAAAAGAACAAAGCTTCCCACCTCTCCTTTGTATACACCACAGTCTGATGCTTGACGTTTGTGCATGGGTGCAAGAGCCTCCTCCTTTGCAGCTCCTGCTTTGGGGACCAGCCTCTCTGTATCTCTCTGCTTTATCAATGCGTTGTCTGTTTCCAAATCAGATCTGAAAATATTCCTTTTCTCCTCTCTCTCTTTACTGATTTGTTATTAATTTAGCCTTGTCAGCTTGCCACTTCATGCCATTTGAGTGGAAGAATCTGAACAAGACATTTGAAGTGTGGAGTATAATTTACTATACACAGGCACAGGTGCTCAGAAGTTAGGCTGCCTTCCCTGCACCAGATGGCTATTGTGCATATTGCCACCTGCAGCATGGAAGGTCTGCAAATGACAAACACTGCAGGCTGCAGAATAAAATCTCTCATTACTGCGCGACGGACAATCATTTCCCTCCCAGAGTGAGATGCAGTAGATTCAGTTGATTTGTGGAGTAGATAAGGTCATGACAGACTTTATAAACTCTATCAACATTGCTGATGTAAGATATTTTCTTCTTCCTGACATGAGAGTGCAGCAAGATGGGCTACTTTTCCGATGTTTTTAATAAAACTACAAGGACAGAGATGTCTTGAGATAAATCACTCTCCTGCACTGAATCACAGGAGTGAGAAACTAACTGACTTGTAGCAAGGCTGGTATTACACATGACTGAGTAGAGGTTTAAGAAGCAAATCACAGTAAACAAAAGAGATGGGGACGAAGCAGATTTTCCACCTCAGGGGATATCCCATTGTTTTGATTTTTTTCCATCCCAGGACACACCAAAACCAAATTAAATTTTCCTCGAAACAACATTTTAAAAAATTGTCTTGGGACAACCAAAACATTTCATTTTGATTCAATCAAAAGATTTCATTCTGATCAACACCTTTCAACCTTATGGGAACTCTCCATTCTGCTTTTATTTTTTTCTTAAAAAAAAAGAAGTCATTGCCATCAATGTGTTTCAACCAAACATTTTGCCTTTGCTGAATCAGCATTGTCCAGTGGAAGAAGTATTCCATGGCAAAATGTCCGACCAGCTTCTGTTAAACAACCAAGATTAAACCTGTCATAAGTAGATAGGTAAGGTAAGGGTTAATTTTCTTTTTCCTGTAAAGGGGGAACAAAGAGAACCAAACACCTGACCAGAGGACCAATCAGAGAACTGGATTGTTTAAAGTCAGGGGCGGGAATTTGTATACTCGGGGTCTTTGTTGTTTCCTCGGCTATGGGTAAACAAGTTTTCTTCTAACTCCATCTTATCTCAAAGTTTCTCCTAAACATCTGTGAGTACAAAGGAAAGCAAAGTAATTCGGCTATGATGAGCTTTGTGTTGTATTTACATGTATGTTGATTTGCTGGACTGGTTTAATCGGGCTATCTTTTAAATCAGACTGTTTATTCTTATTTTCTTATAAGCAAGAGCCTGTATTGAGTTTCTTAATGCAAGATTATTGTTTTGTATTTTCTTTCTTTTTATATAAAGTTCTTTTGAAAACTGGTGGGAGTTTCTTTTCCTAGTGAGGCAAAGGGAAGGGAAAAGCCAGGCTGTGGGCTATTTTCCTATTGTTTCCAGGGAAAGAGCAGGCTACGGGGAAAGAGAAAAAGAATCATCTCTGTTCTCTTGTGTTTGAAGTTTGTCTCTAGTTACTGCTACGAGACCAGGGAGGGGGAATCTCCTTGTGTGCTAGCTGTGATTAGCTGTGAATGCATAGCCTCGGGGATGCTAGATTGCCTCTCCGGTTGTATTCAAGGAGTGAAGGCTAGTCTCGCTCCGGCTAACCCAGGGAAGGGGGGGAAGCTGAGAGAGGAGAGAGAGAGACCCAGGAGTCTGGGTCTTGGGGGTCTTCCCAAAGGAAGTTGGGGAGTCCACAGAGGGGGTCCCCCAAGGAGTATTTGGGGAATCCAGGTTGATAAGAGCCTATTCTTATCTGGTGGCAGCGAGAAAATATCCAAGCTGGTAGTGAGCTTGGGGGAGTTTCAGGTAAGCACCCAGATTTTGAACGCTCAAGTCCAGGTTTGGGACAGGAGGCTATTACCACAAAACCCAATTGATTTCACAGTAGAGACAGGCCCCTGAGATCAATGTTGGGGAACTGAGTTCAATGGGCTTCAGATCAGGCCTCAAATTTGGACTAAGAGCATTTAGTATCTAACTAAAGGAGCAGCTAAGGGCTCAGTCCTACTGCCCTTGAAATCAGTAGTTTTGCCATTAACTCAGTGAGAGCAGAGCAGGAACAGGCCCTGTGCCTACAGCAGGTGTAAGGTTCCATGAATATTCTTCCCAAGAGTCACAGGTTTCCTGGGACTGTCCTGCTTTGACCCTGAAACACCCTGGCTCAGGTGAAAGAGAATATTTCCTGAATGCAGAGCTGCCGGGGTGGCAACAGGGGGAGTCTGGCCCAGGCCCCCCATTTGAGAGGGCCCCCAAACCTTATGGCATTGCAACCTGGCACACAGGGACACAGTACTACTCAGGTCTGGTCCTTCTACCTCCCCCTTGATGAAGACAGAGGGGCAGATGGACCAAACCAGAATGGGTTTGTGCCCCACCTTAGCCACATGAAATGTTAGGAGGTAATTAAACACCGGACACTTTGCAGGCCCTGATGTGCTTTAACGATACACAGGCAGCTCCATGCTAAACAAGTCAACAAAAGGACATTCATATATTTTCAGATAGCCCCAGCTGCTCTCAGCTCAGGTAGGCGGATTGGACCTGAAATGAAGCTACAAACTGACATGTTGCAAGAGAGACTTTGTGAGCTTGTGAGGGTCACATTCCTCCCTACTAAAAGCAGCCCAGTAATTACATACATAAACCAGGGTCTGCAGAATGCAATGGGAAATCTGCTTTACGGTGCTTTGAACAGGATTGTCAGCAAGGAACAGGGAAGCAAATAGAAATGCAGAACTATTGAAAAGCCACGTCCCTGGAAACTGTTAGAGGGCTTTCCTTTCACCCACTCCCCTGGTTCTTGTCATGCAGACAGAAAGCAGAAGACCAGAAGTCTGAAGTGCAGGCAATGCATTGTTTATTGGGGCTAGTTTCCAGCTAGCATGTGTCCCATAACTCTGATGCCACAGAGCCTTGTTTCCCAGTGTCCCATCCCCTGCTCCTCAGCGGGCATAATTATACCTGAAATGCATGTCCACAGTACCACCCCTTAAAACTTAGTCACGTTCCATTCTGGGAGGTTGTTGGTCTGGGGTCTTCATCCCATCTCTTTTGTACCCCACGGGAGAGGTAAGGTGTGAGGTTGTGCTATGGTCAGGGACAGGCATTTCTTTGGTCTTTTAGTTGTTTTATACCTTCCCTCCAATCCTACTTTGCCCCTTCTAACTGGTTGTTTGACCTTGTCTTGAGACAAGTTGAGACAATCTTATAGTGTGCGTTCCACTAACACTTTAACAGCCCTTATCTGTTCCCATTGTACTAACAACCCCATCTGGAAGCAACATACACCGTGTCTTTGTCCTCGGTTCACACCTATTAGTAAGAATATATGTGTAATCAGAGTCAGGATGAGCTGTACCCTGACACCTGGTGGTGAAGTATGGGAAGTGTGGAAAGAATGTCTGGAATGCGAAATCTCAAATATTTGCATAGGCACGCCT
>NC_133769.1:365466345-365476824 GCF_003597395.2 Chelonoidis abingdonii | reverse complement strand
CTCCTAGAGGCGCCCAGGAGGGTATGGTATGTAAGTGTCCCAGGTCACTGGGTGGGGGCTCGAGCCGGTTATGCCTTGTGTTATTGAAACGGAACCCCTGGATACTGAACCTGGCCCTTGTTGCTGCCAACTCAGAGGGGCAGAAGGGTTACATATATGTACCAAAAAAATCAAACAGTCAAGCAAAACTCAAAATATTCTCTCAGGTGAAAATACAGACCTGGGTCCTATATCATTACTAACACTCCTAACAGAGACCAAAAGGCATTTTGGGATCATTGACATCCACAAGACCCTAGGTTTTGAAATCTGTCAAAAGATCTTACAGTACAAACTATGCAGAACTCCAGATACTTACGACTCAGGACGTTCTGAATATGCGGGCTTAAGGACTCTGAAGAGGTTCAGGGTATTGCTTAGACCACTACCCCTCCCCATCCACCTACTGTTAATAAAAGGAAGTAAAAATGAGCCAGAGTCACAAACTTTGGCTCCAGTTATAAACATGGGGGTATTCAGATCAGAACGGCAGTTGGTTCAGTCCAGGATTTGCCAGAGGTGTAAGGGGACTGTGTGTGAAGATGCAGCCCCCATCCCAATGGGCTCAGCAATTAGAATTACAGCTGTACAAATAACTGATTTTTTGGTTTACTGGCAGTTTTAAAAAAAAAAAAATTGTTTGGGATAACCCAAAATGAAAATCTTTGGAAATTTTCAATGAAGCAAAAAGTTGAAGAAAAATTGTATTGAGTTAAGTATTAGGGGGTAGCCATGTTAGTCTTCAAGGTGCCACCGGACTCCTTGTTGTTTTTGTGGATACAGACTAACAGATTTTAAATGTGTTATAGAATGTCCAGGGAGGTTGAAGTGTTCACCTACTGATTTTTGGATGTTATGATTCCTGATGTCTGATTTGTGTCCATTTATTCTTTTACGTAGAGACTGTGCGGTTTGGCCAATGTACATGGCGGAGGGGCATTGCTGGCACGTGATGGCGTATATCACATTGGTAGATGTGCAGGTCAATGAGCCTCTGAATGTGTGGCTGAGTCCTCTGAGAGTGTCACTAGAGTAGATACGGTGACAGAGTAGGAACTAGGTTTGCTACAGGGATTGGTTCCTGGGTTAGTGTTTCTGTGGTGTGGTGTGTATTTGCTGGTGAGTATTTGCTTCAGGTTCGGGGGGGGGCGTTTGTAAGCAAGGACTGGCCTGCCTCCCAAGGTCTGGGAGAGTGAGGGATCGTTTTCCAGGATAGGCTGTAGATGATTGATAATGTGCTGGAGAGGTTTTAGCTGGGGGCTGGTTTGTAATGGCCAGTGATGTTCTGTTATTTTCCTTCTTGGGCCTGTCCTGTAGCAGGTGATTTCTGGGTACCCGTCTCACTCTGTCAGTCTGTTTCCTCACTTCCCCAGGTGTGGAAGTGAGGAAAGCTACTGACCGCTATACTTACCTACAAGCCTCCAGCTTCCATCCAGGTTACATCACATGATCCATTGTCTACAGCCAAGAAGATACAACCGAATTTGCTCCAATCCCTCAGACAGAAAAACACCTACAAGATCTTTATCAAGCATTCTTAAAACTACAATACCCACCTTGGGAAGTGAGGAAACAGACTGACAGAGCGAGACTGGTTCTCCACATGTGAGGTAACTCTCTTCTCTTCATATGTCATTATATAATGCCTGAAGCTATAATTTTCAATCCATGCATCTGAACAAGTGGTTTTTTACCCATGAAAGCTTATGCCCAAATAAATGTTAGTCTTTAAGGTGCCACTGGATTCCTTCTTGTTTTCGTGTTGAGTCAAGTAGCACTTTTTGTTTCTAATTTGATTTTTTTAAACATTTTATTTAAAAAAAACTGAAATTTGAAATGAAAAGTTGTTTCAAGTAGAAAAATAAAAATGGTTTTGTTTCAAAAATGTCAGAACTAAATATTTTGGTATTTTTGTGGTGCTTTTTCAACACAAATAATTTGGTGAAACCAGCACAAATACACATTTTCTGCTTTTGTATTTTCATTCAAATTAGAGCTGGATGAAATTTTTTGGCTGATGCATTTTTCAGCCAAAAATACAGATTTGGCAACAACAAAATATTTTATGGTGTTATAGTGCCTCTATGTAAATCCATGGTACGCCCACATTTTGAATACTGCATACAGATGTGATCTCCCCATCCCAAAAAAGATATATTGGAATTGGAAAAGGTTCAGAAAAGAGTAAGAAAAATGATTAAGGGTATGGAACAGCTTCCATATAAGTCTAGATTAATAAGATTGGGACTATTCATCTTGGAAAAGAAATGACTAAGGGGGAATATGATAGAGATCTGTAAAATCAAGTTTGGTGTGGAGAAAGTAAATAAGGAAGTGTTATTTACTCCTTTTCATACCACAAGAACTAGGGGCCACTAAATGAAATTAAGAGGCAGCAGGCTTAAAACAAACAAAAGGAAGTATTTTTTCACACAATGCACGGTCAACCTGTGGAACTCTTTGCTGGAGGATGTTGTGAAGGCCAAGACTATAACAGGGTTAAAAAGAACAACTAGATAAATTCATAGAGGATAGATCCAGCAACGGCTATTAGCTGGGATGGACAAGAATGGTGTCCCTAGCGTCTGTTTGCCAGAAGCTGGGAATGGATCACTTGATGATTACCTGTTCTGTTCATTCCCTCTTGGGCACCTGGCATTGGACACTATTGGAAGGCAGATATTGGGCTAGCTTGACGTTTGGTCTGACCCAGTATGGCCATTCTTATGTTCTTAGCAGCAACCCTGCCTATGATGATATGTAAATTGGCATGGGAGGGACCAAGCTAATGCAAGTGGGTACGCTTTTCACTGGGTGCTTTAGGGCTACTCTATCTCCTCTAGCTAATGGCCCCTCTGCAGAAATCTCTTCCCAGGTGTGTGAAAAGCAGCAGTGTCTTTTTCCATAGTTGTATGGGGAGAGGGTTACTTGACTTCTTTGCTAGGTTATGAGAATGCTAGTTTTTGCCATTGTGTCAGAATAGTTTGGGGCTGGGCTGGATCTTTATTTCTAACAACAGATTCATAAATCCCAACGCCAGGAGGGACTAGTGTGATCATCGAGTCTGGGAGCTTGGATCAATGTTCATGTCTCACTCTCAGTTGGTACCCAGTCCGGCCAAGCTAATGATCCAAGTAGCAGACCAAATTTGGGGATGAATCCTGGTCATGTGCGCCTGAGGCATGTTCCACATACACTGAGAAGACCTCCTGTAGAACCTTCAGTTCTTGATTTTAAAAGTGTTAGCGATGGAGAATCCGCCACGACTCTAAATACATTGTTCTAATGGTTAATTTCACTCACGGTTAAAAATGTACACCTCATTTCCAGTCTGAATTTGTCTAACTTCAGCTTCTAGTCATTGTATTGTTAGTTGGTGCAGCATTTCATTAAATGGTGCCTCTCCTCATGCAATAACCCCAAACCATATTTTCAAGCATTAATAAAATCTCTTAAATTTATATCATAGCTTCAATTACCATAGCCCTAAATCTACAGCAGCACTCAAATGCAGCCATCCATGGTGCAGCATACAGCTGTTACTTAGGCCTGGTCTACACTAGGGGGAGGGATCGATTTAAGTTACGGCAACTTCAGCTACGTGAATAACATAGCTGAAGTCGACGTACTTAGACCTACTCACCACGATGTCTTCGCTGTGGTGAGTCGACTGCTGCCGCTCCCCCGTAGACTCCTCCTGTGCCTCTTGCGGCAGTGGAGTACAGGAGTCGATGAGAGAGTGCTCAGGGGTTGATTTATCGCTTCTCTACTAGACGCAATAAATCAACCCCCACTGGATTGATCGCTGCCCGTAGACACACCCTTAGCTGTGCGCAGCAGCCATTCCATGAGTCTAAGGGGAAGTGAAGAATACTGTATCCAACCGAAACCGAAGAAACTTAGGGAGCAAAATGCAATGAGAGAAAATGGAACTGAGCCAGGGCCCTCCATTGGCACACTGCTGTGAATGTGCTAGGGGATCTTTAATCATTAAAAGTGATCAGAAGCTTGGTTTGGGGCTCTCATACAAAAGACAGCAGCACCTCCAGCCGCGTAGCACATCCTAGCACCATATGGAGACCAGTATTGACACTGAACTGAGCCATGGTTAAGAGTACACACACGGTATTTGGCCATACCAGTAGGGGGCAGCAGATATCCTCTGTATGTATATATGTGCGTGCTAGTACTGGGTCAATTGGCATCGGGGGGAATCTACACCAGATTCTTCCTGTGTCATCCAGTCTTGGCCGGATGGCTATTTCTGGGAGCTGTTAAAAAGGTAGAGCAAGCGCAGCTTCTTCTTTATGACCAGCTCTACCTTCCAGCTGAACCTGGGGTTTTACTGCAGAGGTCTCATCCAAGTACTAACCTAGCCTGACTTTGCTTATCTTGGACCAGTTAATTGCTGTCCCAGGAGAGATCGGTACAGTCCCATCACATGGGGGCAGTAGTGGCCAGGTCCTTGACACTGTACCTGACTCATTGCCCGTAGGGAGTGAACTAATCCCTTCCATCTCTCTGGCCTGATAATTTGAGTCTGGGAAAACATTTGTGGCAAATAACTATTTAGTGAGGGAACGGGGCATTCTGGGGCTTGTGTTCTTTATGGCAGCATGTTAATCATCCCCTGGCAGATTGCTTTGTAAGTATCCAGAGAACACTGCTGACAGCCTGGCTGCAGCTTTCGGTGCCCAGCCATTCAGGATTCAACGGTGTGGTCTTGTTTCCTCCCTGCCCCCTGTCTGCTCTGGGTAAATAAATTAAAGATTTGCTCATTCAATCTGGTTCCTGAGTTTTCCTGAATGATTGAGGCGTGGTTAGACACCCTGTGAAAAGCAAGATAGCAGGTTACTGCTGAACGGAAGGGATCATAATCAGCATCAGACTGCAGAAGCTAGTGCACAGGGAGAACAGAGACTTTATAGGACTGATAAGTTCCCAAAATGACTCACTAGCCCCAGGGTTACATTTTATTTACACTCCCATGGTATGTTATGATCACTAATGACTCCCCCGTATTATTTCATGTTATCAACATATGCTCTGCCTGCAATAGCTGAACTCCCAAACCCATCATTCTATCATGCACTGGCTGCAGGCATCAACCATCGGTTTGAAACACACTCCTTTTTATTATTTTACATAATATAAAGAGACTGATCCCATTTCCATTGCAGCCAAAGGCAAAAGTGAGCATGGAGTCAGACTTGCAGTTTCCACATTTTGTTCACTATACAGGACGTTTAACTACCCCACTCTATCATACACAGATCACAGTTTGTTTCTGCATAAGCCATGAGTAACTAGATCAAAATCTGGCCTAATATAAAGTCAGAATTTTACACTGAATATTAAAGGTTGGAAGTCCTCCCTCAATATCTTATTAAAACACCATCGACACACAGTGAAAGTCTGTCACGGCAATTCCATGTGATAATCTGAACCACCATGTGGTCAGTTGCATTTATCATCCACTTTTCCCCACCTCATCTGCACTCTGCCTCGAATCCAGTGCCCCAAAGATGTATTAACATTCCAAACCTCCAGTAGCTTCCAACAGCAGCTTTTAAAACAAACAGAACCTCAACTTTTCAGATAAAATATTTCCTCCTTCTCCTCTCCCCCCTCCCATTATAGAATAACCCTTCCCAAAATTACAGTGATTTGAGGGCTAGGTTAGGCAATGTTCAGTCCTGCACCAGGGATAGCTTTGAGACCTGATATCTCATGACCCTGCAAGTTGAGCAATGCGAGGTTTATGCCTCTGCAAAGGGGCACTCAGCACTCACTTCTAGCTCTGAAATGACCTGAAACATCCAGTTTTTTTTTTTAATTGTGACATTTTTAATATATTTTTTTCTCTTAGATTTGTACAGTTGGTACCTAAGGCACCTGGTTTTGCGATGAAAAGGTATGAAAAACAGACTGCTTGCATTGTACAAAAGCTTCCTAAAACTTTTTAGTTTACAAAATGGTTTTGCACTTTTATTGAGAGGAGATCTGGCATCACTGGTAAGATTTTAGGCTGGGGTGCAGGAAATCTGGGTCTATTTCCTGGCTCTGCCACAGACTTCCTGCATGATCTGGGGCAAGTCACTTGGTATTTCTGTTCCTCAGTTGCCCTATCCTTTCTCTGTCTTGTCTATTTGTATTCTTCGGTCACAGACTCTTTCTTACCATAATAGCTTTGACAGGATAAGAAGCATTGTGGATAGAGGAGAAGTGGTAGATGTGGTATATCTTGACTGTAATATGGCTTTTGATACTGTCTTGCGTGACCTCCTCATAAACAAGCTAAGGAAATACAGCCTAGATGGAGCTACTATAAGGTGGGTGCAAAACTGGTTGAAAAAATGATCCTAGAGACTAAATCTCAGTGGTTCACAGTCAAGCTGCAATGGTATAACAAGTGGGGTCCTGCAAGAATCAGTTCTGGGTCTGGTTCTGTTCAATATCTTTATCAATGATTTAGATAATGGCAGAGAGTACACTTATGAAGTTTGCAGAGGATATGAAGCTGGGAGTGGTTGCAAGTGCTTTGAAAGATAGGATTAAAATCCAAAATAATGTGGACAAACTTGAAAAAATGGTCTGAAGTAAATGGGATGAAATTCAAAAAGGATAAATGCAAAGTACTCCATTTAGGAAGGAATAATCATTTGCACACATACGAAATGGGAAATGACTGCCTAGGAAGGAGCGCTGCAGAAAGGGATCTGGGGGTCATACTACTTCTCAAGTTAAATGAGTCAACAGTGTAACACTGTTGCAAAAAAGAAAAGAAAAAGCAAACCATCATTCTTGGAAGTATTACAGTACTGTGTAAGCATACACACATCAAGAAATGTGATTAGGCCCCGGAAATTGTGTCTCAGTTCTGTTGTGCTGTGATTTGGAAACAGCCCAGAGAAGACAATAAAATGATAAAAGGTCTAAAACATGAACTTGAGGGAATGATTGAAAGAACTGGTTGGGTTAGTCTGGAGAAGAGCAAACTGAGAGGGATATGATAACTATTAAGTATATAAGGTTGTTACAAGAGGAGGGAGAATAATTTGTTCTCTCATAATTTGATGATAGACGAAAAGCAAGTGGCCTTATATTGCTAGTCAAGGTCAGTTTAGTTGGGACATTAAGGAAAAACTTCCCTGTCTAAGATGTAGGCACTGGAATAAATTCCCAGGTGGAGGTTGTGGGGGAGTGCTCGCATCATTGAGATTTTTAAGAACAGGTGTTAGAAAAATCCTGTGTCAGTGGGATGGTCTATGAAAACTTAGTCCTGATTCTATGTGTTGCAGAGTGCTTAGCACAATTAGGACTTTGGACTCAGTTGGGGGCTCGTTGACAAATGCACATAAAAAGGATCCATAACGCTGTTTCTAATATTTGTTTTACTAACCTCACCTAGCAGACACTTCAGTTCTATTCCTATGTGTGAGCAGTCTTGCTGCAGCATGAGTAAGCTGTAGTAAGGGTTCCTTTGACAAGTGACCTGAGGTCAAATAAAAAAAACCCCATCAAGTTGACTGCGCTTCTGACTTTCCACTTTTAATTGCGCGCCTTATAACTTGTGTGCGTGGCGCGTGTGTTAGTTCATTTTAATCCCAGCAACTAAATTCGTGATTTTAGGACCCAGGGTAATAAATCAACAATGGATAAATTCTTAATAAATGTTACCCGGAGAAAAGAAGAAGGAAATCATCAAGTGGATGACCTGAGTTCGACACTGAACGCTTTTCAAACTGAAGTTATACAAAAGAAAAGATGCAGCAAATCTACAAGGATAAGAAAAGGAGTTTTCCGCATCTGATGTCAAGATTTACACATGGTTGGAGTACTATAGCGAATTAGACAGCTTTTTGCTCAGCGTGCAAAAAACTGTTCTAAAAGAAGATCTTAATACTTTCTACGAAAGGCCAAACCAATGTTGAAATCCAGATAAATAAACAGTGGAGACAAATGCTGTCAATGGTATAATCCAAATCTGAACCTTAGGTCCAAAATATGGTACAGCATGAATCCTAAGCGTTATTACCCAGCTTAGATCCTGTAGTGCTGCCATCAATCAGGACTTTGAGTGCCCCGATAAACTCTGGTCTCCTCACAAACCTTCCCTGGAACCCCCCAAAATCAAGACCCCCTGGACTATTAATACAAGGAAAAGTAAACTCTTTGCCTCACACTAGGTTAACTGGAAGATACTGTAATTCAAAACCCCCTTGATCTAACACATACAGAGGAATTCCCCCTCACCCCTCTCTCCCCCACCCAGAGGCAATACAGATTCAAGCTCCGGGGGTGCATCTAAAACAAAGCAGGAAATTTTATCTCTCCCTCTCCCCCAATTCCCTGGTGAGTACAAACTCAAGTACCTTGAGCCTCAACTAGGGAAAAAATCAAACAGGTCTTAAAAGCAAAAACTTTTAACAAAAGAAAAAAAAGTAAAAGTTTCTCTGTAAATCTAGATGTAAAAATATTACATGGTTTTTAGTTATAGACAATAGAAAGAAAGCTTTTCTCCAGCAGAATACCAATTAAAGATACTTCTCAAGCAAATACACATCTGCAAATAAGAAAACAATTTAAAAGACCATAACCGCCTTTTACTTACTCTATTCTGATAGATAAGAGACTATATGCAGGAGATTGGAGAAACCTGGTTGCACCTCTAGTCCTGTCCAGGACCCCAGAAGAGAAACAAAAGCCAAACAAAACCACACAACAAAGGCTTTCCCTCCTTGAAGATTTGAAAGTATCTTGTTTCCTGATTGGTCCTCTGGTCAGGTGGTGTTTGTTAACCCTTTCCAGGTGAAAGAGACATTAACCCTTAGCTATCTGTTTATGACACATGCATTGCATGGTTTTACACAAAAAATCCTCCTGCCACAAGGAAGCGATAATGAAGTATGCTGCTCTGCAAATGCAGGTAAATGTTTCCGCACTAATATTGGCCAGTTACAGAAAAGAATTGCAATCAGCTAGGATTGCACTGTACAATATTTTTAACAGCATTCAGTCCCTAGCTCAACAAGGAATAGCATTATGTGGACACAATGAGAGGGATTCAAATTTGATGCAGCTCTGGTTGTTACGCAGCACAGATTCAGAGGAACTCAAACAGCTACTCATTCGCACAAAATACAAGTGCTGTCACATGAGGTTATTAACGAAATAATCGAAATGATGGCAATCATGGCACAATGAAAAATTGTGCAAAAGATAAAGTTTTCGCTATAGTACTCCAACCATGTAAATCTTGATAGCCAAGATTGCTGAAAACTCCTTTTCTTGTCTTGTAGATTTGCTGCATCTTTCTTTTGTATAACTTCTGTTTGAAAGCTGTGTGTGAAACTCAGGCCATCACTTGATGAATTATCCTTTTTTTCTTTTTCTCCGGGTAACATTATTAAAGTTCAAAGTTTTATGCCACTGTAATGGATGAGGTTTGTCAAGAAAAGAACAATTAAGTTTTTCTTTAAGGTTCTTTTCTAGTGAAGCCTGGGAGATTTATGAGGAGTTGTTTGGGTTTTACCAAACTGACGCAATGGATGCTGCTTCTCTTTTCAAAATTGTGGATGATACGCTTCTCAGATGTGATTTACCCTTTTCCAATTGCCAGAGGCAGTGTTACCATGGAGCCAGCTGACAAATTTACTGAGGTCCAAGCCAGCATGAAGGATCGAGAGCTGAGAGTGGAATTTGTGCACTGTGCCGCACATTCCCTTAACCTTGCCACACAGGATGCCCTGCATAATATTCAAGAATGTCATTACATGTTTTCCGGGGTTAAAGATCTCATCAGTGCCTTCAGAGAGTCACCAAAGCATATGGCAGCATTCACAGAATTTCAGAGTGAAGGGGAGCCTTCTTTACAACCATTGTGCCCAACAAGATGGACACTAAGAATCAGTAGCGTTAAATCACTGCTTCACAACTATGAGGCCATGATGACCTGCCTAGATGAACTTAGTTACTCTTCAGATGAATTTGGCTCAAAGTGTAGTGGATTCTTGAAGCAACTTCAATCTTTTTCAATGTTCTTTACAATAACTGTTCTTGTGAAAGCCATGTGTCCTGTAGAAGAAGCTAATGCAAAAATTCAAAGCCCAGTTGGGTCATTGACAAGCTTTATGAAGAAAGCAACAAAGAGTCCTGTGGCACCTTATAGACTAACAGATGTATTGTAGCATAAACTTTTGTGGGTGAATACCCACTTCAAGTTGGCCTGTTGAAAGAGGTGTTGAATGGGATGTGCACCAACTCATCATACAATCACTTCTGGGAAACAACAGTTGAGAAGGCAATAAATCTTTATTTAGATAGAACATCAGGGTTGGTAGGTATCATAAACCTAACTCCCAAATCTGGACCTTAGCGTCCAGAAATCTGGGTGCCTAGCATGAACCTCCAAGCTTAATTACCAGCTTGGATCTTATC
>NC_133769.1:365276379-365458628 GCF_003597395.2 Chelonoidis abingdonii | reverse complement strand
GATCACCCAGTCAGTGTGTTTCGGTGCGGATCCCCACTGACCGCCTTAGCGGCGACAGCCACTACTAGGGCCCCGGGCTGGAACGCAGAGGAGTGGGTGGGCCTGCGTTCCCCCTGCCACCCGTAACCGGGTGGCAGTATCCTCCTTCACCCCGAGCTACAGTTTGTTGCTCTGCCCTGCTCCAAAGGGCCAGAGCCCCTGAACTGTTTGTTGCTCTGCCCTGCTCCAAAGGGGTCAGAGCCCCTGAACTGTTTGTTTGCTCAGCCCCTAAGCTGAGCCTGACTGTTTGCTGCCCGCCCTGCCTGAGGGTTTGGGCTATAGACTTTTGTTTGCTCAGCCCTCGAGTACGGGAGCGGAGCGTGAGCCGTCCGGCAGCCGGGAAGGAGGCGCCCTGGCTCCCCGTCGCACCTGAGGGGATGGGGCCCGAACGCACAGGCTTACAACGTGGTACCAGAAGTGGGGATCACCGCCTAGAATGTGGGCGCGAACCCTCAACGCCGGCGACCGTGGGCCGACAGGTGAGGAGGCACCCTCCCCCGTCATGGATGTTCCCCAGCTTGCCGCTTTCCTGGCCGAGAGTCAAGATCGGCAGCAAGCGGCGTACTTGCGGGAGCAGGAGGAGCAGCAGGCCGCCCAGCTCCAGCAGCAGCAGCAGCTCGTGGACCAGCTGGGAACGCAGCAACACCAGCTGATCCAGGAGCTGATAACGCAACAGCAGGAGTTCCAGCTGCAATGCCTGCAGCACCTGACGGCAGGCCGGGCTACCCGAGAGGGGGGCCCGTCCAGAGGCCCCGAGGGGACCCAAGAACCCCGGCCCCCGATACGACTGACCAAGATGGGCCCCGGTGATGATCCCGAGGCCTACTTGGTCACCTTTGAGCGGGTGGCGGCGGTCGCGGGGTGGAACCCCGACCAATGGGCCTCCATCCTGGCCCCCTACCTAACCGGGACAGCGCAGACAGTCTACCGGGCCCTGTCTACTGGGGCCGCCCGCGACTACAACCAAGTGAAGTCAGCCATCCTGGACGCGCTTGATGTGAGCCCAGAGACGTTCCGCCAGCACTTCAGGAGCCTGACCTACCCTGCCGCAGCCCGGCCTTGTATGGTGGCGCAGGACGTAAGGGAGACCTGCCGACGGTGGCTGCAGCCGGACCGGCGGACCTCTGAGGAACCCAGCACTCTTGGATCAATAACCCTCAAAAGCCCAAATTCCCCGCCGTCCTCCGTCGGCATACTAAATGTGGCCAGAGACCGATACCGGCACTGGAGGGAGAGAACCCTGAGGAGCCAGGGGACAACCAGCCAGGTCCATCGAACCAACCCGCCGAGAGGGAAGAAGGCGATACTACTACCCCGAGGGAAGGGTTAGGAGACGGCTCGGCCCCGACGGACTTCTGCTGGGACCAAAGGGCCGACCCCGCCCTCAATAGCGCCTACGAGCAACTCGCCGCCATCGATGGAACGGTCTTCGACCCAGACTGAGCAGCCCAGTGGCCGCACTTCGAGCTGTGGCAGGACCGCCTCTACCGGGTCGAAAGGGACCCACAGACCGGGGAGCCCCGAACCCAACTCCTGGTTCCCCAGGGTCACCGGCGAGCCATCATGAAGCTGGCCCATGACGTCCCAGCCGCAGGACATTTAGGATCTGAGAAGACCCTAGCCCGCATCCTAGGGCGCTTCTATTGGCCGGGGATCCAGCACGAGGTAAAGGAGTACTGCACCTCTTGCCCGAAATGCCAGCTGGCAGCCCCGGCGAGGGCACCCAAGGCCCCGCTGATTCCGATGCCACTGGTCGAGACGCCCTTTGAACGGGTGGCTATGGACCTGGTAGGGCCCCTCCCCAAGAGCGCTGCGGGCTTCCAATATATTTTGGTAATGCTGGACTATGCCACCTGGTTCCCTGAGGCAATTCCCCTCCGGAGCATTACCGCTCGCACTATCGCCACGGAAGTAGTCAAGGTCTTCGCCCGCGTCGGCTTGCCCCGGGAGATCCTTACGGACCAGGGGACCAGCTTCACCTCACAGCTGTGCAAGCTCTTGGGGATCCGACAGCTGCGAACCTCCGTGTACCACCCTCAAACCGACGGCTTGGTGGAGAGGTTCAATCGGACCCTCAAGGATATGCTGCGGCGATTTGCCACTCATGGCGTTATATCAGTTTAACCGCAAATGCCTTGCGGTCTCCAGGGGCACCGCTACGTTCCAGCAGTTGATGGACGTCTCTCCTCTCCCCATCACGCTATGCCGCCGCCGTAACCTCTGACGACGTGGTCATTGCTATAGTCAACAGTGGGAGACCCACTTGGACAAGTTCCGCTGTCTTGCGATCTGACGGGAGGGCTGGCTCGCCACTAAGAAATGCCGATGGCTGGCGGGAACGCCCTACCTGGGTCTACGTGGGGAATGGGCGGTAAAGCCGCTCGTGGCAAAGTGCGCATGCGGCGCTGCCTTGCCACACGAAGCGCACGTCCGTCATTCTTGGGGATGGCGGTATATATTGATGTTCATCCCGGTCAGTTTGCGGCGGTGGCCGCTCCCGCATTGACGGGACCTCCTCACAGGACTAGCCCCCAACAGCTTCGGTGGAGCCCGAGGGCGCGAGGCGTTCAAACGCCTTAAGGCCGAGCTCTCTGTAGCGCGCTCCCTGTACTGCTCAGCCGGACTTCCACCGCGCCTGTCATCCTGCAGATGGACCTCCGAACTAGGGCTCCGGGCGTGTCTCAGAAGTGACGGGGATGGAGCACCCTGTCTATACGATCACGAAAGCTGTTCCTGGAGGGAGCAACTCAGCGGAGAGCCTGGCAATCAGTGGGGCTTTAGCGACCCCGCGTGCGCACTACCTGGGCGGTGGGGGCCTTCACGTTGGTCACGCCTCGCTCTCTCCAATGGCTGACAGGTGATAAGGACAATAATGATGCGTCCTCAACGGGGTTCGGATGGCAATGCAGCAGTAGCTTCGTCCGCCGACACTGAGCCGGGAGAGGACATGCCAATGCGCGACTTCTTTCCGTGGAAGGATAGAGACTTGCCGATGCTGTCCCGGTAACGGGAACCAACCTGAGTGGGGTTGGTGTGTGTGAAGGAGGCCGCCTGGCTCCTGTGGGCACCTGAGAGGAACGACCAGAGCAAGGCCAACCCATGGGGAGCCTACTACGCACTGTTCCACGCCCCCGGAAGTCAGAGGGGCGGGAAGAATATAGAGAGCCAGGTGCTCGAGCTCAGTTCACGCCTGGACCGCCGAGAGACGGAGTGGAGGCCCGAGCTCGGCATGTCGCCTCAGGCCCCTCTAGGACCACAGCCCGCGAGAGCGAGACGCTGGCCCTAGGAGCTACCCCGGCCCACTACCAGCGAGCGAGCGCCTGGCGGAGCCTGCCTGAGCGCCATCTATCCTGAGGAGACATGGGCCCGACTGCCCGCACAGGTCCCGAGGACCCCGAAGCCGCAATTGCTCCTGTGCGGCTGCCGAGGAGCCACCGGACCCTATCTGCCTCCCATAGGTTTCGGGCACTCATGGTCTGGAACTCCCCACGTACACCGGCAGGAGGACATGGTACACAGGGGGGGATGAAAGTACCCGGGGGCAGCTGACCAACATCAGGACGCCAGAGGGCCCCAGCCTATGGTTGTCGTATCAGACCACGATCCCACTGGCAACTCCATCAGTGTGTGTCGGTGCGGACCCCACTGACCCGCCTAGTGGCGACAGTGCACTACTGCGACCCACGGTGGAACCGCAGACGGACGTGGTGGACTATGCGTTCCCTCCCCATAACCGGGTGCAGTATCTCCTCAGACCCTACAGTTGTTTCTAGCCTGCTCAAAGGCAGAGGGCCCTGCAACTGTTGTTGCTCAGACCCAAGCGACCTGGACTGTTGCTGCCGCTGTCTAAGGGCCATGGCTATAGAGTTTTGTTGCTCAGCGCCTCGAGACGGGAGCGGAGCGTGAGCCGTCTGTGGCCGGACGGGAGGCGTCCTGGCCTCTGTCCACCTGGAGGGGACGGGACACCGACGCACCTTCACACGCTTACATGTACTGGACATGTGTGGAAAAGAAAATTAGATAAGATAGAAAGAACCTTCTTCAAAGACTCAGACCCCAAAAATTCCCTCCCTGACTTTGAAAAATCCAGTTTCCTGATTGGTCCTCTGGTCAGGTGTGTGGTTCCCTTTGTTAACCCTTTACAGGTGAAAGAAACATTAACCCTTAGCTATCTGTTTATAACCATAGGGACCTCAGGAGGTCATCTAGTCCAATCCTCTGCTCAGAGCAGAACTAATCCCCAGACAGATTTTTGACCCAGATTCCTAAACAGCCCCCTCAAGGATTGAGCTCACAACCCTGGGTTTAGCAGGCCAATGCTCAAACCACTGAGCTACTCCCTCCCCCCTACATCCCTGAGAAAACACAAGCCACTGAGATGGCTCAATCATGCAAGCCTTCCTCACACTATCAGTGTCCCAAAAGAGTATTTTCATCAGATATGTTGGGATCATTGATGCTTGCAAAGTTGCTATTGGACAGAGGTTTTCAACAGAAAGCTTTGCATTCACAATAAAATTGGAAGCACATAACTGATACAGCAAATGGCTCAAAACAGGACACTGCTTTCCATGGTGACGTTAACATGGAGAGGCTCTCTCTTCATTTAGAAATGTTGAGTAATATTTGCAGATTGAAAAATTGCCAGCTTAATTCAGTGAGCTAAGTGAAGCAATTTCTGAAACAAAACGAAGGCTCGAGTGACACATTGTCAGAAGTTACAATTCTTCTGAAATTATTCTACACAATTCCGACTACAACCTGCACCACAGAGTGATCATTCAGTTGCCAGTGCATGACAATGGGCCAAGAACATGTGGCATTTCTGCACATTCATAAGAACTCTACCTCTGAATTGGACATTGCAAGTCTCCTGGATGACTTCATTTCAAGAATCAAACAATGAAAAATGTTTGCTGCCTCTCAAAGAGCATCACAAAAGGAGGGGCTATATTTGTTTTAATTTTAGAAAGTATTTGCTTTTGAGGGTTATTGATCCAAGAGTGCTGGGTTGTTTTCATATTCAAAAGAGTATTAATAAAGTTGATATTCTTAGTTAAATACATTTTTCTTACAAAGTGATATTGTGCAATAAAGGGAAATTGGACTGGAAATAGTAAGCATTTAACATTTTTACATTATTTTAAAAATATATATTTATTTACAAGGCTTGGGGCGGCGGGACTTAGACATGTTCTGGGCACCACCAAAAATTAAACAAACCTGTCGCCCCCCAGGAGAGGAGGCTGTGCAGTCACAGCTCTGACTAGAAGCAGATTGCTCATGGCATGGATGAGGACCATGAAAGGGACATGCAGCAGTGCCATGCTAAGATCAAGGAGCTGAAGCAGGCGTACCAGAAGGCAAGGGAGGCAAACCATCACTCTGGTGCAGAGCCGAAATCATGCCATCCTTGGCAGCAACCCCACTTCCACTGCCAAAAGCCCTGTGGATACTCTGGGGGAACTGGAGGCAGCAGCCAGTGGCATCAACCCTGAGAATGAAGTGGTGGACGAGGAGGTTGAGTTGGAGAAAGATATGAGACAGGTGACAGTCTCGTGCAGCAGTGTGGTGAGCCAGCACCTTTTTTTGACTCTGGAGGGATCTAACCAGTGCCAGCACTCTGGCATGCCTGAAGTAGGAGAGGAGAGCTCTGCTACTCATTTTTCTTTGATAGTACACAGTTATGTGAGGTAGAGGTGTCCTTTATTTTGTCACACAAAGCACATGGGAAAGGGGATTGAAATTAACAAGGCTACATACTGTTTGCATCTGCTTTGCATTCCCCTATGCATCAGAGAAAAGTATGTTAATACACACTGGGATAGCCTGGGAATCCTCCATAGAGATCACTAGGAAACTTTCCCACAGATACTCTGCAATGCTCTGCTGAAGGTTCCTTGGCAGAGTGGCTTTGTTTTTCTCTCCATTGCAGGAAACTTTGCAGCATCAATTGGCAATTATTTCTGGAGGAACCAAAGCAGCTCATAGCAAGCAACATATGGACCCAATCTGAAGCCGCACACATGCAGGATATGTACCCTTGCATCTTCGGTAAGCCTCAGTACTGTGATTTCAGATTCAATCACCCCTACTTGTGGAAAATGATGTCAGTGTTCAGAATAGTGCCCTTAGTCACTTGTGCTGATCCTGCTTCTAAAGCCACCCAAACCCTTTGTCCTGTCTTGCACCATCTTGTGCCCTAGGGGTACAGACTGGGGTTAAACCCATCCACCCACAGGAATTATTACAGGGGTCATTTAATGTGGCAAGTAAACAATGCCTACCTCAATTCATTACAGAAAGACATTACTGGGGCTTACTGTCAAAATGCTGCTTCAAAGCCTCCCTGATTCAAATAGCTCCCATTGAATAGCCCTGTTATCTGGCTGCTCAAAATCAGCTGCCACGCGGTCCACCTCAATGCTCCACCCCAGGGAAACTTTTCCCCTTGGCTTCACAAATGTTATGCAGATCACAGCAGCATCCTATGATCATGGGAATATTTTCCTTATTGAGGTTTCACCTGCCAAAAAGACAGTGCCAGCAACCCTTTAATCTTCCAAACACACATTCTATGGTCATTCTGTACCTGCCAAGCCTGTTGAAGCACTCTTTGCTGCTGTCAAGGTTTCCGGTGTATGGCTTCATGAGTCACAGGAGTAAGAGGTAGATTGGGTCTCCCAGGATCACTGTGGGCATTTCCAAATCACCACTGGAATCTTCTGGTCTAGAAAGAAGGTCCCTGCATGCAGCTTTCTATACAGGCCAGTGTTCCTGAAAAGACATGCATAATGTACCTTCCCTGACCACCCTGTGTTGATGTCAGTGAAATAACCCAGTGAGCCACCTGCGCCTGCAGTACCACAGATAAGTAGTCTTTTCTGTTGATGTATTCTGTTGCAAGATGGGTGAGGAACCAAAACTGGGATGTGTGTGCCATCTATTGCCTCACTGTATTTAGGGAATCCCATCACCACAAAGCCATTCACTAATTCCCAGAGTCACAGTCCTTCATAGCAGATGATTAATGGCCTTCCACACTTACATCATCACAATCCCCACCCCATGATGGACTTCCCAACTCCAAATTGATTTGTAACTGACTGATAATAGTCTCAAGCTGACAACTTCCACACAGCAATCACCATATGCTTTTCCACCATTATGGCAGTTCTTATTTTGGTGACCTTGAGCTGAAGGGCAGGAGCAAGCTCCACACAGAGTTCAAGGAAAGTTGCTTTGTGCACACGAGAGTTCTGCAGCCGCAGCTTATCATCCTATACTTGCATCACAATCCAACCCCACCACTCGGTGCTTGTTTCCTGAGCCCAATAGCAATGGTCCACCATGTGCAGATGCTCTGTGAATGCCCATGTCAATCTTGATTTTTTTCTTTCCATGGCATGCAGCAGGGCAGGCCGCAGAGATTCCTATTCAGATTTGCAGCTCATGAAATACTACAGGATCAGCTGTGTTGCGTTCATAATGCTTATCACAAGATTGATGAGCAGTGCAGGATCCATGGTTTCAGGCAGAGATGGGGGACACAAAGTTTACAGGGGCAGTTGGAAGACAGAGTGAAATGTAGTCAGAATTATGGAATGAAAAAAAATGCATCATGGGGCAGTGATCCTGCCTCCATGATGCACTGTGATCCATTCCTAGAACTCTTGGCAGGATAAAATGGCGATTTGCAGAGTGTGATAGCTAGCCACGTGCACTGCTTTTTCTGTCAGCACTAGAGCACCAAGTGTAGATGCACGCCACAGACACAAGGAGAGTTGTGTGAACATGCACAAGTGATGTAACTACAGCCGTTTATGATCATCAACATAACTTAAGTTGACTTAACTCTGTAGTGTAGATATGGCATTGGACAAAGTTAGAAATCATTAAACCAGCAAGGCCTAACAAAATACACCCTAGAATGCTTAAGGAACTGGCTGAAGAGATCTCTGAGCCATTAGCAATTATCTTTGAGAACTCGTGGAGGATGGGAGAGATTCTAGCGGACTGGAAAAGGCATATCTAGTACCTACATATAAAAAGGTGAATAAGGACAACCCAGAAAATTATAGACCAGTCAGCTTAATTTCAGTACTCGGAAAGATAATGGAGCAAATAATCAAAAAACCAATTTGTAAGCTTACAAAAGAAAATAAGGTAACAGTCAACATGGATTTGTCAAGAACCCATCATGTCAATCTAACCTAATATCCTTTGACAGGGTAACGCCTTGTGGATGGGGGGAATCAGAAGATGTGAAGTATCACAACTTTAAGGCTTTTGGATACTGTAGCGAGGGGGGTCCCCTCCCCCACGCTCCTGAGACAGGGAATAGGCTAGGAACCCTGCAGTCCCGGGCAGAGGCCCGGCCGCCTATCCCCACCCCCAGGAAGTCAAGGGGCGGGACCGGAAGTTCAAGGCCCCCTCTGCCTGTTCCCATCCCCAGGAAGTCAGGGGGCCGGGACAGGGAAGTATAAAAACCCAGTCCCAGCCCTCAGTTAGAAGGAGGCCGCCGGAGAAGGCAGACGTGGGTGCCTGAGCTCCCGCTGGGCCCAGCTTACCCCACACTCGGTAACGCGAGGGGTCCTGGCCTGACCTCCCTGGGCCAGCACCAGGGCAGCGGGCCGCACCTTCGGATGCTCGCCCTGCGGAGGACTGGACCAGATCACCCGAACCCGGGACGGTGAGGACTGGACCGGACGCCCTAACCCCAGGACGCTGAGGACTGGACCGGACCGCCTGGACCCCGTACCCGAGACTGGACTGGACCCTGCGCTGCCGAGCCAGCTGAGGAACCTATGATCTGGGAACCCCTGGACGACGCCGGCGAAGGGCAGGTACCCAGGGAGGGGAGGTTGGAAGCAGCCCGGGGCGGCTGACTACAGTCCGGCCGCAGAGGCCCGAGCCGATGGTCATGTGCATCAGCCAGGATCCCCACTATCATCCGGTCAGTGTGTTTCGGGGGAGGACCCTGCCGCTCACCCGTCAGTGTGTTTTGGGCCAGGATCCCCACTGACCCTTAGCGGCAACAGCCGCTAGCGGCCCTGGGCTGGAACGTAGTGGAGTGGGAGGGCCTGCGTTCCCCCTGCCACCCCTTAAGGGTGGCAGACTCCCCCCTTCCTTTACTTAACTCAATCACCTCCAGTTGTCCCTTGCTCTGCCCTGCCCCAAAGGGGCCAGAGCCCCTAAACTGCTTATTGCTCTGCCCTGCCCCAAAGGGCCAGAGCCCCTAAACTGCTTGTAGCTCTGCCCTGCCCCAAAGGGCCAGAGCCCCTATGCTGCTTGTAGCTCTGCCCTGCACCAAAGGGACAGAGCCCTTAAACTACTTGTTGCTCTGTCCTGCACGAAAGGGCCGGAGCCCCGAAAACTGTTCGTTCGCCGCCCGGCCCTACCCAGGGGCTCGGACTACCGACTCCATTCGCTCAGCCCCTGCGACCAGGAGCTGAGCCCCGGCCAAGGCCGTTACAGATACTGTTTCACATGACCTTCTCATAAACACATTAGAGAAATATAGCCTAGAGGAACCTAGTATAAGGCGGGTGCACAGGTGGTTGGAAAAGCATACTCAAAGAGTAATCATCAATAGTTCACAATTAAACTGGAAGGGTATATTGAGTGGGATCCCACAGGGATCTAGCCTGGGTCTGGTTCTATTCAATATCTTCATAGCTGATTTGGATAATGGCGCAGAGTGTATGTGGACAATACCAAAGTAGCAAGGGTTGCAAGTACTTTGGAGGACAGGATTAGAGTTCAAAATGAACTTGAAAAACTGGAGAAATGGTCTGAAGTAAATAGGATGAAATTCAATAAGGACAAATGCAAAGTACTCCACTTAGGAAGGAATAATCAACTGCACAAATACAAAATGGAAATGCCTGCCTAGGAGGTAGTACTGTGGAAAAGGATCTGGAGGTCATAGAGAATCACAAAATAAATATGATTCAATAGTGTAACATTCTTGCAAAAACAGCAAACAGTAATTCTGGGATGAATTAGTAGGAGTGTTGTTAGAGAGACATGAAGTAATTCTTCCATTCTATTCAGCACTGATAAGGCTTCAGTTAGAGTATTGTGTCCAGTTCTGGGCATCACATTTCAGGAAAGCTGTGGACAAATTGGAGAAAGTCCAGAGGAGAGCAGCAAAAATGATTAAAGGTCTAGAAAATACAACCACAGGGAAAGATTGAAAAAACTGTTTGTTTAGTCTGGAGAAGAGATGCCTGAGGAGGGACATAATAATAGTCTTAAAGTACATAAAAGGTTGTTATCAAAAGGATAATGATAAATTATTCTCATTAACCATGGAGGAAAGGAAAAGCAGCAATGAGCTTAAATTGCAGCAAGGGAGGTGTAGGTTGGACATTAGGAAAAGGTTCCTAACTGTCAGAGTAGTTAAGCACTGGAATAAATTGCCCAGGGAGACTGTGGAATCTCCACCATTGGAGGTTTTTAAGAATAGGTTAGACAAACACCTGTCAGGAATGGTCTAGTTATTACTTAGTCCTGCCTCAGTGCAGGGGACTAGACTAGATGCAGGGCCAGTGCAACCATTTAGGCAAACTAGGCGGCCGCCTAGGGCACCTAGTGGTTGGGGGCGCCTAAAAGTCCCCTCAGGCAAGGAGGTGGAGTGGAGGTGAGCTGAGTGTGGGGGCGCGCGGGGAGGGCTGCCTGCAGTAATGGGGGAGGGGGCGCACAGGAGAACAGCTCCCTGCCCCAGCTTACCTCCCCCCTCTGCCTCCTCCACTGAGCACACAGCCCAGCTCTAAGTCTCCTCCAATCAGCACCGCAAGCCTGGGCGGGGAGGAGAATTAGAGCAGCGCCAACGTGCTCAGTGGAGGAGGCGGAGCCGAGGTGAGCTGGGGCGGACTACTCAGGCAGGGTTAGCTGCCATGGTGGGGAGAAGGGGGAAGTCTCCCCAGGTAGGGTTAGCTGCCGTGGGGGGACAGGGGGAGTCTCCCTGGGCAGGGTTAGTTGCCATGGGGGCACGGGGGGGAGAGGGGTTAGCTGTCGCGGTGGGGGGGGTAGCTGCTGCAGGGGGCTCCCTGGTTGGGGGGCTGAGTTAGCTGCCGTGGGGTGGGGGGGGCAGGGTTAGCTGGGTGGGGGGTGCAAGGTGGAAATTTTGCCTAGGGCGCGAAACTTCCTTGCACCGGCCCTGACTAGATGAGCTATCAAGTTCCTTTCCCATCCTATGATTTTGTCTGATTCAAAAGTGAAATTGACTATTTTAAGCTGCTTCCTATTGCAACAGCAGGAATCACGTCTTCTTAAAGCTTTGGACCACATCTGGCACAATATGGCCCTAATCTTGATTTTGGCCTGTGATCATTATTGAATAATAACGATATAGGTTTGTTCACATCTCAAAACTTTGGCACTATCGGCAGTCGCTGTGCAATGATATCCCAGCACAGGTGTACTAAGAGGGGTTATTTCAAGCCAGGAGTGAGATGCATTAGCAGAGTTGAAAGGAATGACGGACGTGTGACTAAAGGCAGTGGACTTGGATTCAAGCGTTCTTTTCTCCAGAAGCTCCCTGTATGACCTTGGGCAACCATTTAATCTATGTGCCTACATTTCCCATCTGCAAAATGAGAATAATAAAATGTCCTCTGTCTTATCTATTTAGACTGTAAGCTCTTAAAGGCAGGGACTGTGTCCTCTATAGCTGTACAGTGCCTTGCACAATGGGGCCCTGATCTTTGTTGCGATTGCTGCAATGTAACTAATTTCTGCCTGCGAGAAATCTGACAGAACTGATTTGTCTCCACTACTACCTTGTCTCCATGAAAACTCCCACGACTCCTGTTGCTTGAGTCCTGCATATTGGTACATCAGGACAGTATTCAAAGTCAAAAGTAAATGATTGTGGAACACTGGAAAGGTACAAAATGTAACCAGACATAGGAAATTGAGGCTAATAAAGGGAAAGCGACAGTGGAAAATTCATTAAGCATTTTTCAGACAAGAACATTTTGCTATTCACGGAGGAAAAAAAATCTGTAAAAAGGTCTAACTGGAAATGAGGAAAATTTAGTTCTGCCGATGGTTCACTGAGTAGCTCTGCTCAGAAAGCTGAAGAATAGTTTGGAGGGGACAGAGAACAGCCATTACAAATGAGATGAGAACAATCTGCAGGCTTCAATTCTGTTCTGAGAGGCCCAAATGCACTCCCCAGTGCATCATCAGTGTAAACATGCTTCACCCACAGGAGCGCGGCACAGGTCGGGGTGTAATTTATTGAGATACTGCAGGCAACAGCCATAATGACTAGCTGCATCAAAGGCACCTGGGGAGCTGGGAGTGGAACGCTTGTCAGACTCTACAAACAGAGCCCATTCCCATGCTAGCTTTAGGGAAACACCTTCAACTGCCAGCAGAAGATCCCTCATGCTGTGCAGGCTGCCTGCTTGGGGGTCACAATCAGTACATTGAAGAGGAACAGTACCCTCCCTCCCGTCCAGACTGAGGAGCAGTGAAGTTGTTGCTGCAGCCACTGAACTCTCCACCACCCCAAATCCCTCTGTCCCTACTGTGCCTCCCCCTTCTATGTGACAGGTAGAGATCCACAGAGGCATGGGCCAGCAAACCCCAGGAGCACAGCTTTGCAGCATACAGAGGGGATGGATCCCCCCCTCCACATCCTTCCTGAGCTCTCTCTACGCTGCCCCTTTTCATGCAAAAGCAGCAAAGAGTCCTGTGGCACCTTATAGACTAACAGACGTATTGGAGCATGAGCTTTTGTGGGTGAATACCCACTTCATCCGATGCATGTACTTTTCATGCAGGTAACCTCACTAGCCTCGTTGCTGCTTGGGCTGTCTGCGTCCATGGGAGGGATGGGTTAGGATTTGAACCACACTGAGATGCTTCCTTACAGCTGCAAGTTAACTGCCACGGCTGTCTGAAGGCAGCCCAGAGAAAACCCACAGTCCCTCTACCCTTCACTGCACTCTGATTACCCCCCTTTCCCATTTATTCAGAGATTGCCTGGGGCTTCCTGCACTCTACTGTCCCTGTGTCTGGTGCCACAGTCTTAAGAAGTTGCAGGTAATAAAGTGTTGTCCTGTATGTCCCTCCCTGACCCTGAATCATCAATAATATTTTGCACTTACATAGCACCTATTACCCATGCATCTCAGAACTCTCTGCAGGCATCAATTATTAAATGGTGGTAATGCAGTTTTTAAGGCTGATAAGTCAAGCACTCAAAAATCAGGAAGTTCCAGAAACTCCCACAATGTTAACTCAGCGACACTGCAGATAATGGGCCAGATCCTCAGCTGATATAAGTCAGTGCTGTCTCATTAATGCTGGTGGGGGGGCAGGGAGCTGGCCCAGTAGATTTAAGTTTGGATTGATAGTGAGTGAATATTAGGGTTTACATTTAACAAGTGAAATAGGAATTGGGGCTTCCTGAGCACAGCTGGCTTAACTCCAAATCTCCTGGAAACTTGGTGTCCTTAGTCAAGATCTAGGGCTTGAGCTAGGGACCCACACTTCTATGGACCTCAGCACCCCCAACCTCCTTCACTTGGTGCCCCTCCATGACACCCCATTTTGAAATGTCAGTTGCTGTGGTCCAAACTTCCCCCTTATGGCTGGACCCCATCCCACCCGCTTATAGTTCATGAATCCCTTCTGACACCCCCCGAAACTGAAAAGTGTCCTGATCCCACCAGTACACAGGTAACCAATACAAACACATGTCTCTTCCTAGGTTACTGCTGTCATGGTTACAGGGCTAGCTGCACCTTTGTCTCCTTTCTGGTCCGCAAGGGCACCCCCTTAGGTGTCAGGCCTTGTGCCTTCACCTCTCCTGGGGTGGAATTCCACAATTCTGCCATTCTTAAACTGGGCCATGAGCTACAGCACCCTGTGTATCAACTGCGCTTATCCAGCAGGTTGGATGGAGTCCAGACCCCTGTAGGCAGGGGTGCCGGAACAGGGGAGCCAGGGGGCAGGGCCCAAACACTTTTTACCTCCCATAAGGGCAAACGACAGGGGAGGAGGGGGTCAAGGGGAGGAGAAGAGGCAGGGTCTCGGGGGAAGAGGCACCATGGAAGCAGGGCCTAGGGGGAAGAGGCAGCATAGCCACAATTTGGGCACCGGTGGGGCCTCCCACTTGTAGGGACCCTCCAACACTCCTGCTGTAGGTTCTTCCTTGGGAAGGCTGTGACCAGATACCTTGGCTTGAGAAAGCAATCGTTCATTTTAACAGTAGGAACAAAGCATTTACAGAAAAAGGATTTTAAAAACAGTCTACACACACACATCCGTCTTAGCTAGAGGCCTACCATCCCCCGATGGTAACCTAGGCTGACCTAGCGTCTTCAATCATCCCAGCATTGGCTGTGAGACAGACAGGTTCCCCCAAACAAATACTCCCCTCTCTTAAGAGACTCCTTTTTAAGGCTGCTGGAGTTCCTTTGATCTCCTGTGTCCCCAGGCCTCTCCCTCTCCTAACATTGTCTCAAGCCACCCCTCAGCAAACGCTGAAGAGTTGTTATCTCGATCCATTCTTCACCTTCCTGCCTGTTTATCCTGACGAGCCCCCCAGGCTATTCCTACAGCAACTACCCCAATAACCAGCTCAGCATGAAGCATTTGCACATTGCCCAATTCCTCAGGTGCAGCTGTGGTGAGTTTCCAGCTGCTCTGTGACAATCAGTACAGCCTCACCCCATAGCCAGTGTTACTGTCCCCAAGGCACTCAGGTAGCTGGTACAGGGGCACCGGGGAGAAGTCCGGCTGCACTCTAGGTCCAGCATTATCCTGTGTACTTGAAAACAAAGGGCAGATTTAAAATCCTTCAAGAGCTGAGGTATCTGACATGATGACAGAGCTGAGGGCAGCCTACGCTTCAAACCTGCTCATCTGCCTCCCTGATGTTATAAAGCATGTGGTCCCCATTCATCTGCGTACGTTCAGCACCCAAGCTGACAACCTCATTTGAATCTGTTTAATTCTTTAGAAACCTCAGAAAGTTCCCACTTACGAACAGAGCAGGTGAGGTATGAGCCGGGGTCCATCCAACCTAATACGGTATTTATCACAATACTATCGCAGCTTTGAAATAGCTACAGGAGGTTGCTCAGTTCCCTGGGACAATGGATTCACATGTGTCCAACCCAATCCCCTGACCCTTGCAGCCGGACTTCTGAAAAGCAACGTTTTCCTCTCCTTTCTCCACCAGGTCCGACCTTCTCAAGATGTACTGGAAACTAAGATCAAGTCTTGGCCATGGCTTTAGACTTGATTGATTGTAGTCGGACGTATGCACGTGCAGTTAAGGGCTGAAGCGAGCAATATGCTGTGCTGGTTCTCAGTGAAAGACAAATGCAAACCAATGACCTTTTGCAAATGTTGAATTTCAGATACAGGGGACTTGCTAGCGCAGGCGCTTAACAGAAAGTCTACAGGACCCTTTACTTAACCCAACAGTTCACTCAACAGTGAGACTGCCAGGTGATGCTGCATGGTGGCCAGACCAAGATGGGTTGTTGGCTCTTAGTCAGTGATTAACGTGCGAGAGAAACTCGCAGCACAGCTACAGATCAATTTATGCTCCATCCCTACCTACTCTACCCTCCTGCTGCTGTTACTGTCATCCTAATCATCGAGGAGTTGCTGGAGCTGATGCTGCTGGTGGTCACTGTGGAAAGAGTGCTGCCCCTGCTACTGAGAGACTGAGTGATGAAACTATCATCATGGAGCCTTCCCCCGAGTCCATCCACCTCTCCAACACTGCTATCGCCACCTTTTCTTACCATCTGGGACTTCCTCTCTTCCTCTGCCTAGCTGGTTGCCTGCCCTTGCTCCATCTGGGAGCTTGCCTGCAGCAGCGTGTAGAGACTTGTTTTTTAGCACACATAGATGCATGTGCCCCTCCCTCTCGTGGACTCCCCCCGCTTTCTCACTGGATCCTGCAGTTGCTCGCCCCACACCTTTGCTGCCCTCCATATCTGCCCTGCTATTGCGTATTTGTTTCCCCTGCCCCAGCCTAGTCCCTTTGTCAGACTTTGTTTGCCTGTCTTGTCCTTGGAGAGTTTCCTTGTCTTTCCTGTCCTGCCCCACTGCCAGCATGTGATAGGGAGGCATTAGAGGAGTCCGTTCTGGGGCTCCACCAAGGGGCTTAATACCGGGTATTATTCTTTGGGGGAGGCCTGGTGTTACCTCTGCTGGGCAACGGTGCATATCCAGAGGAATTGCCCCATGGCCTGGCAAAGAGGGGCAAATCCTGGGAGAGCACTGGCCCTATCACCACAAATGACCCTGATCGCCTTGCTCCCATGGGTGCCCCTCCTCCTCTGTCTACCACCGCTTCCACTCTGGCCCCGCGGGTAGCCTCCTCATTGTGCCCAGACAAGTGGGTGGGCCAAGCCACCATTGTGGGCAGATAGGTGGGGCCCATGGAAGAGAGGGTGGCAGGACCGCTGTCAGGCATCAGAGAGGGACGGGGTGGGGGGAAGCTTTCCCTTTGCCCCATTGTCCCACCCTTGCCTTCCCTAACACTAGTAACATCACCCTTACCCCTCACCCCGGCCCTTCTGGCCAGCCCTCCACTGCCACCTCATAAGTCTGGGTGCTTCAGGGGAAGTGCGGCAAGCAGAAGGTGTGGGCTCAGCATCGTCCCCTCACTATGGAGGGGGATGAGACCCCCCCCATAAGACCATGACAGGGGCTGCTGTTGCTGAGCTTTCCGCCATGGCCCCTGATGGGGTCCAGCAAATGGAGCCAGCCAAGGAAGTCAGGGCAACAGAGGGGGCAGTATCGCCCCCTCTTTTGGCATCCTTCCCAGAGGAGGCCTCAGACAGAGTCCTCCCCATCCCCTTGTCATTTGTGCCCCCCATCGGCACTGAGGTAGTTGCTGACGGGGAGGACTCTAGGGTGATGGGTGGAGTTTTTTGCTCCATTTTTAAGATCAAGGCCATGGTCTGACCCTGGTTACTCAGGGGGAGGATGACAGTTTGCCAGCAGGCCTCGATATGGACGATGGCTTTGTTATGCCTTCCCTTCTCCGCAGTGGCTTGGCTTGGTTGCAATTTAAGAACAAATAACTGTTTGCAGCAAAACATTCACGAGTAACCCAAAATATCAAGTTCCTGTAGAGCAGGGGTTGGCAACCTATGCACGCGTGCCGCAGGCAGCACACGAGCTGATTTTCAGTGGCACTCACACTGCCTGGATCCTGGCCACCGGTCTGGGGGCTCTGCATTTTAATTTAATTTTAAATGAAACTTCTTAAACAATTGACAAACCTTATTTATTTTACATACAAAAATAGTTTGTTTATATATTATAGACTTATAGAAAGAGACCTTCTAGAAACGTTAAAATTTATTACTGGCACACAAAACCTTAAATCAGAGTGAAGAAATGAAGACTCGGCACACCACTTCTGAAAGGTTGCTGACCCTTGCTGTAGAGGATCCAGTACTCACCAGTAACCCTATAATAACAGAACAGGGAGCAGGAGCGAGGTGATTTTACCACTGTAGGCTGCATTGGTGGGGCCAGTACTGGAATGCTGTGTCTGGTTCTAGTCTCCATGTTTTAAAAAGGATATGGAGAAACTGGTGAGGGTGCAGAAGAGCCTGAAAAATGATTTGGTGCCTGGAAAATGCCTTTGATTATTTTGTTAAGGTCTGTTACTCTATCTGTTCAGTTTATCCAATAGAAGGTTGAGAGATGGCTTGATCACAATGTATAACCACCTTCATCGGAAGAAAATGCCAGGTACGAACGGGCTGGCACAGAAAGGCATAATGAGAACCAATATCTGCAAGCTGGATCCAGACAAATTCAGATTAGAGATGTGGTATAAACTTATCAGTGAGGGTGATGTGCCACAGGAAAATGTGACCAAGGGAAGTAGTGGGTTCTCCATCTCTTTCTGTCTTCAGATCAAGACTGGATTCTTTTCTAGAAGAAATGGTTTAGCCAAACACAAGCTATTGGGAATAACCAGAGAGGGATAAACTGGCTGAAATTTGATGATGTGTGATATATAGGAGGTTGGGAGCAGCAGAACCAGGGAGGCTAGTGCCCCTGCAATGGAAATATTGGGGGGGGGTCTATGTTGCCTCATTTTCAGACTGATAATGCATGCAGCCCAGTCCTTATGCAAAGCCCTACAAGAACAAACCAGTGTGTGCTATCCAGCACTTATAAGCAACCCTGCCATAACAAGCTGTTGTGCAGTGCAACATCCATGAGCATTCTTACACTAACAATATTGGGAAGCCAACATGTGCAGCCCACTGCTTATGAGCAGCCCTACAACAACAAATCAGTTCAGTACCATCAAACGTGTGCAGCCCAGAACTCATGATGTACCTTAGGTACTTACTATGGTGACTTTGGCCACAGATCTGATTACCTCAGTGTCTTTAACTGTTTCTATCCTCAACATATCTGAAAGGCAGGGCAGTGCTATTATCCCATTGTCCAGAAGGGGAACTGAGGCACGGAGACACTAAGTGATACAAGGCTCACACAGGAAAACTGCAGCTGACCAGGAAATCATATCTTGGTTTCTCTGAGTCCTAAGCTAGTGCCCTAGCAACCTTATAACAAGTCACTGCGCACAGGTGACAGAATTGAGAGCATTGAAAAGGAAACAATTAAGCCTCCAGCTCTTGAGAGGCTGTTATAAATCAACAAGTATTAAATAAAGACATTGCAAAATTGGGGAACAATATGGTGTTAGTGCCCTTGGAGTTATTTTGTAATTATACCCTACTTAGTATGCACTTCCACAGGCAATGGTTAAAATGTGAAAACGGGCTCATTACAGAGATAGCTGGTCATTTCCATCTTGACAATAGGTCTAGGGTGGAGGGAGGATTGGATCCTTTTCCGAAGTCTCGCATTTTTTCTCTGACTGATGGGAGCCAGGCTGACGGGAGCTTTCTCCTGCCAGATGCAGCTTCCCTTGCAGATGGTCCTACAGAATTTCATAGAACTGGAACTACAGATAGGAAGGGGCCTGTAGAAAAGATGCTTGAAAACCTCAGAGAACTAGATCCTTTCATTAGAATCTTGGAACCATCCCGCAGAACTCTAGAGGGGGGATAGAATTATTCCCATCTGTAAGACTTCCATATGGGTGTATTTACCGTCTCTTCTCAAGGTGGGGGTACTGGTCTCAACCTTCTCCATTTGGTTCATTCACTGAGTTGGAAAATCTCCCTCCATGTGCCTGCAATAGCTGGGGACTGCATGCAGTGACACAATAGCTTAGTGCTTGTGAACAATGTTCACTTTAGTGGCCACAGAAAGATTCATAGATGCCAAGGCCAGAATGAACCATTGTGATCATCCCGTCTGACCTCCTACATTACAGGAGTTTTATCCTATCCACTGTTATTCCAGTAGTCATGACATACAGCTTAGGGACAGCTAGGAAGATTTAGTCTGCCACAGACTTGTCACTATAGCTGATAGAAAAATCAAATTCCATCATGTGGAAATTCCAATATTTTGACAATTGTTTTATCCCCAAGTTGGGATGAAATGCCAAAGTATTAAAATGCATGGTGGCACAGAAAGGTAAAATAATTACATATGGAACATTACAATAGCTCAAGCAGATACAGTTCAGTGTTGAACTAAGCAGAAACAGTGTTCTACAACTCCTATAATACCTTGTGGCAGTGCAGCCAGATGGAAGACCACAATACATCATGGGAGGTGTAACCTGGCCAGTATTCCTGGCCCACAGAGGAGAACGAGGCACAAGGCACCCAAACTACAACTCCCATGAGACATCGCTGCATTTTAGGTGGACACAGATTAATGTTGAACTGACCCAAAAGGAAACATTTCAATTTGACAAAACTGAAATGTTTCAATTTGGGTTAACCAACCAACAATAAAAATATTTTGTTTCAATGTACCTAACAAAAGATAGCAACATTTCAGCCAAATCAAAGATCTTCCTCTTCAGTTTTGTAGAAGGGACATTTTCCATCAAAAAACAAAACAAAACAAAAACACATTGATGGAAAATTCTCAGCTAGCTCTGCTTGCTACTCCAGTAGATGGTACATAAATATTCAGGTGCTTTACAATTTTAAGTCATCATTATAACTTCCAGACTGAAAGTAAGTCAAATGAAGAACATCTATGGAGGTCAACCAAGAGGGAATATTATTTGCAGGCTACAGAAATTCTTTCCAGATACTTCAGTGGTGCATGTTTAACAGAAGGTACAGCTGCAGTGCTATCAGAGCAGGGCAGAGAAAGGAAATCATGCATACAGCTCAGCGCTTGCTTTTCTCTGATGCAGCTGTCTGTTAACCTTTACAATGTACTGTGAGAATATAATGGTGTCTCAAACGGCATGAGTCAAATACAATTTCTCCTTATGCCGGCTATGTTTCCTCTGAAGCAATGATAAATAGGTCACATCCTCAGTCTAGCTTCATTAATATGCACAAGAAGTTCAACTATAAAGTAACCCTCCTTCCTCCTCCATAGACTACATTCCTCCGCTGGTCGGTGGTGCACCAGTGAGGGACAGGTGAGAATAAAGCACTGGAAGGAGTTTCATCAGCTAATGAGGCCAGAAGTTGGATTCACCTCTGTTGCCAAGAAATTAACTGAATATTCAGGGCTAAAGCACTGGTAGGATGCAAGCCCACCAATTTGGGTCCTAAAAGTGAAGGGAGGCAGGCAGGATTTAAGTAGGTAACTCCCGCTGCTTCATTCTTAAAGAAAAATAAAGTTTCTAGCCCTTGTGGCTATGGAGAAAGTGTCAAAATGTGACCCCAGTGCACCTTAAAGGCCCAAAAAGCAGAATGTAAATTTAACCAAAAAACCCCCCACCAAATCTATTTTTACATACTCTCATTTTTTTAAAGCCAATTTCATGATTTTTGGTCAGCCTGATTCATGATTTTTGAACACTTTAAACAGGAGTGAAACTGATGCTTTGGGTTGGCAATACTATGAAATTGACTTTAAAGTCAGTTTCTGATCTATTATTTGTAGTGGGGTAACACCCCTAGAGCCCCAGGCGGGTGCAATATAAACTCACAGAGCCTTGCCCCAGTAAGATGTTTCCAAAAGTTAAATGATCTATTCAAGCTTGATGAACTGCAGACAAGTGATACGAAGCAATCTAGATTTTTCTATATTTGTTTCAATTGTTGTATTCAAGAGTTAGTAACAAAGTAAGAATATACATTACATTTTCAAGTTTAACCAGAGTCCCTTAAGTGAATTGTCACAAGATGTCAGAACATGCTAGTATTAAAGCTGAGTGGGTCAAATATGAATTTAAATTTTCTTTATATAGGAATTAAATTATCAGACAGCAGCACTGTGTCTAAGACAAGGTGGTGAAGTAGTATCTTTGGTCCAATGAAAGGTATTATCTCACCCACCTTGTCGCTAATAGTTTCATCATATCTTTTACATAGGTCTTTCATCCAGAGATCTCAAAATGCTTTACATCAGGAGATCTCAGTGCTCTATGACACAATGGAGTTAAGTATCATTATCCCCATTTTACAGATGGGTAAACAGAGGCACAGAGGGGAGGAAATGGCTTGCCCTATGCAGTATTACCATATTTCAGGTTCCCAGAAAGAGGACACTGCCTGAGAGAAGCTTCGCTGGGGGAGGGGCAATTGGAGGAGGGATACGGTTGGGGGTGTGGGAACTCACTGGAGATGGCGGGGCGTGTCACTCCCTGGCACAGTGGCAGGGCAGCTGGCACAAGCCCAGGATGCAGCAACAGCCATAAGTCATCAGCTCCCTGTGGGATCCTCTGCCTAGAGCTGGGAGCCAGGTGCCTGGATGGGTGCAATCCAGTAGCTGTGCCTTGCAGGGGATGGACCAATTGGGAAATGGACCAATCAGAGCTCTTTCTGAGCTGCAGCTTGTCTGCCCTGTAAAAACTCTAAACCTGTCCTGTTATTTTTAAAATCCCCCCAGCAGACAGTAACAGAAGGCTATGACTGGGAAAAACTGGACGTATGGTAACCCTAGGCCCTTAGGTCATGCAGCAGGCCAGTGGCAGAGTAAGGCGCAGAACTAGGTCTCTCGACTTGCAGTCCAGTTCCCTACCCACTAGACCGCACTGAAAGCAAGTTACCATTGGGTATGTTCAGCCTTACTCCAGTTGGTAGCCAGTTCTGCTCCTCAAGAGGCATGTATGACCCATTCACATCTCTGAGGTAGGGACAGCAGGAGTCAAGGTGGCTGAATGCGTTATTGAATCAGATTTGGTTGACAACCCTGAATAGTTTATAACTCCCAGCGGAAGAAGTGCCCCAGCTGCACAATTCACCTCTGATTTGTAATCCGCCCTGCTCTCTTCTCTTTTGTAATTGAAACTGAGCATTGCTCCACATGTGTGACCTGCAGCAGTAGAAAGGGGCAGGAGGGGGAGAGGCAGGGGAGAGAAATACTGTGGGTTTGCTAAACATGTGAATTAAAGGCAGACTCTTGGGCAGTCAAGAGCAGGCATATACATTTCACAGCTGTTTGCTCACAAATTGCATCCAATCTCTGAGCTACAGGAGTACAAACCTCAGGTTAAAAGGATTTAAGAAACTGAGAAAGGAGAAGGCCCTGAATTTATATTGTACATCTGCTGTTGCTGTAGATTATAAGAGACAAGAACTGAGAGACGGGAAAGCTAAATTCACTGCAAATAAAAGATCATTGCAGGAACCCTCCATCCACTTTTCAACATGTCTGATGTACCAACCCAAACTAGTGGCACTGTGAGGACATTGGAACAGCAGATACCCAATAATTCCCTTCCATAACCCCGTGGGGTTAACAGTTCATGCTAAATTTCCTTGTACACGACACAGTTAAAAATAAAGGTCAGAGACCCTGCAAAAATCTCTCAGGATGCACTGCTTCTGGGAACTGAACCAAGAACTGTAGGCAGAGGTGAAAGTAAGCCTGTACAGTATGGCACAGTATACTGGTAAGAAAAGCCGACCATACCTGCAGGGCCGCTGCCATCAGTGGAGATACATAGAATCATAGAAATGTCAGGCTGGAAGGGACCTTGAGAGGACAAGTCCAGTCCCCGAGCTGAGGCAGGACCATGTAAACCTAGACCATCCCTGGCAGGTGTTTGTCCAACCTGTTAAAGGCCTCCAGTGATGGGGAGTCCATAACCCCCTTTGGAAGCCCACTGCAGACCTTAACTCCCTCTATAGTTTTTTCTACTATCTAACCTAAATCTCCCTTGCTGCAGATACAGCCCATTACTTCTTGTCCTCTCTTCAGTGGACATGGAGAACAATTGATCTCCATTCTATTTACAACAGCCATTAAGAGCTGAAGACTCAGCAGGTCTCCCCTAAGTCCTTTTCTCAAGACTAAATATGCATAGTTTTAATCTTTCCTCATAGGTCTGGTTTTCTGAACATTTTATCATTGTTTTTGCTCTCCTCCAGACTCTTTCCAGTTCTCCCATATCTTTCCTAAGTGTGTGTGACATTCTGAACTTTGGGGGAACACACTGAACTTCCATGTTCATCCTTATAATAAGATTGTGTGGTATCCAAAGCAAAAAGTTTGTCATGTCGGGTGTCTTTGGAAGGATCATGATACACTGAGCATTGTTAAAGTAATATTATAGGTTGTAATTTCATATATATATATATAGTTATGAGGCTGAAAATGTGTCCTCGTGGCTCATAACAAGCCCAGGCAAAACTCTCCAGGAGCAGAGGGGCAGTTCACACCTCATCAGGGCATGAATGGGATAAACCCAGCCCAGCCTCTCAGGAACAAAGGACACTGACCTAGGCAGCACCAAACAATCCATTGGACTCTCGAGTGAGTCACCCTGCTTCCCTTGGACAATTTGGGACTGCAGCGAGGTGATTCTCACCTGACTCTGAAGGCACAGGGGTGTAAAGCCAAGAGGGAAAAACCTAAGAGGGAAAGATGTTTGCCATACTCTTCCTGTCTTCCACCTCCATCTGTAGTCATCACCACTAAGCCACTGAAGCACTGATCAAAGGGGAAAGCCTGGCTGAAGGGCAACCAGCCAGCCTCTGGTGAGAAGCATCTAAGTTTGTAAGGGCACTGAAAGTGTTAAGGTCACTTAGAACATGTTCTGCTTTTATTTCATTTGACCAAATCCGATTTGTTGTGCTTTGACTTATAATCACTTAAAACTCTTTGTAGTTAATAAATTTGTTTGTTTATTCTACCTGAAGCAGTGTGTTTGGTTTGAAGTGTGTCACTCCCCTTTGGATAACAAGCCTCTTGCATATCAATTTCTTTGTTAAATTGATGAACTCATAAGCTTGCAGCGTCCAGCAGGCATAACTGGACACTGCAAGACGGAAGTTCCTAGGTTTGCGTCTAGGACCGGAGATATTGGCTAATGTCATTCGGTTGCACAATCCAAGGAGCAGTTTACATGGCAGAGGCTGTGCTTGAACAGCCAGGAGTGGGGGTTCTCACAGCAGAGCAGGGTAAGGCTGGCTCCCAGAGTCAAGGATTGGAGTGACCTAACAGATCACTGGTCCGGATAACACCAGAGGGGAACATCACAGTGTGATGGCCAAAATTGGACACAATATTCCAGCTGGAATCTCACCAGTGCTGAGTAGAAAGGGACACTTACTTCCTGTGTTTTAGATATAATGCTCCTGTTAATACAACACCAGAATTATATTAGCCTTTTTTGCAGCTGTACTACATAGTTTATTCATTCACTCTGTAATCCACCATAGCCTCCAGATCCTTTTCTACTTTAATACCACTTAGCTAGTTACTCCCCATTTCGTAGCTATGCATTTGATTTTTCCTTCCCAAATGAAGTACCCTGGACTTGTCTTTATTGAATTTCATCTTGTTGATTTCAGACCAATTCTCCAATTTGTCGAGGTCATTTTTAATTCTAATCCTGTTTGTTAAAGTGTTTGCAACCCCTTCCATCTTAGTGTCATCTGCAAATTTTATAAGCATTCTCTCCACTACAGGTCATTAATGAAAATATTGACTAGGAGCAGACCTAGGAATGACCCCTGTGGGACTCCACTAGATACATCCCACTCAGTTTGAGAGCAAACCATTGATAACTATTCTCTGAGTACCAGCTTTAAACAAATTGTGCACCCATCTTATAGTCGTTTCATTTAGACTACATTTCCCTAGTTTGCTTATGAGAATGTCATGTGGGACCATATCAAAAACTTTACTAAAAATCAAGCTATATCATATCTACTGCTACCCTCCATCCACTAGGCCAGTAATCCTATCACTAGTGAAGTAAAACCATTTTAAAATAAGAGGAAAATCAGGCCAGAAGACAGTCGCTGGGAGATGGACACCTTTAGTATTAAAACAGTATTAGAAGTCTAAAAATGTGTTTAGACCAGGGTTTCTCAAACAGGGGTCGCCGCTTCTGTAGGGAAAGCCCGTGGCGGGCCGGACCAGTGTATAAACCTGCCCCCTCTGCAGGTCCGGCCGATTGCGGCTCCCACTGGCCGTGGATCGCTGCTTTGGCCCAATGAGAGCTGCTGGAAGCGGTGGCCAGTATGTTCCTCGGCCCGCACCACTTCCAGCGGCTCCCATTGGCCCGGAGCAGCGATCCACAGCCAGTGGGAGCCGCAATCGGTCGGACCTGCGGACGGGGCAGGTAAACACACCGGCCTGGCCCGCCAGGGGCTTACCCAACAAAAGCGGCGACCCCTGTTTGAGAAACCCTGGTTTAGACTTTCTGAATCGCTTGTGAGTTGCTACCTGCATTGATCTCACTTATATCTGTATCCCACATTATAACATAATAAGTATTTGCACTATAATCTTCTGTAACTGTAAATCATCAGACAGAAGAGACACAGTAACTGGTGAGTAATGCTAGTCTTCAGCAGAAGGTGTTACTTTCTGCCCAACAAAGAAGGCTCATCGACACCAGACGAACTATTGCGGAACAGAGAACAAAAAACTGATTGCTTCCCCCACTGCCCACTGAAGAGGAGTTCTGCAAATGAGTTCCTTCCTGCCCCTGCCCCACATCAGCTGAACTGGCAGCTCAGAGAAGGGGAAAGGGAATAAAAATCCGTGACAAGGCAAAAACTCTCTTTATGCTGCTTGGACTCTTCAGGGCAAGGATTACTAGGCAGAAGCAGAAGATCCCCAGTGGTTAACGTGGGTTAGTCCTGAAAGACATATACAGCTTGCTTATTATAGATGCTCATATTACCTTTCAAAACTTAAGACTAACTTATTCATGTGTGTATGTTTACCTGCCTTAACCTCAAAAAAATCTCATTGCCTTTTCCTTATTAATAATTTTTTAGATAGTTTGTTATAGGTGTGACAAAGTGGGAATGTTCTTAATGTTTTCTCTGAATACTGTGTTGGTGCCTCAGTGTCCCCTATGCAGTTCTTAAGTATCTAGGTGGTGGAATAAGGGTGTGTGATTGCTGCAGAGCAAAGGGCCAGTGCACCTAAATGCCTGGCACTCTGTCTCCTAGCAACTGATGGCCTGGGCCCCTTCTCTGCAAAAGGTGCCAGCTGAAGGGTGTTGGAAGACAAAGAGATCAGGTGACCTCCTGGCCCGGGAAAGGAGCTGAGCAGAGAGGAGGGGCTGGAGGGACCTGTTTAATCTGGAGCTGGCTGGGGATGAGGAGTGAGGTTGCAGATGTGGGGGTCTGGCTCACTGCCCCCAGAAATGGACCCGGTCGAGGGGTCCGGTTCGCTGTATCTACAAGCTCTGTTTTAGGCCTATACCTGTCATTGAATAAACCTCTGTGTTACTGGCTGGCTGAGAGTCACATTTGACTGCGAAGGGGGTTGCAGGACCTGTGGCTTCCCAGGACTCCGCTGGGGCGGGCTCGCTGTGGGAAGTGCACAGAGGGTCAGAGGATGCTGAATGCTCCAAGGAGAGACCCAGGAGGTGAAGATGTGTGAGCTTCTTGCCCTGAACAAGTCTGCTCCAAGGGAGAGGAGGCTCCCCAAAGTCCTGAACTGGCTTGGTGGGGAGCAGTCCCAGAGAATCGCCCGGTGACCCGTGACAATAGGGTTAGCTACAAGCATTGCCTTTGATGTCAGATCTAGAGTGCAATTGATCTGGGGTAAGTGACTGGGAGTCACCTGAATATTGTCATGATTTTTGGTGTAAGGGACCATCTATCACAAAGGCAAGCTTACCTAGGTGGTGAGATAGATCGGAGTACCCGAGAGGACTAGGGTTATTCTGTTATAGAGCCAGTGAAGTTTACTAGAATCTCAGATAACATTAAAAGAAAAAATTTCTAGCCTCCTGGTAACAGAGGAAAGTTTAAAAAAATGACCCATAAAGGTTCAAAGCCCAAAAGCACATAAAGAACCAAAAATGTATTGTTTTGTAAAACGTATTAAGACAATCTCATTATTCAGGGCCCAGCTCAAGGTGTTTGAAGCCAGGCCCCTGTGCTGAGCCACAGTCCTGGCTTTTCTTCCCTTTCTGAAGCATGGCCATAAGGCAAGTGTAAAGTATTCAAGGAAACTAAATGTGAATCATCATCCTAAGTAGGAGCAGCTCTCCTGCTCCGTGCTGTATATATTGGTGTTATTTTATTGTCATTTATTATAAATGCCTCTCTCTAAATTCTAGGCACTTCTACATTGTTCAGACATAGGCAACCCAGAGAAAATTCTAAAAGGCTCAATTGCTACTTAACACCATGAATAAAATCTTCCTTCCCAGCCCCATCACACCCCAATGGGCCACTGGATAGGTGATGGACTTGCACGTGTGCTTAAATGCTTGCTGCATTGCGGTCTTGCAGCAGTCATTTCTGGCTACCACACAATGCTCTGTCTGTCCTCCATGCCAAGTTTCTTGCCTGTCATTCCTGTGGGATTCAAATTGCACCTCAGTGATGAGCATGATACAGATATACTCAGATCTATGGGTGGCATTATCATGACAGAGATCCATGCAGGAAAAAAAAAAAAAAGAGGACCAGAGCTGCAGCCTGAATCTGGTCCAAACAATTCAAAGTTAAGTCCTTCTACACCATCTGGATTCCGATTGTGGACATAGTGGCAGCAGAAGTGCAGCAAGCGTTCCACTGTGCAATCACCCTCCCAGGGAAACTCGTTAGCTGTGGTGTTTCTTTATTTCCCATTTAAGTAACTTGTTCTGTCAGTTTCTGACTGGAAATTGCCCTCTCCTCCTGTTTTCGTAATTTGCATTTGAATGTACGATTTCATCAATTGCCAGGGATTGCATTTTTAACCTTGCAGTTCACCTCTCTGATGCTGCAGTCCTGCCTTTCAGTCTGCCAAGCCTCAAACAACAGGACACAATGCATGACAAAGACCTAACATGAGAGGAACCAAAACAATTATTCATGCGGGAAACTTGAAATGTTGTGAGATCCTTCCACAAAAGGAAGGAACTTCATAAATCTCCGTTCCGTGTGTGACACTGGCACCAGCTCATGCCAAGGCCCCTAGACCTCACTGTACACTGATCACTCCCTAGCTGGAAACCAGTCTGGCTCCCCTGTGTTAGTATTGTTAAAATAGGTATTAGATTCAGGGAGCTGTGTTTAGGGGTTGCACTTTATGGAATGTTTAAGGTGTTGCCTGCATTAACCTCACTTAATTATCTTATAACATGGGATATAGATATTATACATTTGCTTTGTAGCTATAAAAGTGTTTGCTATGAAACTGGAAACCCCCATAGTCAGGACAGAAGCATTACCAAGAGTGAAATACGAATTTACCACAAGAGGTGTCCTCTCCTGCCCAACAAAAGAAGGCCCATAAACACCAGAGGAACCATCGTGGAACATCAGTGGACAAGACTTTACTGATTGCTCCGCCCACACCCAGGAAGAGGGGATGTGCACAAACCCTCGTCCCATCAGTTTGAACTCTGGGGGAAGGGAATCCCTGAGCAGAAAGAGCTGTATCAGTATCCTGCTTGGAATGAGGAAAGGGCAATATTTCTAAGCATAAGCAAAGGATCCCCCACCTGCTTAGGCCTAAAGGACATGAAGCTGCTGTAATGTGCAAGCGCTACTATTATTTTTTGAAACCTAAGACTAGCTCATTTGTGTGTATATGCTTACCTGCTTGCAAATATCTTCATTTTCCTTTGCCTCGTTCATAAATCTTTAGTTAGTTTATTACAGGATTAACTCCAAGCCGGATAAGTAACTCGCCTTTCGGGACTGGGAGTAACATGAATATGGTTATTTTTAGTGTAAGGGCCCATCCATCACAAAAGCAAGCTTGCTTGGGTGGCAAGATAGACCGGAGCATCGAAGGGGACTGTCTGACTCCATGCTAAGGTTATTGTAGTGCTTGAGGAGTTCACACTTGAACCTTCCTTGGTGAAATCTAAAGTATGCAACACAACCAGTTTGGGGTTTTGCACCCACATTCATGAGCCACTCCAGGCAGCTTGACATGTTTCTGCATTTCTGAAGTGAACAGTTTCCAACAAGAAAAAGTGAAGGGGCATCAAGTGTGTGTACAATACAGGCCATTTGGGGACTAAGATGCGTCATGTCCTTTGAAATGAGAGGTCTGGGTATAATTGGGCTAAATCAATGAGCCCAATTCATCCCTGGTGTTGCTGCACTGACATTAGTGGAGTTTTGACTGAGACCAATTAACTTTTAGACTGGAGAATGGCATTATGTTCCCGCTATGAAAGAGTGACGAAAATAACAAAGGCTTTTTCTGTCCGGCATGTTCAGTGCTGCTGTTTCCTTTACTTTTGTAAATGCTTGTACATCAAATCCAAAGAGCAAAGTCGTTAGCAGCTGCTGCAGCATCTGGCACTTATTTTATGTCAGACAACAAGGATCCAAATTCTGCTCGAGGGGATGCAGATGTAAATGCAGAGTAACTTCAATAGGGTCATGCCAGATTTACACTGGTGTAAACCAACATCTGAATCTAGCCCAAGGCATCCAGCTGAAATATATGCCAGCCTCTTTGGCTTTGCCAGAAAGGCTTTTTTGTATTATTTTCTTGACTGCCTAGCAGATAAGGGAGAAGTACATTAAAAATGGAGACATAAGAATTTTGCACAGCTGGTACATTTAAATATAATCTTCTAGGCCATAAATCAAAGTTTAATCTGACACAGGTACAACTCAATTCCTCATCAATCCGCCTTCCTAGGTTACACATGAATATAAAGGACTCCTTGATTTACTAGGGCTGAGAGAAGCTGAACTGTGTTCTTTTAATAGCTGATTCTTTTATCCATCAATTCCCCATTCCCAATGTCTGTTCCCGAGCAGTTGATTAGAATTTATTGAGATCTCTACTTCACTGCAAAACAGACCCATTTCCCATTACATTTCTTACACAGTGGTTTTTACTGAGTGAAATATGAATATTTATCAGCCCAAAAATATATAGACTTTGCACTTCAGACAATAAGACAAGGCCATTTTGCGTCTTTTCATTCCTTTGATGCTTACATAACAGCACCAGCTTCTCTGATAAACTGAAAGCAATAGTCCTCTCCCTAACTTGACAATACTTAAACTTTTTCTGGAGAAGGGGCCCACCATAATTGGGAGTTAGGTCAAATTCCCAGGCCTCACAGATATTTTGCCCCAAACAATATTTTGTAGCAGAACAAAGGCAGAATTAAACTAGTCCACCTGCAAAGTTTGATAGCACCCATAGCAGCTCTAATTAAAGCAGGGGATTGGGAGTTTAGGACTGGAAATACAGTGCAAATTACCCTCACTGTTAAAAATTAAGCACTGGAACAATTTACCAAAGGTTGTGGCAGATTCTCCATCACTGGCCATTTTTTGAAAAAAAAAAAAAGACTGGCTTTTTTTGAGAGAGATTAGTTCATCAAGAATTATGTTGGGGCAGTTCTCTGGCCTGTGCTATACAGGAGGGCAAAATAGATGATCACAGGGGGCCATTCTGGTCTTGGAATCTATGACTACCCTGCAGTGAAATCAACGGGACTATTCACGTAGCAAGGTACTGTTTGGATATAGGTATTCAGGCCTGTCTGCAAAGGCCTATACTTTAAGAATTTAGGTGCATTCTTATCACTTAGCTAGTTACAGAGGTATAAAAGAAAGAATCAAAATCACTGTCTGCCAGTGTAAGGGCCTTCTCTTATTGTGACAGTCTGAGGCCCTGCTCTTAAGCTAAGCCTTTGGCTAAGCAGCAGAGGCAACCATAAGCTGGGAAGTGAATGGTCACATCCTCACATTCCAAACTAGTCACGTTGAAATAAGGCAACTTGGGGCTGGCTGTTAGGAAGGTGATCCCATCTATCGCCTCCAGAGAAAGGGAAGAGCCTAGAAGATATAAAAGGAAACTTAATTTGATAGCATCTTGTCAGGCAAAAACTCACTTATCAATAGCTGGGATGTGAAATCCCTATTTCTGTATTGTTCTATCACTGTAGTCTCCATTTCCCTACTGTTTGTCTGTATAATCTGTCTGGTTCTGTGATTGTTTCTGTCTGCAGTACAATTAATTTTGTTGGGTGTAAGCCAAGTAAGGTGGTGGGATATAATTGGTTAGATAATCATGTTACAGTATCTTAGGATTGGTTAGTTAAATTTCAGTAAAATGATTGGTTAAGGTACAGCTAAGCAGAACTCAAGTTTTACTATATAGTCTGCAGTCAATCAGGAATTAAAGGGGGGGAATGGGAACAGGGAATTGGAATCATGTTTTGTTCAGGGGGGTAAATGGAAACAGGGACACAGGCAGAGCTGGGAAGGGGGACACTAAGGAAGGAAACTGGAATCATGCTTGCTGGAAGTTCACTCCAATAAACATCGAATTGTTTGCACCTTTGGACTTTGGGTATTGTTGCTCTCTGTTCACGCGAGAAGGACCAGGGAAGTGAGCGGGTGAAGGAATAAGCCCTCTAACAGGCATTACTCACTAGGAAGCAACGAAGGGTCCTATGGCACCTTATAGACTAACAAATGTATAAGCTTTCATCAGACACAGTGGGTATTTGCCCATGAAAGCTCACGCTCCAATACATCTGTCAGTCTATAAGGTGCCACAGGACTCTGTTGCTTTTTATAGATCCAGACTAACATGGCTACCCCTCTGATACACTACTTACTAGGAGTAAAGATAGCAGAATCATTCCTATAACCTTGATGTGCCTCAATGATCTAGCTGTAAAAGGCCTGATCCTGTAACAGGTATGCCCAAATTAAAGGCTAGGGAGCGCTTGATAGGCTCCACAGATCCAGCTGCCAAGCTGCGTTAAAACAAAATACATTAAATATTTTCCCAAAGTTACTTTTCTACATAAGCAAATGCTGTAGCTGTGCTGTGGATGTAACGTGATCATAATCGGGTGTCTGTCTTCGGCGCCTCGTTCCCAGCCCTACGGCGTGGCCCACACTCTGACATTTCAGAGAACTGTGCTGTAACATAATTGGGGATCCTCAAAGCAACCAGACAAATTAGCTGTCAGCAACTTGCCATTGGCTGTTAGAGGACAATCTACTGGGTAAGGTGCAAGACTTAATTCAGTGAAGTCCGATGGCCCATGTTATGCAGGAGGTCAGACCAGAGGATCACCATGGTCCTTTGTAACTTTATAAAACTGTATCTATGAAGAGTTGGCATCAGGAAATTTAGTCATGAAAGAAGAAATTCTTGGCCTCATTCTTCACCGTCTTCCACCCTGTGTGTTACCTTGAGCAAGTCACTTAACCTTTGCCTCCACTTCCCGATGGGCAAAACCTACTAACTCCTCAGAAGTGCTGGGATGCTTCTTCGTGAAGATTTGTGAAACACCAAGGTCTTAAATTAAATACAAATGCAAATTATGAATAATTTCATAATCCTTGGTGAGGAAAATGTAACATGCCAATGGCTTATGATTGTCTTTCCACCTTTCATTTCCACACGTCCCTCAGTCTCTCTGCAATTTGTTCTCCTAGTTCTTGCCCATGCACCTTACCTCCCTCTTTCTGGACTCTTCCTCCCTTCCAGCCTTTCTTCCCTTCCTCATCAACATGCTGCGAGTCAGAAACGCTTCCCCTGCACTTCCTGCTGTGCATGAAATTGACTTAGGATCCCCTGATCCCCATCCATTTCACTCCCAGCAGGGGCCGCAGCAGGTGAAGCACTTTGATGCAAGAGCACAGGACATCCGTCAGAAAGAGGTAAGTGCGCTCATGACTCCATTATGACTCCCCCAGGATCCATCCACCCTAAGATCTGCCGCGTTAAGCCATTATTTCGTTTACGCAGCATTTACAGTTCTCATTTAGATCATTTAACTCTCATTTAACTCCCCCTCACAGCTCAAAACGCGTGCACACTTAATGGACTCTCTACAAAACCATTTGGTGCAAACTGACATTTAAACTGTGACAGAGCTGGGCAGCGTATGGTGAATGATGATCATGGATTCAAGGGCAGCAGAAACCAAGAGGAAAGGTGTGTCAGGTGCGCAACAAATAGTGCCGTGCACGATGCAAGAGAGGACCCTGCATTACCAAAAGGTTCTGTTCTTCAGTGGTCACATTGAACTAATGTCCCTACACGTCCATATGGCAGTTTGAGACCCCGGCCTGAATTCCTCCTCTCTGCAAAGCAGGTTCTAATGGGCGGAAGTTGTTTAATCAGCACTAACAGCTGCTGCATTTTGCCTTCAGGCTCACTGTACTCCCAGTGTTTAACTCATTCAATTATAGTATATATTCCATCCCAAGTGCTGCATGCCTCAGACAGGGGACCCAGTTCTCCACAGCCTTGCATGTGATGTGATCATCGGTGCAGGTATCCAGATGGAAAGGGAAACTGTACTATTCAGCTCTGGCACAGGGCAAAAGACTCCATGGGATGCCATGCGGTGGAGATGACCACAAAGGGTGCAAGGCAGGGGACTTTCAGGCCAAGAGTTATTTCTTTCATGATGGGACTTGCCCATTTTTTCCCTCCTGCAGTTCCCAAATGCTGTGAGGAATCCAGGTCAGTGTTCTGGACCCCATACGCCATCAAAGTCCTTTGCTGCATGCCTCTGTGCAGTGGATGTGTTGGCATGGACCTGGATGCAGGAGGCCACAATGCCATGAGGATGCTAGGCTGCTTCAGACTGTGGGAGGCTGCCATAAACGAGAACAGCTCCCAGCTGCTCTAGTTTCTTCTGGAGATTGCTCTGGAGCTGCCCAGAACCCTGAAGCTACACAGATGCTTTAAACCCACCTTCATCCAACTTCCCAGCCTGCACATCCTAAAGATAACAGCACAGAATCTTAGCCTCTCTCTCCTCAATATCTAAAGCTGACTAAATCAAGACAGCAGTACAACGCCCCTCAGGAGCCTCTGACAGGTCTGGCTTGGGAGCAGAGCCAGGCAATACCACAAAACATTGTGTATGAATATTTTTTTCAAACACCACAACAACTACCCTTTGAGATGGAGACGACCCCCTGCTGAAGAAGTTAACACAAGCTCCTTGGAGGAGTAGGTGAGTTTGTCTGTCTGGTTCTTGTTTTGGCTGGCTTAAAGTTTACAGAGTGGTCTGTTGGGGATTGTGGACTGTGTGGGAGTGGGGGACAGAGGCATGTGAGCTGCTCACTGAGAGGTCAGTAGCAAGCTCTCAGCCTCCTGTCCTTTGATCTGTGATCACACTTTTGGTGATCCTTGTGATCACCCTTCCCCTGTGTGATTAATGAGGGGCATGGCTGACCTAGGAGAGAAGACCTTTAAAGCCAGATGCTAAGAGACCAAGAGGGAGAGTTTGTAGGACAGAGAAAGAATTAAACAAACAAGGTTCAGAAAGGCCTCATGGCCCATGCCAGCACTGTTCCTGGCTCTTCCACCTGCGTCCAGACAGAGAACCTGACCATGGAACCTGATGTGGATTTGCAGAGCCTGGGGCCTGCATTTACCAGTCACAGAAAGCCAGGCTGGGGGGACTATCCAGTGTGAGAGGTGCCTGCTGGTGGAATCCCTCAGGAAGCAGGTAGAAGAGCTACAGGAGAATGTGGCTCGGCTGAGGATCATCCGTGCACATGAGGAATTCATTGAAAACACACATATGGAGACCTTCAAGGTGTAGGAAACAATCCAATTGAAGAGGATGGCAGTAGCACCACCAGGAGAGGAGGAAACAGCCCCTTCGCAGCAAGTACGCTGGCTGCTGGTTACTTCTGGCAGCAGGCAATGGTCAGTGACTCCCTTTTAAGGGGGATGGTGACATCCATCTGCCGACCTGGCCCCCCAANTGGAACCTGATGTGGATTTGCAGAGCCTGGGGCCTGCATTTACCAGTCACAGAAAGCCAGGCTGGGGGGACTATCCAGTGTGAGAGGTGCCTGCTGGTGGAATCCCTCAGGAAGCAGGTAGAAGAGCTACAGGAGAATGTGGCTCGGCTGAGGATCATCCGTGCACATGAGGAATTCATTGAAAACACACATATGGAGACCTTCAAGGTGTAGGAAACAATCCAATTGAAGAGGATGGCAGTAGCACCACCAGGAGAGGAGGAAACAGCCCCTTCGCAGCAAGTACGCTGGCTGCTGGTTACTTCTGGCAGCAGGCAATGGTCAGTGACTCCCTTTTAAGGGGGATGGTGACATCCATCTGCCGACCTGGCCCCCCAAGAGGTGTGCTGCCTGCAATGGGCCCATATCTGAGACATTACAGAGGGATTGTTGAGGATCATCCGGCCATCTGACTACTCCCCCATGCTGCTCAACCATGTGGTCACTAAATGATACTGTGAGGTATGACCCTGAGCAGATCAGAAATGACTACCGGACTCTGGGGAGTAAGGATGAGGGAGTTGGGGGTGCAGGTGGAGTTCTCTTCGACCCTTCCGGTCAAGGGCAGTGGCCCAGGCAGAGGTAGACACATCATGGATGTAATGGCATGGCTGTATGGATGGTGGGGCTTTGGCTTTCTTGACAATGTTCTGAGAAGGACTATTGAGCAGAGATGGGGTCCACTTATCAAGGATGGGGAGGAATATCTTCAAATACAGACTGGCTAACCTAGTGAGAATGGCTTTAAATGAGGTTCAGTGATGGGGGGAAGACAAGAATCCACAGGTAAATCCAAAATAATGGAGACCTGGGTGAAGGGAACATGGGCAACCACAACAGGGCAGAAAGAGAGAAATCTAATAACCATCTTCTCCATGCAAGTACTGTGGAGAACAGGAAGAATTAAAAATACTAGTGAATAATCACAATTATTACGTAATTGGTATCAGACACCTGGTGGGAAAAGTCACCTGAATAGAATATTGGTAGAGAAGTGTACTGCTTGTTCAGGATGGACAGGCATGGTAAAAAGGGAGGAGGTGTTTCCTTGTATATCAAAGATATATACACTTGCATTGAGCTTGAGAAGAAGTGGGAGGCAGACCAACTGAAAGTCTCTGGGTAAGGATAAAGGGGGTAATAAAACAAGGGTGATGTCATGATAGGTGGCTGCTATAGACCACCTAACCAGGAAGGGGTGGATGAATCTTTTTTTTTTAAAAGTCATCCAAAAAAAAAAAAAAACACAGGACTTGATGGTGATGGGGGAAGTGCTTTGTTCCACGTGAGCCTTGAGTGGCCTGATTTATAAAAAGGCAGCCAGCAGTGAACAGCGGAGGGAGTTCGCCTGGGGAGAGTGCACTGAGGCTTTCATCTTGCATGCTTCTCTGAGTAGTTACTGCAACAGCTAAGGAAGCTCTTAGAAGGAAGAAAATATGGATGGTGAGCATTCAGCTGTTACCTGCACAGGAAGTGCCATGTTTGTCTTTCTTCCACAGGACAGAAGTGACTGTGTGTACAAAGTGCAAACTGGTCTCCATATTGGAAGAGAAGGTTTGAGGTCTGGAGAAACAAGTATCGACCCTGCATTGCATAAGAGAAAATTAAAATTTCCTGGACAGATGTCAGGATATGGTTCTACGGGCACAACATTCTGAAGAATCAGAGGAGGCTGCACAGCAGGGACAGAAGGACGGTGAAGAAATTTGGCAGCATGTGACCTCCAGGGGAAGAGAGAGGAGTACCCATGTACCATCAATGCAGAAACAGGTGAGCAACCGTTTTCATGTTCTCTCCACAGGTACTAGTGTGGAGAGTGGACTAGATGATACATCTGAGGGAAGGGAGCAGAAGGAGATTCTACCAATTGGAAGGCATGAGATGCACTGTCCTAGGGTTGGGGGTTCCACAACCACCACTCCCGAAAGGAGGCGGCAGGTGGTGGTGGTTGGGGACTTCCTCCTAAGGGGAACTGAGTCATCTATCTGCCTCTCGGGAAAACCAAAAGGTCTGCTGCTTGCCAGGAGCTAGGATTCACAATGTGACGGAGAGACTGCAGAGACTCATCAAGCCCTCGGATTGCTACCCCTTTCTGCTTCTCTACATGGGCACCAATGATACTGCCAAGAATGACCTTGAGTGGATAGCTGCAGACTATGTGGTTCTGGGAAGAAGGATAAAGGAATTTGAGGTGCAAGTGATGTTCTCGTCCAGCCTCCCTGTAGAAGGAAAAGGCTTGGATAGAATCCGTCAAATTGTGGAAGTCAACGAATGGCTATGCAGGTGGTGTTGGAGAGAAGGCTTTGGATTCTTTGACCATGGGATGATGTTCCAAGAAGGAGGAGTGCTAGGCAGAGATGGGCTCCACCTAACGAAGAGAGGGAAGAGAATCTTCGCAAGCAGGCTGGCTAACCTAGTGAGGAGGGCTTTAAACTAAGTTCACTGGGGGAAGGAGACCAAAGCCCTGAGGTAAGTGGGGAAATGGGATACCAGGAGGAATCACAAGCAGGAAAGCACAAGAGGGAAGTACTCCTGTCTCAGACTGAGAAAGTGGGATGATCAGTGAGTTATCTTAAGTGCCTATACACAAATGCAAGAAGCCTGGGAAACAAGCAGAGAGAACTGGAAGTCCTAGCACAATCAAGAAACTATGATGTGATTGAAATAACAGAGACTTGGTGGAATAACTCACATGACTGGAGTACTGTCACGGACGGATAAACTGTTCAGGAAGGACAGGCAGGGAAGAAAAGGTGGGGGAATTGCACTGTATGTAAGAGCGATATGACTGCTCAGAGCTCAGATATGAAACTGCAGAAAAATCTGAGACTCTCTGGATTAAGTTTAGAAGTGTGAGCAACAAGGGTGATGTCATGGTGGGAGTCTGCTATAGACCACCAGACCAGGGGGATGAGGTGGACAAGGCTTTCTTCCAGCAACTAACAGAAGTTACTAGATCACAGGCCCTGGTTCTCATGGAAGACTTCATTCACCCTGATATCTGCTGAGAGAGCAATAGAGTGGTGCACAGACAAGCCAGGAAGTTTTTGGAAAGTGTGGGGGACAATTTCCTGATGCAAGTGCTGGAGGAACCAACTAGGGGCAGAGCTCTTCTTGACCTGCTGCTCACAAACAGGGAAGAATTAGTAGGGGAAGCAAAAGAGGATGGGAACCTCGGAGGCAGTGACCATGAGATGGTCGAGTTCAGGATCCTGACACAAGGAAGAAAGGAGAAGAGTGTAGCTTAACAGTGAAATCCTTGCTGATCTTAAACACAAAAAAGCGGCTTACAAAAACTGGAAGATTGGACAAGTGACAAGGGAGGAGTATAAAAATATTGCTCAGGCATGCAGGAGTGAAATCAGGAAGGCCAAATCACACTTGGAGTTGCAGCTAGCAAGGGATTTTATGAGTAACAAGAAGGGTTTCTTCTGGTATGTTAACAACAAGAAGAAAGTCAAGGAAAGTGTGGGCCCCTTACTGAATGAGGGAGGCAACCTAGTGACAGAGGATGTGGAAAAAGCTAATGTACTCAATGGTTTTTTTGCCTCTGTCTTCACAAACAAGGTCAGCTCCCAGACTGCTGCTCTAGACAACACAGTAAGGGGAGGAGGTGACCATCCCTCTGTGGAGAAAGAAGAGGTTCAGGACTATTTAGAAAAGCTGGAAGAGCACGAGTCCGTGGGGCTGGATGCGCTGCAGCCAAAGGTGCTAAAGGAGTTGGCGGATGTGATTGCAGAGCCATTGGCCATTATCTTTGAAAACTCATGGCAAACGGAGGTAGTCCCAGATGACTGGAAAAAGGCTAACATAGTGAATATCTTTAAAAAAGGGAAGGAGGAGGATCCAGGGAACTACAAGCCAGCCAACCTCACTTCAGTCCCTGGAAAATTCATGAAGCAGGTTCTCAAGGAATCAGTTCTGAAGCACTTAGAGGAGAGAAAAGTGATCAGAACCAGTCAGCATGGATTCACCAAGGGCAAGTCATGCTTGAACTAACTAATTGCCTTCTATGACAAATAAACTGGCTCTGTGATGAGGGGAAAGCAGTGGATGTGTTATTCTTTGATTTTATCTTTGCCAGCAAGTTAAAGTAGTATGGTCGGATGAATGGACTATAAGGCGGATAGAAAGCTGGCTAGATCGTCGGCTCAACAGGTAGTGATCAATGGCTCCATGTCTAGCTGACAGCCTGTATCAAGCCGAGTGTCCAAGGGTTGGTCCTGGGATGGTTTGGTTCAATATCTTAATTAATGATCTGGAGGATGGTGTGATTGCACCCTCAGCAAGTTTGCAGATGACATTAAACTAGAAGGACTGGTAGATACACTGGAGGGTAGGGATAGCATACAGAGGGACTAGACAAATTAGAGGATTGAGCCAAAGAAATCTGATGAAGTTCAACAAGGGCAGAGTCCTGCACCTAGGACAGAAGAATCCCCTGCATGCTAAAGATTAGGGACCGAATGGCTAGGCAGCAGTTCTGCAGAAAAAGGATCTAGGGGTTACAGTGGACAAGAAGCAGGATACGAGTCAACAGTGTGCTCTTGTTGCCAAGAAGGCTAATGGCATTTTAAGCTGTATAAATAGGGGCATTGCCAGCAGATCGAGGGACGTGATCTTTCACCTCTATTCAACATTGAAGAGGCCTCATCTGGAGTATTCTGTCCCGTTTTGGGCCCCACACTGGGAGAAGTTTGTGGAAAAATTGGAAAGAGACCAGTGAGGGCAACAAAAATAATTAGGTGGCTGGAGCACATGACTTATGAGGAAAGGCTGATGGAACTGGGATTAATTAGTCTGCAGAAGAGAAGAATGGGGGGAGGGATTTGATAGCTACTTTCAACTACTTGAAAGGGGATTCCAAAGGATCTAGACTGTTCAGTGGCAGCAGATGACAGAAAGAGTAATGGTCAAGTTGTAGTGGGGGAGGTTTAGGTTGGATATTAGGGGGAAAAAAAAATTCCTGTGCTTCACCACCCTCCTAGTAAATGGGTTACCTAGGGAGGTTGTGGAATCTCCTTCCTTAGAGGTTTTTAAGGTCAGGCTTGACAAAGCCCTGGCTGGGATGATTCAGTTGGGGATTGGTCCTGCTTTGAGCAGGGGGATGGACTAGATCAACTCCTGAAGTCTCTTCCAACCCTGATATTTTATGATCCTAAGAGCAAACTATCCTAATGTGTAAAAAAGAGACCACCCTGGCTCAACCAGGAGCTTTTCAATGACGTGAAACTCAAGAGTCATACAGAAAGTGGAAACTAGGTCAAATTACAAAGAATTAATTTAAAAAACAACAAGCATGTAGGGACAATTTTGGAAATGCCTATGGCAAAAAAACAACATTAAACTAGCTGGAACAAAAAGACTAACAAGAAAATATTTTACAAAAAGTGAGACTCAAGAGGAAGACCAAGGACAGGGTAGGGCCATTACTCTATGATGAGGGAAAGACAACAAAAAACACAGCAGTGGCCCAAGTGTTAAATGCTTTGTTTCAGTTTTCACCAAAAGTTAGCAGTGATTAGACAACTAAGATGGTGAACATCAGCATAAATGGGGTAAGATCTGGGGCTAAAATAGGGAAAGAACAAGTTTAAAATTACTTAGACAAGTTAGATGTCTTCAAGTCACCAGAGCCTCACGTAATACATCTTAGAATGCTTAAGGAACAGGCTGAAGAGATCTCTGAATCATTAACAATTATCTTTGAGAACTTGTGGAGGATGCTAGAGCTCCCAGAGGGCTGGAAAAGGACAAATATGATACCAATCTATAAGAAGGGGAATAAGGACAATCGAAGGAATTATAGACTAGTCAGCTTAACTTTGATACGTAGAAAGATAATGGAGCAAAGAATCAATTTGTAAGCATCTACAAGAAAACAAGGTGATAAGTAACTCAAAACGGATTTGTCAAGAACCAGTCATGTCAAACCAACCTAATAGTCTTTGACAGGGTAACAAGCCTTGTGGATTGTGGTGGGGACGGAATAGTACCTGTGATATTGTGACTTTAGCAAGGCTTTTGATACAGTCTCATGTGACCTGCTCACAGGCAAACTAGGGAAATATAGCTTAGATGAACCTACTATAAGGTTGGTGCATAGCTGGCTGAAAAAGTTTACCTCAGTCAATGGTTCACAATCAAGCTGGAAGGGCATATTGAGTGGGGCCCTCCAGGGATATGTTGTAGGTCTGGTTCTCTTCAATATCTTCATAACTGATTTGGATAATCACATAGAGAGTACACTTATAAAGTCTGAAAATGATACCAAGATGGGAGGGGTTGTAAGTGCTTCAGAGAACAGAATTAGAATTCAAAACAATCTTGAGAAACTGGAGAAATGGTCTGAAATTCAGTAAGAACAAATGCAAACTACTATGCTTAGGAAGGAACAATCAGTTGCACAAATACAAAATGGGAAATGCCTGCCTAGGAAGGAGTACCGCAGAAAGGGGTCTGGGGGTTATAGTGGATCAAACTAAATGAGTCAATAGTGTAACACTTGGTATGTCTACACTGTGAGATTACTCTGACTTTACAGAAATCAATGTTTGGAAACATTGTATGAAGTTGAGTGAATGCGACCACACTAAGCACATTAATTCAGCAGTGTGTGTCCATGTGCCAAGGTTAGCGTCGACTTCTGGAGCATTGCACTGTGGGTAGCTATCCCATAGTTCCTGCAGTCTCCCCTGCCTATTTGAATTCTGGGTTGAGATCCCAGTGCCTGATGGGGCAAAAAACATTGTCACTGGTGGTTCCGGGTAGATCCTCCCCTTCCCTCCGTGAAAGCATCAGCCGACAACCGTTTTGTGCCTCTTTTCCTGGGTGAACTGTGCAGACGCCATACCACGACAAGCATGGAGCCTGCTCAGCTCAAGACAGCAGTCATGAACATTGTAAACACCTCGTGTGTTATCATGCAGTCTATGCTAAACCAGGACCTGAAAAACCAAGCGAGGATGAGGCGGCAGCGTGGCAACGAGAGTAATGAGGACATGGACATAATTCTCTCAAACCGTGGGTCCTGGCGCTTTGGAGATCATGCTGTTAATGGGGCAAGTTATAGCCATGGAATGCCGATTCTGGGACTGAGAAGCAAGCACAGACTGGTGGGACTGCATAGTGTTGCAGGTCTGAGATGATTCCCAATGGCTGCGAAACTTTTGCATGCATAAGGGCACTTTCATGGAACTTTGTGATTTACTTTCCCCTGCCTTGAAGCACCAGAATACCAAGATGAGAGCACCTCACAGTTCACAAGCGAGTGGCGATAGCCCTGTGGAAGCTTGTAACAGCAGACAGCTACCAGTCAGTTGGGAATCAATTTGGAGTGGGCAAATCTACTGTGGGGCAATCACTGAGCTGCTGTACCAAAGGTAGTGACTCTGGGAAATGTGCAGGTCATAGTGGATGGCTTTGCTGCAATGGGATTCCTAACTGTGGTGGGGTGATAGATGGAACCCATATCCCTATCTTGGCACTGGAGCACCTGGGCAGCCAGTACAAAAACAGCAAGGGGTACTTTTCAATGGTGCTGCAAGCACTGGTGGATCACAAGGACGTTTCACCAACATTAACGTGGGATGGCTGGGAAGGGTTAATGACACTTATTGTCTTCAGGAACACTACTCTGTTAAATGGCTGCAGCAAGGGATTTATTTCCCAGACCAGAAAATAACCTTGGGGATGTTCAAATGCCTATAGTTATTCTTGGGACCCAGCCACCCTTAATGCATGGCTCATGAAGCCATACACATGCAGCCTGGACAGTAGTCAGGAGCTGTTCAACTACAGGCTGAGCAGTGCAGAATGGTGGTAGAATGTGCATTTGGCCGTTTAAAGGGTTGCTGGCACACATACTGACTCACTCAGACCTCAGCCAAACCAATATACCCATTGTCATTGCTGCTTGCTGTGTGCTCCACAATCTCTGTGAGAGTAAGGGGAAGACATTTATAGCAGGGTGGAGGCTGAGGCAAATCGTCTGGCCACTGATTACGTGCAGCCAGATACCAGGCGATTAGAAGAGCACACCAGAAGCACTTCACATCAGAGAAGCTTGAGAACCAGTTCATGACTGGCCAGGCTACTGTATGAAAGTTCTGTTTGTGGAACTCCTTACTGAGGAGGTTGTGAAGGCTGGGACTATAACAGCATTAAAAGAGAACTGGATAAATTCATGGTGGTTAAGTCCATAAATGGCTATTAGTCAGGACGGGTAAGGAATGGTGTCCTTAGCCTCTGTTTGTCAGAGGTTGGAGATGGATGGCAGGAGAGAGAGATCACTTGATCATTGCCTATTAGGTTCACTCCCTCTGGGGCACCTGGCATTGGCCACTGTCGGTAGACAGGATACTGGGATAGATGGACCTTTGGTCTGACCAGGTATGACCGTTCTTATGTTCTAAGTAGAATTTGCAACTCAACATCCCCATGGTATATCGCCATGGAGATTATTCACATTTGGGTCAGATCTACCTCTAGTGAGAGTCTCCACGGGGAATACTAAGGATCTGAAGGAGACACTTCTTCTAGGACTATATGAACAAAAGTCTCTGCACCAAAAGAACTCAATTTTTGGCTAGATTGTAGTGAGATTAGGGATTAAGGAATCTAACCCTGCCTTACATGGGAGCTGGGTAATACTCATGCTAATTGTTATTAGCAGGTGCTCATGTCCAGTAATTTCTCCTCTCCCCAGCCCTATCTGAAAGGACTTCAACCCCAAACTCTTCACTGTTGAATTGCAGCTCACTGGCACTGTCATCCCATTTTGTAACTATTTTAACTACCATTTTAAGATGGCTATAAACACACTAACATACCTGCAAGAGCCATTCTCAGTGGTATGCTAGTCTCTAACCCAAACAAAGAATGACGCCCCATTGTGCCAGACCCTGTACACACACATTTTAAGAGCTGGCCCCTGCCCTGAGGAGCTTACAATCTAAATTGATGAAACAGACAAGAAGCAGGAGAAAATGATTCCCATTCCACAGATGGGAACTGAGGCCCAGAGAGATTAGCTGACTTGCCCAAGGTTACCCAGGAAATTAGTGACAAAGCAGGGAATCCCAGATTCCAAAGTAAGGGGATCTCCCATCTAACTACAAGATCATCCTTCCCCTTACATGCCTAGTATGGGTTTAGATGCCTAATTTTAATACTTCACCTTTGAACATTTTGTCCTCGGTGACTTACAAGGTCCCCCACCGAGTTAACGACAGACGCAAGAAGAGAATCCATGTCAGACTCCCAGTCGAGTGCCATGCAGGGGCACCGGAACAGGGGGACCCAAGGGGCCATGAGCCCATCACTTTTAAAAGTGGGAGGGCTATGCAACAGGCAAAAGGAGCTGAGAGGAGTGAGCAGGGGGCAGGGCCTCATGGGGAAGGGACTATGGTTCAGGCACAAGTGACCCCTCTACTTTTAAGGAGCTTCCGCCACTTCTGGTGGCACTTCCACTAGAAAATGTTGCCATAGGCAGGTGCTAGCTACATAGCAGGCCTGCGACTTGCAATCCGACATCTTCATGAGCCACACTCTTCATGCCATTCTCTTTATTCTGAGGCTGGTCTTGTGACCTGTTGGCCTGCATCAGCCTGAACAATGCACCAAGTGGAGCTAAAACTGGCCTGTTACATTGCCTGCCACAGAGTGGTCAATTCCATGTATCACATTAGCAAGCTTGTTGGATCAACTTTTGAAAAAGACACCCACCGTCATCGCACAAAATGCAGGGCATGAATCAAATGTTATTGCTCCCTACATATTAGCCAACCTCATGAAAGACATTGGTGAGCCCCAGTATTCACTGGTGATAGATGAGAGCTCAGACATAGTTGCAGTAAAGCAGCTGTGCATTGTAGTTCCCTTGTTCAGTCCCTCCTTAGGCAAGAGTGCAGCCACGTTTTTTGAACTAGTGAGTTTGGAAGGTGAAACAGCTGAAGCTATTGCCACAGCTCTGCTTCAGTTTCTTGGCAGGGTTGCTCTAGATTTCAACAGGTGTATTGGGATTGACACCGATGGCTGTAGCCTCATGGTTGGCCATAAACATTCCATGTACATGCATCTGCCCAAGGAGAGTCTCACTCTCATCAAATGCATACATCACTCCATGCAGCTGTGCACTAGTAAAGCCGTAGAAATGCTGCCACAGCATCTAGAGTTTTTGGTGTTGCATTCCGACAGCTGGTTCTCTCACAGCCCCCAGAGACACCGTGCATATGCACAGTTATTCCAGGTGATGAATCCTGGTAACACGCCACTGGAGCTTGTTCAGCTGTCAATGACAAGATGGCTCTCCATGTACAACTGTTCTGTACACATACTGCGCCAGTAGGCTGATGAAAGAAACGAGGCAGCTGATGAGAGAGGAAAGGGTTTGTAGGGGGCATAGTGAACTGCTGGCTGCTAAGGAGAAAGCTCACCAGATGCAACAGGAGATGGCTAGACTTCAGTTAACAACAGAGAAGGTCACCACCACCTGGTGCTCCACTTCCCCACCATGAGAAAAACTGGGAAAAGATGTGTCCCATTTACAACGACACTGAGCATATAGAGGAGTTTTTGTCTATCTTTGAATGCCTCTGCAATGCGCACAAGATCCCCGATGATCAGCGAATGCCTGTCCTGATGACCAGACTGACTGGAAAAGCCAGGGAGGTATTTAATGAATTGGGGGAACAAGAAGCTTTGGATTATGAGCAGCTTAAAGATTGTGTTAAGGCGGTTCAAAGTTATTCCTGATTCTTACAGAATTAAATGTAGAAAGTCTAATGATTGTACTTTTGTGGAATGTGCCCATAAGCTAATGGGGTTTTGTTAAAAAGTGGGTTGTGGGAGCAAAAGCACATGGGAGTTTTGAAAAAATTGATGGATTTAATAACTTTGGGACAGTTTTTAGACATTGTGCCTGACCACGTTAAAGCCATTGTGATAGATACCCTGAGTCAGTCCTACAGGCTGTGGAAATTGTGGATGACCATACCCAAAACAGGGCTTGGGAAGGGTGTAAATCCCATAGAAAAGCTAATCACTACTTGCCCCAGTTCAAGAGGAGGGAAGGATTTAAAAGTAAACCTGGCCTTGACTCTTATATAGGAGCTCGTGGGGACCCAAGAATAAACAGGTTACATGCTATCGCTGTGGTGTGCGTGGCCACATGAAACCAGATTGCCCAGCCCTGAAGGGCAGCCCAATCCCAAATGCCATGGTAAATGCCAACTTCATTACTCTGAGCACCCAGGCTGAACCAAGCCACAACAGCGCCACCTTGAGTCCAGGTGCAAGCACAGCAGTGGCTAATGTCAACCCCATTGTCTCCCATAGTATGGGACTAGGGGATGAGCTCACCAGTTGTTAGGACTGAAGCATGGCAAGAGAGTGAGATTTATCAAGGAGCCAAAAGGTCAATTGTGTTGAATGCATAGGATGGTGAGATACTGGCTCTGATGTGACTATAATTAATGGACATCTGGTGATGCCAGAGGACATGTTGCCTGGGGAATGTGTGACAGTAGTGGCACTGAGTACACTGCGAACCTGCCGATAGCCAAAATCCACCTTGAGTGAGATGGCTTTAAAGGGAATGTCCAGGATTTAATTCTTGCTGATGTTTTGGTGGAAAAAAAAAAAAAAACATACTGGAGGTGCCTGGCCAAGTTAATGTGGTAACCAGGTCACAAATAGTTTGGGTCTGAGGCAGATACCCTAACTAATGGCAGTGGAGGGACAGTGTCTCAGGCTGGGTCAGGCAAGGATTTGTCTGAAGTATCAGGGATGGTTCTGAATTTAAATGAAAGACACAGAAAGAATTCATTATGGCCCAGCAGAGTGAGAGAGCCAAGAATGATGCTCAGAGTCAGGTCCCAGCTATTGAAAAGAGGCAGGTTTTTCATGCAGGATGGACTGTTGTATAAGAAGCCTCCTAGGGGAAGGAAGCATTCCCAAGCAGCAGTTCACCAACAGCTTGTGGTACCTGAGAGTTATTGCAATGGTTTATTGAAAATGGCTCATGATGGTCCATTTGCAGGACATCTGGGTATAGGCAAAACGTGTGACAAGCTAGAGCAAAAAATTTCTACTGGCTTCATCTCTTTAGGTCAGTGAGAAAGTATTGCAGGAAGTGTGAACAGTGCCAGAAGCGTAAGGCATTAAGAGGACTTAGCAAGGTGCCCCTCCAGCCTCTGCCCATTATTGGAGGCGCTTTTGCTAGAGTGTCTGAGGATATTGTGGGACCACTCCCAAAAGAAGAAATATCCTTGTGTTGGGAGGTTTTCCTACCAGATATGCTGAGGCTGTAGCATTGTCTAATATTGAGGCAGAGACAGTGGCAATGGTCTTTTTCTCTGTTTTTCATGGAGTTGATTTTCCCAAGGAAATATTGTCTGACCATGGGTCTAATTTTATGTCTGTGGTTTTCAAGCAGTTGTGAGAGTTATGTGGGGTGAAGCACCTGAAAGCTGCTCCCTACTGCCCCCCAGACTAATGGTCTGGTGGAAAGGGTCAATGGAATCCTGAAGTCTATGTTGAAAATGTACATGATAGATGCAGAAAGACTGGGATGTTCTGCTGTCATATCTATTGTATGCATACAGGAGTGTGCTCCAAGAGTCTACAGAGTTTGCTCCCTTTGAACTGCTCTCTGGGAGGCAGGTCCACGGGCCTCTAGATTTGGTTCATGACTCATGGGAAGACGACATTGAGGAGGCAGCGCAGCCAGTGGCTGAGTACTTGGCTCAGCTCAAGGAGAGTTTGCAAGAGATGAAGAAGTTGGTTCAGCAGAATCTGAAAGAGCCATGATACTCAGAAAGCACAGTATGACAGATGCTGAGGAAAGAGCATTTGAAATAGGGGACATTGTGTTGGTGTTAGAGCCTGTCAGGAAAAATAAAATGAAAGACATTTGGAATGGAAGCTGAGAGATTGTGGAAAGGGTTAATGAGATTACCTATGATGTGAGGAGACCCCAGGGCTGGGGAAGTGTGCAGACAGTGCAGGTTAACAGAATGAAGGCCTATCATGGAAGGGAGATAAACAAATATGATCTGTTGTGCTGAGAAAGAGGCAGTGTCCATCCCTTTGACTGACATGGTTGTTGAAAGCCAGGAGAGGAGGCCTCTTGAGAGTTTTGAGATGGGAGGAGGGTTTAACCTCCCCTCAGAAGGAAGGAATTGCTGATGTTGTTGAAACATCTCCAGCGAATATTCTCCTATAGACCAGGTCTCACTGATAGGACAACGTGCTCCATTCCAATGGTGGGTCCCTGCCCAGCTCCTAGCAGAGCTTACAGGGCCAAGGGAGAGATGCAGACACAAATCAGGAAGAGGTGGAAAGCATGTTGTTAATGGGAGTAATCATCAAACCCAGAGGTAGCGCTACACATGGGAACTGTTTGACCCAAGTCACAGCAAAAGAGCTTTCCAGCAAGTGGGAAGGAGATATATGATGTCATCTCCCCCCACACCACCACACCTGGAAACACCTGAGGAACAAAGAGTGAACTCTGCAAAGTAATGGTCGAGAGGGATTTCTAGCCTGTGTATGAAACCTGGGAAACCAAGCTGCAGAGCCAAGGCAGCTTGTGCCTTAAGAAACTGGCAGCCTGTTTAACACTCGGTGAGAATTTGCTAATACATGTCCTACCTATCTAGTCTGTTTACCTAGTAAATAAACAAAACTGCAAACTGAGTTTATCTACTTTGATCTGTTTGTTATCACTTAAAATCTATCCTTTTGTAGTTGCACTTATTTTATGTTTGAATCTAAACCAGCGAGTGCTTGGGGAAAATCTCTGCTTGGTTCACAGAAGATTAGGGTTGGAAGGGACCTCAGGAGGTCATCTAGTCCAACCCCCTGCTCAAAGCAGGACCAGTCCCCAGACATTTTTACCACAGTTCCCTAAATGGAACCCTCAAGGATTGAACTCATGACCCTGGGTTTAGCAGGCCAATGCTCAAACCACTAAGCTATCCTCCCCCCCAAAGAAGGAGGAGTTTTTCACCCCAGATGGGACTTGAACCCACAATCTCTGGCTTAGGAAGCCAATGCCTTATCCATTAGGCCACTAGGGCTCTTGTTATCAGAAGTTACCACAATTGTGCATTGTTCTCTTCACATTGAGAGAGGTATTACACTCATATACTGACCAGTTTTGATCAAGGCAGGACAGTACTGCTCTGGGGTCCCAGGCTGGGAAGCTGGTGGCTAGAAAGCCCACGTGTAACTGCAACTGGGTGTCTCTCTACCTGTGTGAATGCTGGTGAAAGTGCAACTTGCCCCAGCAGTACAGTGTGAGATAGCCCAGACTGGTGGGTCGGGGGCTCACTGGTAACTCAGTTCCAGGTGTCCCCCTGGGGAAAATCTGTCACAGACAAGACTGAAAAAACCAACCCTGATATTTGCATGTGCAAATGAGTAGACAGAAACAGGACATCTGATTTGCAAGTATACATATGATTGGTGGGCAGGAGAGCCACACGGAGAATTTGTGGGCACAGCTGGAGAATTTGTGGGCACAGCTGGAGGTGCCTGACTTTCAATGTGAGCTTATTCAGCAATGCTTCTTTCAACATTTAAGCACTAATTTTATTACCATTAGTTAGATTTGCTCCTAAAAGCAGTCAACAAAATTGATTATAAGAATCAGCTTAAGACAACCAGTCTGAGCTGCATGTTAATTGCAAGTGCTTCTCTACGTTTACTATGTTGCAGTTCTGAAATTTTTCATTCCGAGATGAATGCGCTATTCGGTGCAATCAGTATCTTTCTGCATGGGTGGAAAATTAATGAGGTCATAAGATTCATTCCTGTAGTGTTATCACTGCTCATGGGTACAAGGCAGTATGTCTATATCGATTCATTTCCCTTAGTCAAGCATCCACGAACAGCTGTTGGAAATAGGCTTGGATAAAATGTGATGTTTAAACCACAGCATTTGCTTTTCCAGTGCTCTTGAGATTTCCCTTCCCCCCACCCCTCCGAAATCTGGCTCAGGATTGACTATCCCAAGATTATTCTAGCTAGAGCTGTAGTGACATGTCTGCTGTTCTCACCCAATCATGGTGCACTGTACCAGTTTGGCTTTCCCATCCTTGAATAAGGAGAAGAAAAGCAGGGAGAGGAAAAAATAGACAGGAATGGAAGAGAAGCTGGGATAAAGAGTTAAAGATTCTAAAAGTTATGAGATGGAAAAGCCTTATTAGGTCATTACACGAACTAACTGCTGTGCAGACATACAGCCCATTCGTTTATTGCACACGCACAGCCCCCACTGCATCTTAAAGTTACTTGGATATTGTTCTAGTTATACCCAGAGGTTTCATATATAGACAATTCTATGTATTACAGCTGGGACTCAAACCCTGATTTTCAATGTGGATGAATCATTAACCCTCCATACCGAAGCATGGCTCCAAAGGGAAGAGGTGACCTGTTTTGGTTAATTCAGGTTCGTGTTAGAGAGGTCTTTAATTTCTGCAAGGTCACTGTGGCCAAATGGACCCCTACAGACTGTTGTAAAAATCTTTGTACCAAATATGCATTGTGAGATATTTGAAAATTAGCAAATCATTGACCAATGAGATTGTGGTGAAATGTACGTAGCAACATATGTAGAGTTAGGAAAATAATTTTGTCTTATGACTGAAATGCAAATACCGGACAAGCCTGGCGAGTGGATAAACTTGTTCCTCAAAAGACAAAGGACAAGCTGATACCTCTAGACATGTGTCACAGCTAGACAATTTCCTGTCAAGTGGCCATTCTTTGGCAAGGAAGGGGGACAGGAACAGATTTATGTACATTTTAGCAAAACAACATGGAACCTCTCGCACCACAAGACTCAATGACTCCAACCTCACAGCAGAAGTGAACTTTATTTAGGAGTAACCTTCAGAAAAACACATTGCAAAGGGTGACTGGACTATAAAAGTGAGGGGCAAAGACACCCCAAGGTACCTCTCTCACCTAAGATAAATGAAGCAGCCATTTGACTTTGGAAGAGGTCCTAATCTTAAGTTTGGTTAGCCCTGTTGCTAGGAGCATGTGCTAAGAATTTTATCTTCAACCAAGTCTAGTTTAAGTTTTATTTCTATTTCTCTTGTAACCATTTCTGACTAATGCCTTGTACTTAATTTTGTAGTTTAATAAACTTGTTTTATTCTTAAAATCAAATTAATCCTGTGTTGTGTTTAAAACTGAAATGTTAGGTAATGCCAATTAAAGTAGCAGACTTGTATATTGACCCCTTAGTGGGGCAGCAACTTCCGATACCTGAACTGTCCTGAAGATGGCTGGACGGTGGAGAACACACATTTTGGGGAAGCAATCAGGACTGGGATTGTGTTGGGGTCACCATGCAGGTAGTAACCAAGGCTGCTGGGTCAGTGTTGCTATGGCTATGTGACCTGCATGCTGTCTGACTGTTAGAGAGGATCCCAGGTTGGGAGCTCCTGCACCAAAACATTGTCAGGCAGGTTGCAGGGCAAGGCAGGTGGTGACAACCCATCACTGGTCTGAATTGCACTCTGGAATGTGATAGCCAGGGAGAGAGGATGACTGTGGCAGGTAAATCCATCCCTTGGGTGTGTGAGTGTGTTTCACTGGGATCTTTAGAGTACTGATAAATTGGAGCCGTGGAGAGCTGGTCCAATGTAAGCATCCTTAAAACGTCCACCCATCTCCCCATCAGCAGAAAAGTTCACCAATGCATTTGTCAAATACAGCATAGAATTAAACAGAACTATAAATTATCAGATTAAAAAGCACTTTCATCTGCAGCACTTGGGTATGGGTGATATAGGGGAGAGGAGAATGAACATGGACTCCAAGAAGCTGCATTTCCTATGACTCGTTGGAGAGGTCACAAGTCAGCACTGGTTTCAGTGCATTAACACCGGGAATCTACTGGATTTTTAAAGTACAGTGATTGTGACTGTTAACTCACATTATGTTTGTTTAGCGCTGGTGAAAGATGATGTATTGACAGCCCTGAGGTCCTTCACCCACAACAGATACATTGTTATTTGCATTACTGTAGCACGTAGGAGCCCCCATCATAGCCCAAAACCCTGTTGTGCTAAGCACTGTACAAGCACAGAACAAAAAATGACAGTCCCTGCCCCCAAATAGTTTACAAATTTAAGTATAAGACAAGAGACAACAGATAGATACAGACAGACTGATAGGGGAGTACAAGGAAATAAGACAATACTAGCAGAGGCAACACACGGGGTCACATGTCCTCCCAGATTTGCTGCTTCACTTGCAATGAGCATGCTCACATGCTTGAGCATGTTCGGTAGCATTGCTGAAGCGAGTGACCTCACTTTGTCCCCCTCCCCACTATTGGCAGGCACAGGTCATCTCTGCTGGTCAGGATGACAGGCAGTCATCTCAGCACACCTGGAGCCTAAGCACGGTCTTGGGTTTTCTTTCGGTAGGCCTCACAGCAGGGGAGTTTGAAGCTGGGTTTTGAAGGAGGCTCATGAGTTGCACCCTTCACTCAACTAGATGGCTTCTCTCCTCCTTCCCAACAGCAGGGAATGGCTGAGCAGAATCCTGCTTCCTATCTGCTTCCAGGTGTCCCACAAAAGACTGCAGAGGAGTTCAGTACAGCCGATATACATTCAGAGGAGAGTGGGTCCTAATGTTTCCAATTCTCCTCAATTTATTGTCTATTCTCTCTAGCCATATAAGTTCAAGCAGATACAGATAGACCTCAGAAACCAAGTAGGGTCCACCTACTGCACCTTTCAATCCCTAAGGACTCAGCTGGCTACAGGAACTGAAAGCTTTTCAGTGCTTTCCTGCCCCCCTCCCTTCAATCTTCTCAAAATGCGGCTACTTAGCTCCTATAATGCTTGATCTGACATGTCACATCCCTCTCTGGATCACTCCAGTGCTTCCCTTTTTGTCCACCACATCACATTGCACTGACGGGTTTTTAATAGGCCAAAAAGGAACAATCTGAGCACTAGTCTGACCTCCTGCATAACACAGCCCATGGAGCTTCACTCAATGACTCCTGCACAGAGATCAGGATCTCATGGTTGAACTAGGCTGAAGTGTCGCGTGCTAAGTCTGGGTTAGATTAATGGGTAGGGCACAGGGCTGGGACTCAGGAGATTTGGCTCTAATTCTTGGTTAATGCACAGGCTCCTTGTGCAACCAGTAAGTCTTAGCCTCTGTGCCTCAGTTCCCCATATGCACAATGGAGATAATAGCACTTCCCTGCCTCACAGGGGCCCCGAGAAGATAAACTCCATTAATGAGTGAGGAGCTCCTCACAGCAGTGATGAAAGCCATGTAAAGAGACAGATCTTAATAGTGTGTGTCCCTTCCCTCATTTCCTCCCTATTCCCTTGTAACCCCCTTATTGCCTTTTCTGTAATTTAGTTTACAAGCTCCTTGGGTTAGGGAGCTCATCACCTTTCACTCCAAGATGGTGTCTAGCACACCATTAGGCATGACAGACAGACTGTTGGTGTGCTCCCACACAGACTTTACTTTTGTTCTTTCTTGTTTGATGGTTTAATCTCAACTTTAAATAATCATTCAGACTAGAATCACTTTTGTTCCTTGAGTCTGGAGGAAGATAATGGAGCACATCCAGGGTGCTCTATACATAATTCTGTACATGCAGTGTATTCTATTGGTTGCATGAAAAGGGTTTGCAATGTTTCAAATGCCTATATTTTAATATACTGTCTGCCAACTTTTTTCAGCAAAAAAAAAAGTTGGATAAATGATAGGACCGGCAAGCCTCTGAAACCCACTGACAGCATGCAAGAGAAACAAAGGACAGTGCGGTACATTGAGTGGAATGCAAGTTTGGGAAGTCATTTAGTGAGCGTGCTAAAAAAAGTTTTAATTAGCACTAGTCATTGTTCACACTGAGAAGTTAATGTGGATCTTGTTCATGGATTATTCATGAGACCTGAGTGGTTTCCATTAATATCCTTTTTTTCCTGCTCCAGCCTCAGTTAAGATCAGTGATGGCCCAGGGATGGGGGAAGGGGAGTTTAGGGGGTTTAGTAATGGGCTACAGAGATGCTCATTACTGCCAGTTAAGCCCATCTTGAACTGGGAATGGCAAAGTCCTGCCATGGGATGGCTGGGAGGTAGCCTGTTTGGAAGGAGTTCACCTCAGTACAGACCTCTGCCCATAGGGAACTATCACAGAAACACCACCCCTGTTCATACTAATTGGCAGCTTGCTGGCAGTCACAGCCTGCACATGGGCTTTCCAGATCAAGGCTGAGTCATCAGCACTGTAGGATCAGAGAAGGGGCAGGAGGGAGGAAGCCGCACTGAATGGGGGTCGGAGACTCCACTGCTTTCCCCAGAACTAACATTCGCTGCCCCCAAACGTTCAGCTCAGATAAGGACCACAAGCTGGTCTGGTCCTTGCTTTGTCCTTCCTGTCTGTCTACCAGAGCTGGGGTAGCTACCAGCACGTCTGGGAGCAAGGTTCAGAAGCCCCTGCTTCCTCAAGGATGCTGACAGGAGCTACCAGGCTTCCTTGCTGTGGTGTATTGAAAACTCTGCTACAATTGTAAGCTATTGTGCAAAGTGTTCAGGGGGGTTTCCTAGTCCTTCTTACAGGCTAAGAGGCTCTGTAGGGAAGCATGCAATCTGGCTCTACACAGTTGAGTCAAACTGCCAGGTTAGAGTAAGGGAGGATGAGCTGAGGGAGCAGTCTGCTTTGCCTCTCTGGTGTTTGGGTGTAATCATTCTGCACTCCAAGAGAGGATGTAGCATTACCCTGAAACCTTCCAGCAAGAGTCTGTTTTCTTCCAACTCCTCTGTGGGGAATACCGTGAATGTAACAAAGAAACCTGCCCTCCCACTGCAGCCATGGGAAGCTGCTTAAGGATTGTGCATTTCAATAGTGATCCCATTAGCCCCCCTCAGGGAACCATTAGCATCAGCATAATCATATGATCATGTTTGTAACCTGTGGCCTCATCCCCCACTACCTTTTGTTTCCGGTTTCCAATATCTTAACACTTGGTAGTTACACAGCTCTTTGCATGATCAAAGCACCATCCACTCCTTAACTAACTTCCACAGCAGCCCTTTGTGGTAAGTGTTTTATCCAATTTTACAAATGGGGACATTGAGGCAGCAAAGTGAAAGGATTTGCCTAAGACTGTACAACAAGTCAGTGGCTGTGCCCAGAGTTAGGCCCCAGGATCTACTGCCTCCCAACTCTGTGATCATTCCTCCAGACCACAGTGCCTTGTAGATTGCCAGCTCTTTGGGACACACCTTTCCTATCTGCTCTGTAAAGCACCCAGCACAGATTTAGGCACCATACGAATGGGTGATTTCTTGGGAGATTTACATCTGGTCCCCTTCTAGCTGGTACCAAGAAGGCAAAGCAGCGGCAAAGATACAGATGATCTAGTGTTGTCAACTTTTTCAGATGATCTAGTGTTGTCAACTTTCACAATTTTATCAGCAATCTTACCCCAGATTCTGGAGTAATGTGGGTAAGTCAGAATCTCAGGGGGATTTTTTTTGGTTTTTTTAAATAATGAAGTTTCTAGCCCTCATGGTTGAAGAGCAAAGCTTGAAAGTTTCTACTCCTCCTGCTTTACGAGAGGGCTTAATTCAATAGATCAATGCTTAAAATAGTGAGATCTGCAGTATTGCCAATCTCAGTGGTTGGTGCATGTACTGTGTCCTAGACTCAAATACCATGAAGAAAAGAGCAGAGCCAGGCTCCCATTAAAATATATAAATAGCTTTTAAATTTAAGACTGAAGAAGCACATTGATGTAAGCTACAAGAGTCATATTTTGTATGGAATTAATATCCCTTCATAAAAATCTCATTAAGAACAGGAAGGTTTCTAATGACAACCCTTAACTGAAATCTATCAGCTCTCAGGACTGAAGTAGGCTCTTTAAACAAAAGAAAACTCCAGAACAGGAGACTAAACCAGCTCTAGCCCAGAATGATGTTCTAAGTTGTGCTACTATGCTAGGCTAAAGAGAACTTCTAATATTCAATTCCTAAACCAGAATAAACACCTCAGATTTAGAGCAGATTCATAGCCTAACAGAGCTCCCAAACTGGAACCAGCCCCACAGAATAGGGGCCTTCCTAGAATAATCCAATAGCCTAAACACAAGCCATGCATGTACCTAGCTACTACTAATGCAAGCTGTGTTGATCATGAGCTCCCAAAATGGAGTGAGTCCCTCAGGCCTGGAGCAGGCTTTATAGTCTTTTAGGCCCACCCCCTAGTAGGTTCTGGCCAATCAGCCCCCTCCACATGTTTCAAAAGAGAGTCTCACAGGCACTAGTAATTACTGCAGCCTTTCCTAGCTTTGAGAGAATTCCCCTAGTACAGGTTACATATACATATGTATAGTAAAGTCTCCATTATTAAAAGGTAAAAGGAAGAGAGAAGCTCTGCTTATAACAGACACCCTGCCCTTAGTTGCTATTTTAATAACTTTCCTTCAGAGGGAAGACTTTTCATACAATTAACATATTGCTCACTGAATGCTTCTGTGATAACTGCTATCTTTCCTGAGCACAGGGATTGAAGTAGAGATCTCTAGGGCTAACAGCTGAGTCTTGATAACTTGAACTAAAGAGTTAGGCTTTCTAGCCAGAGTTGGAATAGACTCCAATTCTTTGTCGTTCAGGCACAGAGGGGGACACTGTTGGCCAATGACCCTGGCATAGTTTTGTAATAATGCTATCGCAAGTAATGCTACCGAGGTATGATGCTGACAGCTGTAACTGCTATTAACTTGACATATGCAGGGATCTAGTAGAACACAAATACTTGAGTTATGCTTTGCTATAGTATAAAGGCCTGGTTTTTGAGCCTGAGGCCTACAGAGCAACGCTTATTTTAAAGAGTTCTTTTAAGTGAACCAAACAAGGTCCAAGGGTGTGATCCTGGACCTTGAATTATGCCTTCTCATTCTGTGTAAACAAGCACCACAGAAAGGAAGGTGTACCACAAGCTTGCAAAATTATCTGGAACTAGAGGAGTAGTTTGGGGGCTGTTGCAATATTGTAATTAGGCAGCTAGACTGCATTGAGGTGTATGATTTATTAAGAAACTGATTGACATAGGTTCCTAGGTCAGTGAAAAAAAGTAAAATTATGGATACCCAGAATGCCACATATGGACAATGGGCAGGTACAAACCTTATTCTGGCCACACCAATCCATGAGCAAATCTGGTTATGCAGCTGACTAGTTACATAAAGGAGGGATATAAAAGATCTAACCTAATTCCCTATAATTTGGGTCTGTGGGCTCCTGAAATGGTGCTAGTGGCTCTCTGAGGTGCTCCATTGACTGTTCTTTCTGTCTTTGATTTTCATGACTCTTTGAACCATCTAAGTATTATGATATCTTATGGCTAAAGGTATTTTCTCTTATAGCTGTATCTTGTTTGGTTATATTGAGTGGAGTTTTCTGGGGATTAACTAAAAGATTTGTTCCTATCTGTTGCAAATTATGCCAATCCCACAACGAATGAGAATCTCCTGAGTAGCCAATTTGCCAAGAACCTATACTAATCAATAACGAGTGGGAGTGTGATAAATTTAGTATTTCTGACAAGGCAACAGTGGTGTCACAAACAGGACTTGTGATAGAGATCTTGGTCTCCATGAGGAAACAGGTCTCTGCCTGGGCAGCCAGTATATGGAACCTAGTGGCGAGGTTAGAAAAACATGTAATGCAAGCGGCTTGTAGTACTTCCTCTTTGTGAAGAAGGGGAGAGAAAAGGTAACACCAGTGGAATAGGGATTATGGAAGCAGCTCCTGGCCCTTCCCTCCTGCACAACGCCAAAAGGCTGCCGCTGGCCACATTCTGGCGTGAATCCTGGCAGAAATCTAGGAAGGGAGGGCATGTGACCCTGCATGCCCCCCTCCATGTGTAGCCTCGGGAAGACATGACGCCAGGTACTAGAAGAGGCGGGTCCGTCCCGGGGGCCCAGACAGGCATGGAAGGTGGAGAGCACCAGGCAGAGAGGGATGGATTACTTGGTCACCCCTCCTGTGTGTGGGAGTGTGTCACCTCTCCTCGTGTGAACCCTAAAGCCTTAAAGATAAGACGGTAAATAAAAAGACTCCAACTACGCAGTATTTCTATTTAATGGGGCTCAGTCAACTTGATATTAACTTGAATGTTTGTATTGCATAGTTCTGATTGCTTGCCATTGAACTGGCCTGAATACAAGTAATTTTACCCGATGTCACATACTCAGTATAGGGAAATACGGTCACCCTACACAAAGGTTTGGTAAAAGTTTGTGTTGGTCCCTAACCCAAGTTTGCTCACTGCCCCTAACTCAGATTGTTGTCCCGTCACTCACTCACTCTGAAGTTAAGAGGTGCCGGGGGAGTTGTGTGGTTGGGGTGTACAGTACATTGTTATACCGCTCTGTATTTGAGGGGAAAGCCCCATCGCTTCAGATGTTTGGGGGAATATTCATCACTGAATGATGCGATTCAGCTGTACATTTTGGACAATGCAAATCAGTGGAAGGCACCACCTGGCAGCTCCGTTTTACAATGGCCTCATCTTGTAAAATGTAATTAAATATTGAACCTGGCAGTTTGTGACAATCCATCTGGAGGCTGATGTTAAGGAGTTATTAATTATTAACTGTTTAGCGCAGTAGTGCCCAAGGACCAACGGAGAGCGAGGCCTAGGAGAAACACAGAGCGGCGGTTCCTGTCCCAAAGAGCTTCCTATCTAAATAGACAACACACCGACAGGGTGGGGGATGGGATAGAAGGCACAAGCTGAGCGAACAGTGTGATGGCAACAAACATTTTAGATGCACAACTTTATTTGGAGGCGGAAGGGAGTTAGTTAAGTGGGGTGAGCTGAAGGGGAAAAGGCCAGTGGAGGGAAGGGGGTTAAGGGGACAGGGTGTGGAAGGTGTGAAACAAGTTGAGGTGAAGCAGCTGGGAGGGTTGGCGCATGCAACCAATCACCATAGGGCAGAGGTAGTTCAGTCAGCACTGTAGAAAGTTCTCAGAACGTCCAAAGGTCCCTGTTCTGGCCACTTTTCACTGCAATATTTGTGGCCTCTTGGGTGTTAAAGTTTCTGAAGATGCTGCCTAGGGGAACGTGATAAAAGGTTTGTGCTGTGGGCATTAGAAAATGTCTACAGAGTTTGGTATAATCAGTCTCTTATATGCTTCTAGCAACATAGCGGTGCAGCAGTGTGGTGAGCTAAGACAATTATGATTACTCCTGTTGTTTTACCATGCCGTCTACCTGACTGCACAGTAAAGGGTTCTTAGTTGCTTAAAGTGTCCATTAGCTAAAGTGACAAGGAGCGGGAGGTAATAACTTTTTTATTGGGCCAGCTTCTGTTGACAAGAGACACCAGCTTTGGAGCTACCCAGAGCTCTCCTTCAGGTCTGCCCTATGTAGCTCCAGTGCTTGTGTCTCTCGTCAACAGAAGCTGGCCCAATAAAAGATATCACCTCCCCCACCTTATCTCGCTAATATCCTGGGATGTGGCCTCAACAACGCAGCCTATACTAGTTAATGTGAAGTCATAGTGAAATAAGAACATAGAACATAAGAACGGCCATACTGGGTCAGACCGAAGGTCCATCTAGCCCAGTATCCTGTCTGCTGACAGTGGCCAATGCCAGGTGCCCCAGAGGGAATGAACAGAACAGGTAATCCTCAAGTGATCCATCCCATCACCCATTCCCAGCTTCTGGCAAACAGAGGCTATGGACACCATCCTGGCTATTAGCCATTGATGGACCTGTCCTCAATGAACTTAACTAGTTGTTTTTTTAATCTTATTATGGTCTTGGCCTTCACTATATCCTCTGGCAAAGAGTTCCATAGGTTGGCTGTGCGTTGTGTGAAAAAAACTTTTTTCTTTGTTTTAAATCTGCTGCCTATTAATTTCATTTGGTGACCCCTAGTTCTTGTGTTATGAAAAGGAGTAAATAACACTTCCTTTTTTACTTTCTCCACACCAATCATAATTTTATAGACCTCTATCATATCCCCTCTTAGTCATTTCTTTTCCAAGCTGAAAAGTCCAAGTCTTATTTCTCTCTCCTCATATGGCAGCCGTCCATACCCCTAATCACTGCCCTTTTCTGAATCTTTTCCAATTCCAATATATCTTTTCTGAGATGAGGTGACCACATCGGCATGCAGTATTCAAGATGTGGACATACCATGGATTTATATAGAGGCAATATGATATTTTCTGTCTTATTATCTATCCCTTTCTTAATGAGCCCCAACAAATACCCAACCTGGGCCCTCTCTGACCTTCATCCCTGTGGGGAGAGCAGTGATCCCATAGGCCTGGGTCCTCTCTGACCTCCGATTCCCTCCCTATTTACTCTTCATTGTGAAAACAGATCTACACTGCTGTATCTAGATGTCATACTCAAGTGGTACGTAAAAAAGTTCCTTAAGTTACTTAAGATGCTTCATTTATAAGTAACAAGAGATAGAAAAACTCTCCGCATCTGAAAGCAGAGTCCTTTTAATTACTAAATAGAAATGGGATATACCCTCCCTAGTATATGTTCAGTTCAAAAATCCAATCAGCTCCACTGGGTTAGCAGTTGCCGCCTAATAGTTTTCATACTTAGACTTCAAAGGAATTGACAGTATAAATGACAGATCTTTAGCGGAGGGAATTGGAACAGTATCTCACTGATATGAAAATCCATTTACCTTTGATTTAATTTGATTTACTAGTAAACTTTGTTCTACTTAAGATATTAGTTTATCTTGGACAGTATCCACTTATGCTGGGATATTCACTGTGGCCCATCCTCCTATGCAAACTTCTGACCTCTGGTAAGATATAAGAGGAGGTTAAGAGATACTTGCCCTGCAGTGTTCGCACCAAGGGAATGAGCAAAAGACCTTCCTTCCCCAAGCAGTTGTGTAGACAGACTCTGACTGCAGTCAGCTAGGAGCATGGGGAAAGATGAGTGATAAAGCAGAGCATGAAAGTGAAAGTTACATTGGTGTCTATGTTAACCAAGATTTTCCCCTCAAAGTGTTTGGGTTTTTTTCCCAGCAGAGCGAATTAGACACCATGATCTTTGTATTTCTTGGGTTATTTCATATCGAGATTACACTACAGTGCACCTGTTCAATTGGGAGGCTACCTCTGCCCCATCTCTCCAGGACTATGCTGGGGAATGTATCTGAAAACAGGTCTTCCTCTAGCGATGGGCCAAGGAGCTGGTGTTTGGATCTGGACTAGGTTGAGATGATTAGTGCTTATTGAGTACTGACAATGTGCTTCATGGTGCACGACCTTCAAACGCGAAACAGTCCTTGCCAAATGGCAGACACAGACAAGACTGGACCCACTGGGAAGTCCAGAAGTGGGAGTGGCTCAATGTGGTGGCTGCATTCTAAGCTCACTTGTGTGCCTTGCAGGAGTAGCATGATCAGAAGGATTTCAATGCGTAGAGGCTGGTGGCTTGGCAAAGTGGGATGGGGAAAGCATTAAATGCATAGGAGGCAGCAGGGAGAGAGCAGTGTGAGAGGGTAATGAACAGTGCACTGAGAGCAGCACCACTGGCAGAACAGAAGAGTCAAGGAGGAACGTGACAGAAGACCAGGTCTGCCATGTGAACATGGGTGGAAGTATGCAGGGCCTTCAAAGCAAGAATAAGAGGCCTGATACTCCATGGACTTACCCCAGTCTTCCCCTCACAAAACTCCATTGATTTCAGCGTAGTTAGTCCTGATTTACACTCATCAGAGAAAAATCAGGCCCATGAAGTTTAAAATTAAGTCACTGGTTAATGGGCTCAAGTATCAGAGGGGGAGCCGTGTTAGTCTGGATCTATAAAAAGCAACAAAGAGTCCTGTGGCACCTTATAGACTATCAAGTGTATTGGAGCATAAGCTTTCATGGGTGAAGTGGGTATTCACCCATGAAAGCTTATGCTCCAATACATTTGTTAGTGTATAAGGTACCACAAGACTCTTTCTTGGTTAATAAGAAGGCACCAAGGAGAATCAAAGAGGGGTGAGACTAGTGTTGGAGGCTAAAATGGGGCTAGGGTTTAGTTTCAGACTCCTGGGTGCTGAAATCCAATGAGCAGTCTGCATTTTCATCTTACCATGGTGCAAATCTCGCAAGATCAACTGATCGCAAAGGTTTCCACCATCAGGAAAGCACAGTGTGTGGCCTGATAGTGAATGAGTTCTGTCCCTTCAGGACTCTCAGCCCCGAAGAGTGACTCTAGCTAGGTCACTTACAATTTCCTTCTTTCCTTTTGGCATTCGGTGCTACAGCAGCAGTATCCTGTTGCTTTGGGTATGGCTTTTATTCCATCCATCTCCTATTGCTTAGGGGTATTCTGTGGGAGGGTGGTCGCTGGTCAGCCATTTGGGGTGTGAGTGTTAAGAGTTTAGCCTACACACTAGCACTCCAGTGAATCACTCACGGGAGCCTTTGGGGAAAGAGGTGAATGGACCTGCACCTCCAGGTTTAGAGGACATCAAGGGAGCAGCACAGCAATCAGCTCTCTCCCAGCCAGGACTTGCATAAGACACCGGGGGAAGCTGATGGCAGCTGCAGGACTTGCTCCTTCACCATCATAGCTCCTTCCTGGTTTCTCTCTCGCTTCCTACCTAGCCTCAGTCGAGCTCCAGAGGGGAGTCCAAAGTTTTTGGTGAGTTTCCTATGGAATACAGATCTATATGGAATCTAGCACTTCCTGTGCATTTTCATGGTCTGATCAGCAGGGCCAGTGGGGGAAAATGCAGCCTGGGAGGTTCTTCACATGGAATCGAGGCACAGAACCTTGTCGCAAAGAGCTTCCATTTAACCCACACTACGGTGTGTTTAAGAAATATCAGTACAAGTGAGTGGATGGCCCAGTCTCTCATCTCTAGGTTGCTGGTTCAAATCTAGCTTATGTTAATAGTAACTAAAAACTATCATCTGATGGATGTTTGTGTCTCAGACACTTCCCAGTGGAGAAGTGTCCATGCCACCAAAAAAAACCCCACAACTTGCACTAACTCCTACTTTCATTGCCAGTCAGCAGAGGCTGAAGGCGGCAAGAACATGGAGATTAAGGCTTGGTCTACACTACAAAGTTAGGTTACTTAACTACGTTGCTCAGGACTGTGAAGAATTTTGCTCCCTGTTCAATGAAGTTAAGCCAGCCTAAGCCCCAGTGTTCTTCCGTCAACCTAGCTGCTGTCTCTCAGAGAGGTGGATTCACTACAGTGACAGAAGAATCCCTTCCATCATTGCAGCAAGTGTGTTTATCCTACAATGGCGCTGCACCACTGTAGTGGTGCTAGCGTGGATGTACCCTGCTACCAGTGGCCTCTCCACGTCTAAGTGACAAGACATTGGCAGGTAGCGGAAAGGGGCTTGCCCAAGCCATGCACGGCTAATATTTCAGTCTCCAAGGCTGTTCATCTGGCACCTTCCACCAATTCCTTTAATTGAAGGAAACAATCATTAAAGAAGAAGAAACAGTTTATTGATGAAATGGGAGTTGTGGCTGGCTCTAGGCAATCTGCCTTGTGTTGTCCGTCTGTGCACAGACTTAACACAACAGAGGGAGGGAATTCTGTGTGGACCCCATGCAGAAAAATACGAAAGGTCTTCACGTTCCTGGAAAAGAACCTTTCGCTAGATCTGTAATTACACCTCTCTTTCCACCCAGAGTGGCATATGGCGCTGTTAATGAAGATTAAATGGACTAGCAAGGGCTGCGTGCAGGGCTGCAGAGGACAGTAAATCTCTGCTTGTAGTGTACACGTGCACAACAAATCTAATTGCCATTTCCAAGTAGCGATTAGTGCTGCAGCAAGCTTCCTGCCAGAGATGCCAAACAAACAAGGCCCAGTAAAGCTGCCCTCAGGGAAAGAGTTCATGAAGAAGAAAGAGGAAAGAAAGGGAAGTAACTTCATAGCTACAGGGCAGTTAGAATCAAAACAAAAATGACCCCAGGGTTCCCTCTGCAGTTTCATGTTAGCACTCCAGAGCAAGTTAAAGGTCAAATGACTTATGGCTAGCACCTACCTTGAATTTGCAAATCTGACTGTATCCTTTCTGCCTCCAGCGTAACCCCTTGCTAGATTCCGCAAGCAAAACTTAGCTAACAATGCAAGAATAGAATCCCGCTCAACCATAGTTTTATTGGATCTGCAGTGTTAAAAGGAAGTGGGCACAGAGAGCAAACTCACTGAGGAAAACAAGGACTTCTTTAAGGTGCCCCCTGAATGTATAATTAGGAGTAGCAGAGCAGAATTAAACCAAGAAAAATTTAAGCCACATAACACTTTGAATCACTTTACTCACCACAACCCCACCTAAGCATTCTCCTTCATTTATTTGACTTTCAGAATGCTCACGTGACACGGATTTGTGTCCAGGATGGAAGACAACTATAACTGTAAATTGCCCAGAGTAGAGCAGTTTGTTATGAAAAGCAGGAGGGATCTTATTGTAGACCAGGGCAGAAGGGAGTTTGGTTCCCTCACAAATCACTTCAGCTCTATCATCTTAAATGCCGTCTGATGACTCAGTCAGAAAACCGCATCCCAGCTTTTAAACCATGTTAACTCTTTGTGCATTTGGTGTCGAATAAACCAGGCTCTCCCCTGCCCCCAAACGCTGACATACACACAACCTTGAAATTCAAACCACAAGCTACAAAATCAGCACTCTGGAAGGGGAGGAGTGTACTGCTTATTTCAAATAACTAGCTGGAATGGGTTTTGTCTTAGGCCTGGTTTACACTGCCAAGTTTTTTTGCCAAAAGGCAGCTTTTGGAAATTAAACCGCAGAGGTGTACATACAGCAAAGCCACCTTTTGCGACGAAACTCTGCAGTTGCAGCGCTGTAATCAAACCACCTCCATGAGAGTGAAAAGGCTTTTTGTGCAAAGGCTTTATCGACAAAGTGCCAGTGTAAACACCTTGCTTGTTTTATCGCTGTCATTGGCCTCTGGAGATGTTCCACAGTGCCTGCAGTGACTTAGCAGTGAAAAGCGGTTGGCAATCTAGTAGGAGGCCCATGGAACAACGAGATTGAGAAACCTGCCCCATGAGGCATTGCAAACTGTTCCCAAAGCACCCTGCAGTCAGTTGCACAGTGAGATAGCTACCCACAGTGCACTGCTCTGTCACTGCAAGAGCTGCTAGTGTGGATGCGCTCCAGTGACACAAGGAGCACGGTGTGGACGTGCAACAGCAGTTTAATTAAAGCAGTTTAATAAAAGTGGTCTAACTTTTCGCAAAAACACTGGGCAGTGTAGACATAGCCATAATGTTAACACCACAGTTATAAGGGGGCCCAGAACGTGAAGGCATAGCAATGAGACTCAGGAGATTTCTGGGTCTGCCCTAGAATCCCAACATGACCCTGGCCAAATCAATTAATCCCTTTGTGCCTCAGTTCCCAGGCTGTAAAATGAGGATAATGCATCTACCCCTCCCTGGGGATGGAGGGAAAACTCATTGTGAGGGGTTCTGATCGCCAACAACATACCATGTGTGACAGGGTACCCCATAAGGCTTTACGGGGGAGTGCTTATAAACGTATATATGATATAACTGGAATAGGGGTTTGCTACATATGCCATGTAACACATCTATGTAAAGGTTATGGTCTACTATATCTATTCATCCTATTTGTATATGTATATCATTTTGTACTTGAGGTTAAGAATATTGGCTGTATACTGGCTTGATTTCTAAGTAAGCTTTGTGAGGCATTTGGTCAGCTCCTTTAGGAAGGAATTCGCAAGGTTAAGTACCCAGTCAGGAAGCACTTGCGGAACAATGCATCTTGGAAGGCTTCAAACCACATAAGAAGTCTTCCTGGAGACATACAAGATACAATGTGAACAATGGCTTCTGCCTGCAAAGACCATGAGTCATGCATGGACATGTGACTCACCCAGGTGACTCCAGAACTCCATCTTGGAGCTGGATTGCATAGGAGTGAGGTGGGGGGTCTCCACCTACAAGGGAAAGTCTATTTAAACTCCTGGGAGACCCCTCCATGGTGGTCTTCAGCTGGCTAAAGAGGGAGCCTCTCCACCCCTCAGGATACTTGGAAGAAACTGGAACAAAGGGGTGTGAATGATTGCTGGACCCAGGCTAAAAGGAGATTAGTCTGTAAAAAGGAGGATTCTGGAACTGGTGAGGATCTTATCTGTATTCAGTTTGATTAGACATAGATTTGCGCATTTTATTTTATTTTTCTTGGTGACTTACTTTGTTCTGTCTGTTACTACTTGGAACCACTTAAAGCCTACTTTCTGTATTTAATAAAATCATTTTTTACTTATTAATTAACTCAGAGTATGTATTAATACCTGGGGGGAGCAAACAGCCATGCATATCTCTCTATCAGTGTTATAGAGGGCGAACAATTTATGAGTTTACCCTGCATAAGCTTTATACAGGGTAAAATGGATTTATTTGGGTTTAGACCCCACTGGGAGTTGGGCATCTAAGTGCTAAAGACAAGCAAGCTTCTGGGAGCTGTTTTCAGGTAAACCTGCAGCTTTGGAGCAAGTAATTCAGATCTTGGGTCTTTGTTGGAGCAGACCAGATCACCAAGACAGGATGCTGAAGTTCTGAGCTGGCAGGGAAAGCAGGGGCAGAAGTACTCTTGGCACATCAGTTGGCAGCTCCCAGGGGGGTTTCTGTGATCCAGCCTGTCACACCATGTAAGTGCCTATGTATATAACATCAGAGGGGTAGCCGTGTTAGCCTGTATCTACAAAAACAATGAGTCCAGTGACACCTTAAAGACTAATGGATTTATTTGGGCATAAGCTTTTGTGGGTAAAAAGCCCCCACTTCGTCAGATGCATGGAGTGAAAATAACAGATGCAGGCATAAATCTACTGACCCATGAAAAGAAGGGAGTTACCTCACAAGTGGAGAACCAGTGTTAACAAGGCCAATTCAGTCAGAGTGAATGTGGTGCACTCCGAATAACTGATGAGGTGTCAATACCAAGAGAGGGGAAATTGCTTATGTAGTGAGACGTAGATAAGATGGTCTCTTGTGCCAACAGGGGAAATGACTGTTGGCAGAAGATGGCAGCATTTAAATCTCTTTGGTTTGTAGATTGGCATTTTCCTTGTCTGAATAGCCGAGAAAGGAAGAGGTGTTTTAAGAGGGTCAGTTTTTCTATGACCAGCTAGTGATTCCCATGTCCTAGCCATCACTGGGATTTTTGGTGTCTTTTGGTGTTATGCTGCTATTCGTTGTTGCTTTTTTTAGTGATTGGAGTGGATAGACATACAACTCACAAATAACCATAAACAACTCTGGGTGTTCAGAATGTCATGCTCTGACTCAGTAAAGCACTTAAGCATGTACTTACATTCCATTGAATTCTATGGGATTTAAATATGCACAAAGTTAATGTACTTGAGTGCTATAAACTCCACAGCACATGGGCCTTGGCCTTAACCACTAAGCCATGCTGTCCTCTGTGACAGCACTGATTGCTGTAACATTCTTGCAAGTACCATCTTCAGGAAGAGAGAATTCTGGGAATGACTTAGGCAGAACAAGGAAACCTCCATTGGCTCCAGAAGTGGGATCGTGTTTGACCAAGTCCCATGTGGAATGCGTTTCCCCAGCTCAGTCAATCCTTAGGTCCTGGCCCATTGCTAATTCACATTAGGGACATGAAATAAGAGTTCATAGCCTAGGTGATTAAATAATTAAGCTCCAGAGGAGATGAGATATTTCACAGAGAAGGTGAAGAGATATGAAACAGACACACTCTGGTCTAGATCCAACTCCCACACTTAATAAGTCTCTATTTCAATCTCAAGAACTGATGGCACATGTGATGTCCATAATGTTAGGATAATACTATTCCATTACCTTTGTACAGTTTATTAAGGGCTGAGAATAGGCAGCCTTCCAAAAATGAGCCTAGGAAAGCAAACATGCTGCTGACACCTTGGTGAGGACAACATGATTCCGGGCTTTCTCTTGATCTCATCGTTCTCCCCCAAAAGCCTGCACATATGCTAGCCCCTTCGTGTTGCTCTATGTCAGACAGAAATGCTCATTGATCCCGTTTTTTCATGAGTCACAGTCACTACTGTAGCTTCAGCTGCTCTGAAATGACACGGGTGCCACATCTCAAATTCTGCTCCTTGGTTATACCTGTGCAGCTCTATTATTTGTCTTTCTATAGCCATTAGGAGCCCTAATAATGGACCAAGACCAGGGCTGGCTCCAGGGTTTTTGCCGCCCCAAGCAGCGAAGAAAAAAAAGCTGTGATCGTGATTGGCAGCAGCTCCACCGCGCCGCTTTCTTCTTCGCCAGCAATTCGGCGGCAGGTCCTTCCCTCCGAGAAGGACCGAGGAACCCGCTGCCGAATTGCCGCTGAAGAGCCCAACGTGCCACCCCAAGCACCTGCTTGCTGAGTTGGTGCCTGGAGCTGGCCCTGACCAGGACTCCCTTGAGCTAGGCATTGTATAAATTTCTCCAGTCAATCTCTTTCTGCATGGGGCTGCACAGGTGTAACTGAGGACAGACTGTGGTCCTGCTACTGAAACATATCAACTCTATTGATAATATGCAAGCCAGTCGAGATGCCATCTCCCTCTCTCAGCCAAGCCGGCTCTGCAGCACTAGCAGGAATGCAATAGTTCTTGAAATTCAGAAAGAGCAGATCCTGAGCTACCAGCAGACTTGTTCAATCAGAAGGGGCCATTTTTATGTAGTCACTTCTCAGAACAAACACGCACTAGAATGGAATGAGAAAAGGCATCAAGGGAGGTGCTTATTGCTGAGTGGCTAGAGATGAAGAGGAGAAGGATCACATCATCAGTGGTGAAGTTCTCTGGGCAGAGAGGAAGGTAGAGCTTGGTAGCACCAATGAGAGGAGAGTGGCACAAAGTTGAAGGCAAACTGGAGCAAATCCAGCCCCTGGAGAGCTTTAAAACAAGGAGGGGTGGATCCTGGGGCCAGTGGAGGTGCCTGAGCAGTGAGATGATATGGTCCTGCTGTCGTGTGTAGTCTGTGTGAGAAGCATCCTGCTTGTGCTGGGACTCAGGGAGGCCACAGAGGGTGGAGCTGTGCTTAGGGCTGAGCTAAGCTTCTAGGTTCTGTAACAATATGAAACTCAAGCCAGACTAATCAGAGGATTCTCTGAGCAAGTCTGGGACTGTTCATGGATTCAAACAGAAACCAAGAGAAACTCGGTGGCTTCTCATGGTCCTGACCTGCCACCCAGCAAAAGATGTTGGGTTTTGCTTTGAGTTTTGGGATTTGCTCTTTCAAGAATTTCAAGTGGGGAGGAAACCCTTGTGAGAGGAGCCCTTCTGATAGCAGTCTAGGCTCAAGGAGATGAAGTGAGGGATGAGGCTTCCAGCAAGGCTGGAATGAGGGGCAATGGCCCACATGGGTGATGTTGCAGAGGGGATAAGGGTTCTAGAGTCAAAGCTGCTCCTGCAGAGAGATGCAGTGGAGGCAGTAGAAGGGGAGCTGTGCATAAGATTCCCCCACATCCTGCCCAGCAGAGTATGTGGCCTACAATCTCCTGGTGATGACTGGCTGGTTTTTGCACTCCCCTCTTAACACTCTGCTAGTTGCATTTGCTGTGCTAACAATGGTAGTGTTTATGGTGGCAGGTCCAGCCCCAGAGATTATGGATAAATGGAGAAGGAAGCAGTCAGAGTGAGCAGAAATCCATTTCCCAGCATTTCCACCTGCCCCCATCCTGGGAGGCTGCACACAGGCCGCTAGAGCACTGCTTTACACGTGTGGGATGGGGTCTGTCACAGACGTGCTAAATTGCAGTTAGTGGCTGATTCCAGGGGGTGCTGGTGAGCCATGCATGCACAGGAGGTTAAATCTCAGTAGGCCATATCAGTCTGTCACACGTGTGGGGTGGGGTCTGTCACAGACCTGCTAAATTGCAATTAGTGGCTGATCCAAGGAGGTGCTGGTGAGCCATGCATGCACAGGAGGTTAAAATCTCAGTAGGCCATATCCCTCTGTCTAGCTAGATAGCTGAGTGGTTTGAGCATTGATCTGCTAAACCCAAGGTTGTAAGTTCAGCCTTTGAGGGGGCCACTTAGGGATCTGGGGCAAAAATCAATATTTGGTCCTGCTAGTGAAGGCAGGGGGCTGGACTCAGAGCCGCCGCTTCCATTTAGGCGGGCGTCAGGATTTGGGGGGGTGGCATTTTGCCGCTCTTGGCAGCAATTCGGTGGCGGGGGGTCCTTCCACGCTCCGGATCTTTGGCGGCAATTCTGCGGCGGGTCCTTCACTCGCTCTGGGACCTGCCGCCGAAGTGCTCCAAAGACCGGGAGCGCAGAAGGACTCCCCTGCCGCAGAATTGCCACTGACGACTGGGAGCGCGGAAGGACCTCTGCCTAGGGCACCAAAAACCCTGGCGCCGCTCCTGGCTAGACATGATGACCTTTCAGGGTCCCTTCCAGTTCCAGGAGATTGGCATATCTCCTGGCCCTCCACGTACTGCAAGCAGGCCAACCCTCCTCTTGCCAACGAGAGGGTCTGGTGGGTTTCTGAAGGATTCAGGCCATGGGTTGGGTTTATCCACCCTAAATACAGAACTGCCTAGTGGGATATACTCTGCTGTGGACATTAGGAGCCCATAGCCCTATTAGGCAGCAGACATCTCTGCATCCTAGAGGGGATGAATTCACACTGCATGGGCAGATGTGCTTTCCATTCGAGTTGCCACCCATCCAAAATCCTGCAGCAGGATGCTGAGTGACAAGCCACTTGGCACATTCCCATGGGCTGCCCACACCTGATTCCAGATAGTTGTCTTCCAGTTTCTCACAGCAGGTGACCCTGCTTCCTGTACAGTTGGGTTTCATCCCTTTTCATCTGGCGCCTGCGGGCTGTTAGCTGTTATGGAGGAGCAGAAATGTGGTGAGCTCTCTCCACCCCCAGTCAGGTGAGTGTTTCTAATCAAACAAAACTGGACATCCCTGCCCGCCCCTTACCCAAGGCCCTGCCCCTGCCTCTGCCCCTTCTCTGAGACCCTGCCCCTGCTCCATCCCCCCTCCCTCCATCACTTGCTCTCCCCTACCCTCACTCACTTTAACGGGGCTGGGGCAGGGGGCTGAGGTGTGGGAGGTGGGTGGGGGCTCTGGGTGTGGGTGCAGGCTCTGGGGTGGGGCTGGAAACAAGGAGTTTAGGGTGCATAAGAGGGCTCTGGGGGCAGGGGATGGTGGAGTGAGGACTCCAGCTGGGGATGCAGACTCTGGGGTGGCGCCAGAGATGGGGTGCATGAGAGGGCTCTGGGCTTTGGGGCAAGGGGTGGGGGAGTGAGGACTCCAGCTGGGGATGCAGGCTCTGGGGTGGGGCTGGGGCCGAGAGATTCAGAGTGTGGGCTGTGGCTAGTGGTGCAGGTTCTAGGGTGGGGCTGGGGCCGAGAGTTTCAGAGTGTGGGCTCTGGCTGGTGGTGCAGGCTCTGGGGTGGAGCCAGGGATGAGGGGTCTAGGGTAGGGGTTGGGGTGTGTGGGGGAGGTTGTGGAGTACAGGCTCTGGGAGGGAACTTGGGTGTGGGATGGGACACCAGACTGGGCAGGGGGTTGGGGTGCAGGATAGGGTCCCAAGAGCTGTGCCAAGAGAATTATTTGGGTGACTCAGTGTGTGGTATGCGTTAGTGCATGCACACAATAACTAAGATCGATCTGAGCCAAGGAAATCTTAAATCAGCATTTCTCAAATGTGGCCGCGGGGGGATTTTTCTGCAGCCACAACAGCCTCCTGGGCGGAGATGGGGGGAGGGGCAAAGGGCCCCTCCCTGCAGTACCCAGCTATTGCTCCTGGCTGCCTTGGTGTTTGGGGGCACTGCCAGCAGGAGATGAGCAGCCTGCGCCACGCAGCCTCCTGGGGGCTCCGGACAGTACCTCTACAGACACATGGGGCCAGTCTGTGTGCTCAGCAGGCTTCAGACTTCAGGCCCTAGGCTCCATCTCTGGGCTTCAGCCCAGGGTGGCAGGGCTCGGATTTGGAAAAATTTTCAGAGCGGCCAGCAGTGAGGGTTGGTGGCCACACTCATAGGCCACCAAAAAATTTGTTCTGCGAACCCCTGCCTTAGCCTGACGAGTTTGTTAGCATACAGAAACCCACTTCAGTGGCCTCCATCATTGCACTGTGAGAGCTTCACAAGGCTTTTAGCCTCAGGTTACCCCTGTGAGGCAGAGGAATTATTTTAAAGGCCTTAGGCTCAAGAATTGAACCTGAGTTCCAGACCACTGAGCAGATTCCTCCCTTCTGTGCTTGACATGTTTATGTTGCTGGACAGGCTCTGATGAACTTTCACATAGTCCTAGGGACCATCCCCATTTCACAGAAGGGAAAACTGAGGTAGCATGAAGTGCCTTTTGGACAAGGCCACACAGCAAGTCAGTCGGTGGGATTAGAACTCAGGAGGAATTGCTAAATCCAGCCCTGAAATAATTGCTCCACATTACCTCCTCTGGAGAGAAAAGGAACAGGATAGCATTCTGCACACACAGTTTGGGACCAGGAACACTTTAGGCCTGATTCACCACTGCCTTGTTCCTGTGTAACTACCTATGCCAGTGCAAATTGGATAGTCTTTCACGCTCACCTGACACAGGTGTAAGTGACACAAGGTGCAAGGGCGCGTAGAACCAGCCTCAAATTATAATCCCTGCTTTGACACTTTTTTCTCTCTGGACTCAGGTAAGGGCACTTGATCGGTGCGCCTGGCTTCTCCCTGTATAAAACAGGGATATTGGCAGAGCTATGAGGATGAATTAGTGTCTCTAAAATGCTCTGGATGGGATAAATGTTACATAAATACCAAGTATTACTAGCCTGGGGAATAGGCTCTTTAGGGGACAAAGAAAGTTTTATGTTCTAAGAGTCCAGCCACAGTTCAGAGAGGAATTCCCCAAGCCATCACTACTTACAGGCCCAGTGCCAGTTAGTGTGAAACCCAACACAATTGGAATAATGCTCCTCCTGCTTGAGCTGTTTCATTTAAATGCACCTGAATAAATTGGAGTTGTTTTTCTCTGGACCCAACACTTGAGTCACTGGATTTTGTTCTATTGGGCTGGACTGCACCCCTACACTTCTGCCCAGTGCAGGGGAATTCTTGTAGCTTGCCAGTGCCAGGAGCGACTCACTCATTATCTGGTTCCTGCTTCCCCTTCTCTGGTGTGCAGAGGCAAAAGTTCACTCCTCACCCACCTTCCTATGTGGCCTCTGGCCATGTGACCAACCCTGCAGGGGTGCAAGGAAGTTTATGCCATCTGTTACTCTGCAGTCTAGGTGCAGGGATGCCCAGGGGGGAAAGAGTGGCAAGAGGGGATGTCATAAACAGATAAGAAAAGTTAATAGCACAGAAGTACTTTATATCTCTTTGACTGTAAAGGGTTAACAAGGTCAGTAGCCCTGGCTATCACCTGACCGGAGGACCAATCAGGGGACAGGATACTTCAAATCTTGAGGGAGGGAAGTTTCTGTGTGTGCTGTTAGAATTTGGTTGTTGTTCACTCTGGGGAACTCAGTGACCAGATGTGCAACCAGGTTTCTCTCCAATCTCTCCAATACAGGCTCTTATCAGTTCAAAATAGTGAGTACTAGGTAGATAAGGTGAGTTAGGCTTATGTATTTTTTCTTTATTTGCAAATGTGCATTTGGCCTGGAAGGAGTTCCAAAGTTGGTATTTTGGCTAAAAAGATTTTAATTTGTACTTAATACTTAGGGCTGGCAGGGTATTCTCCAGTGGTCTATAGCTGAAAAAAACCTGTACCTAATCACATCTTAGATGTACAAAAATAGTTTTTATGTTTTTCTTTCTTAATAAGTTTTCTGTTAAGGAACTTGATTTTTTTTGTAATTCTTGTGGACCAGGGCGACAGGGTCTGGACCTTCATCCAGGAAATATGGTGGGGAGAAAGGAGGATAGGCGGAGAGAGGCTACATTTCTCGGCTGTACGTGTCAGGATTACGTCTCTCTCAGGAAGAGTTGGAGGGGGAAGAGAAGGAGGGGAAGGTGGAATTGTCTCTCTGGTTTTGTGATTCAAGGAGTTTGAATCACTGATCTTCCAGCTGACCAGGGGGGAGCCTGGAGACGCACATGGTTGGGCAACAGGCGTTTTCTTTCCTCTGTGTACAGACTCAGAGGGCTGGGTCGTTTGGCGGGGTCCCCGGCAAGTCTTGGGTACGGGACCAGAGTCGGGCAACTGGAATTCTGGTTTGGTGGCAGCGCTACAGTTCTAAGCTGGTGATTAACGCCTTAGAGAGAATCATTGCTACGTACCCCCATCTTTTGGCACGCTAAGTTCAGAGTGAGGAATGGTACCATGACAGGGCAATTTGCCAGCCCTCCATGAGAACTATAAGTATTACAACTTTTTTTTCATAGGCAAGGGGCCTGTCATAAACAGATAGCTAAGAGGTTGAAGGTCTGCTTCACCTGTAAAGGGTTAACAAGACAGGTGACACAGAAACACCTACCAGAGGACCAAATCAGGAGACAAGATACTTATCCAATCTGGCTGGAGGGAAGCTTTTGTGTGTGTTCTTTGTCTTGGGTCTGGGCAGCGACAGACTTAAGCAGAGTCCTCCAATCTTTCTAAAAAATCTCTTCTGTCATCTATTCTAGAGAAGTACGGATAAAGCCAGCTTTAGCTTTTTAATTGGGGTTAAGTTATTTGCAAATGTGCTAGTTTGCTGAATATTTTAAATTGTATTTCTGCTGGAGAGTTTTCTTTCTAGTGTCTAGTAAGCTGAAGACCTGAAATTTCCTCTTGAATTTACCAGTAATCATCTTGATCTTTCTGTTATTTATTAAAACTTTCTTTTTAAAGACCTAGTGATTTTTTACCCCTTGTTAATGCTAAGGTTATGAGAGTCTGTACTCACCAGGATTGTGGGCGGAGAGAGAGGTGGACGGGGAAGGTAAATTTCCTCGGGTTTTAGATATCACGGGCTTGAAATCTGTAGTTGCCTCTGGGTGAGGGAAGAGGTGGGAATCCTCGGTTTTAAGCATGCAGGAGTTTGCATCCGGTCTGATCTCATCCAGGGAGAGGGAAGAAAGAACCTGATTTCTACTGTGTTGTGTTTCAAAGGAGTTTGAATCACTCGGTAATTCTCCTGGTGTACCCAGGCTGGAAAGAGCTGGGAGGAGGAAAGGTTTATTCACCTTTTGTGTGAGACTCAAGAATTGGTCTTCGGCGCTCCCCAGGAAGGTTTACTTGGGGGGGACCACAGTTTACTCAAGGCACTCCAAGTCCTGATTGGTGGCAGCTTATCAGATCTAAGCTGGTAATTAAGCTTAGAGGAATTCATGCTGGTACCCCATTTTTTTGGACTCTAAGGTTCAGATTGGGGAAAGATACCATCACAGGGCCCCTGAAATTGCTTTGCCTCAGCCCCCCCTGAATCCTCTGGGTAGCCCTGTATTGCCTATGATTTTCATAGATTATTAGAGTTGGAAAGGACCTCAGGAGGTTATGTAGTCCAACCCCCTGCTCAAAGCAGGGTCAATCCCCAAATGGTCCCTTAAGGGATTGAACTCACAACTCTGGGTTTAGTAGGCCAATATGCAAACCACTGAGCTAATCCTGCCCCCCGTTTAAACTTCTATTGAGCAGAGTCATTCTTTGCTGCAGCATCGCAGATACCCAAGCGGTGGTATCGATACCCTGCTGGTCTGGTACTGGGGAATGTACTATGAAAATCTTTTTTCCTCCATTCTTCAAGCAGAGACCCCCTGAGTAACTAAGCTGGGGCACTCGCTACTCAGCTTTCCAATGGGGATTGCATAAACTTTTCTAGTGGTTTGGCCTCACAGGGAGAGTCACATGTTTTCATCCTCTACAGTAAATGGAACCTTAATCTAAGCTTTTAAGTCTGTCTAGATTTCTAAATAATTACATGCAGCCTCTAACTTGAATGAAGTTTGATTTAAACCTTAATTTAATGGTTTCTGCAGAAAACAGGAAGTAAGCCGGGGTGGCCAGCTAAGAGCCATCTGTTTTCAACTAATCTTTTGCCGGCTTCTGAATAGTCAACGTAGGAACCACTGTACTGGAACAAACCACGGGTACAGCTATCCCCATGTTTCCCATCCTGCTCCTGTGTCAGCCTGAAGGAGCACTCTGAATTACTCCTGTGCCTTGTCCCAGCTTTGGAGATCCCCTCAGAGTGAAGATTTCCATCACCAGGGCCTCTCTGGTGAGGCAGTCCGCAAGGGAAGCCAAATATGGTGATGGAGCCGGCTGTCACCCAGTCCATAGCGTAGCCTGGTCTATATTGGAAGCTGTATAGGGAGGCAAAAACCAATCCAAGAGAGCTTAGCGCAGAGGTGAATTGTACAATCCATTCTGTGGGTGGGGTGGGAGAGGGCATTGCTTCCTGATCACACCCAGTGACCAGTTTGTGCCCTGCTGTGTGGGGATTGCAGAGCTTCGTCAGTGACAATGCGTTTTCTGTAGGTGGCTAATCCTTTATTTAAAAAAAAAAATTGCTCTACTCCCTTTGCCGTGGTAACATTCTGGGGCAGGGAGTTCCCCTAGTTTACTGTACTGCACTGTAACAAATCCATAGCTGGCTGGGACTCCGCTTATCACGGTACTGCACACCACGGCCGCTTCGGCACACCACGCTGCCAGTTCAGAGCTTCCTCTCGCAGTTGCTAAGGTCTGTGATACGGCTGAGCCGTTCTAGCAGGGTTACACTAGCACCAACTTGAGCGTTACAGTAGAGTTCCATTCACCTGAATGGGTTATTGCCCAGCAGGGGATTAGGGCCAGGTGCCAGAGTGGATATTTTCTGTAATATTGTGTGTGACTGTTGTGTATGCCTCAGTTTCCCCTGTATGCTACATTATTAACTAGGTGGTGGGGAAAATATTGTTTACTCTCTGCGGGTACCCAGCTGTGACTGATGCCTGGGCCCCATGTCCATGGAGAATCAGCAAAGACAATGGCCACTCCAGTTGCATGGACATTTGGTACCTGGCAACTCATGACCATGGATGGTCCACCCCTCCACAAGAAGCCAGCTGGATGTGACCAACTGGAGAACAAAGGGCTGAGGAGGAGGGCCAGGTGACAATGTTTGCCAAGGAACAAGAACAAAGGACTGAGGAGGGGCCAGGTGGGGTTTAGTGTGGGGCTACTGGACGGAGGACGCTCTCCTGAACTGGGACAAAAGAGAGGCCAGAGCAGAGTGCTTGACCAAGATGGACCCTGCTGTAACCTTCTGTTCTCTGCGCTAACCAAGGACTTTCTATGCTATGTTCCAGACACCTAATAAACCCAGCTGCTTTTACACCGCTAGCTGAGAGTCTCTGCAGATGCTGAAGATGGGGGTGTATTGCTCCTTTTGGGGGTACGAGTCTCTCTCAGGTGCCCAACTCAGGTGGGCTCACTGACGGGGGAGCTCTGTGTGAAACAGGGGTGCTGGAGGCTGCAAGGTTCAGGCCCAAGAGGCGGTGAAGCCAACAGGCTTACCCTGGTGAGAATGTAGCCCTGAAGGCGTCTCCCAGGGACTGTTCCAGAGCAGTCCAAGAGCACCAAACCTGTGGGTTGGTGACACAGGGGTGTGGTGGTGGTGAGTCTAGAGCCAGTCTTTCTGCTCTTCCCACGCTGAGCCAGGCTGCATGGGCTGTGGGGAGAGTGCAGTATCAACAGCCGAGTAATTCTTCCTGCAGTGAGCAAGGGGGCTTGGAGAAGCAGAGGGGCATAGATGCTGCTCATTGCTGCTGAAAGCAGTACTGCCCTGCCCCCCAGTCTCCTCCCTTGCCCCCCATTTCTGGATATCAGCAGATGCAAGGCGTAGGGGAAAACAGGACCTGGCCCCGCTTCTACCCAGCTACTCACAACCCCTTGATGGATTAGGAGATCCCCTGCCTAGCACTGAAGAGGGCATCATGTTAACAACTCAGGACACCAGAATTGTAAGCACTGTGTTAGCGCTCTGCTGCAGCAAGAGTGGGCGATCCTGCTGCTAAACTAAGCTGTGTGCCAGCGCCCTGATGCATCAGCTTGTCTGCCAGGGCAGCAAATGCCTCTGGACTCTGCCAGTCCAAACCTTGCCTTGCAGGTACCAAGCAGTGAATCCCAATTCCCATGTTCCCCAGAACTGTCTCCCTGCAGTGCCCAGTCTGTCCCACCGGACCTGTCAAGAAGTTAAGTTTGCTGCCTCCAAAGAGACAGGGCAGACAACCACCTCTGTTGTGTTAGCTGAAGACTCGCACTTCATGTCAGTGTAACAGCACAGAGTTGGTTCTGTAATCAAACTAGAATAAGTTTATTAGCAAAGAATAGAGTAAAAGAGAGAGATGACAGGCTGTGAACAAAACATGCTTTCTAGTGACCAAACTTAACTTTAGCATGTTGCAATCTTCGTCTTAGCAGCTTTCTCACCTATAGTCAGTTCCCAGAGATTTCAACCCTGATGGGTGAAGGATCCACCTTTCTCAGACTTCAAGAACTCTGGCCCCTTGTGGCCCACAGGTGATGAAGGGTAAAATGGTTTTCTGCTTCTTCCTGTGCTTCCCAAAGGCCTCTGTTTCAAGAAGCAGGAAGGCTTCCTGGAGATACAGCCTCCAGCCCTCCTGCATTGTGGTTATCTTCCCCATTTTCTAGTTTGATGGCTTTGTTTACCTTCTATGTAAATGTACTTCCATTGTTTCTGGCCTTTCCTTGACTGTGTTCCCACTGCAAACAGAGCAACTGGGCAAAACAACACTCCTTTGTCTAGGGCAGGCTGGACTTATGCGCGGCTTCCCAAAAACATCTTTCCAGCACACATCTGTAATTCTTTATACACGTCGCATACATACATCGCACAGTAATATTAAAGATCAGCATGTTGCAAGTTCACATATGACACCTCTGATGTCATTGTCCGTCTCTAAAAGGTGTCAAGAGTGAGCTGGGGCAATGATTGTCTCAGGCATGATTGAGTGCCTTCTGCCAGCTGGCACTGAGGGGCTCCCTGGGCTCTACCTCATCCTCAGTACCCAGGGGGTTAATTGCAGCTTCCTCTTTCCTTCCGAGGCGGCTGAACATGAGACAAGTGTATGGAAGCTAATGGCTGGGCTCAAGCAAATAACAGGCCAAATCCTGAGATCCTTCCTCTGGCAAATTCTTGTTCATTTAAATAGGAGCTTGCCTGAGCCAGTCCCCAGAAGGACCTCAAAAGGTATTGAGGTGCCTAACCCCCATTAAAATCAATTAAGTCAAAGCTGGATGTTTTTCTAAAGCTCTGTTCTAGGAATAATTGTGCTGCAGGTCTCTGGTCTACGTTATACGTGGGGTCAGACTAGATGAGCACAATGGTTCCTTCTGGCCATGGAATCTACAGTCTTTCCCCCTAATGCTTTAGCTATATTAGCGGGTTTCTTTCCAAGGTAGGAAGCAAATGTACCCGGAAGGTGGGGGCGAGTCAATTGGAGGGGTTGTTTGGGGATGATTGAGTTGGGATAAATGCCCAGGTGGGCCAAGCCCCTGTTCGAAATGTAGCTATTGCTTCTCCAAAAATTCATTTGTAAATATTTTATTTTGGTTCATGTAAAAAAAAAAAAATCACTTTCTCCCTGTGTTTTTGTTTGGTTGGCTTTTTGCTGGCAACACTAACAAGTCTGATCATTTAGAGACCTCCCTAATACAATGGTGCCTTCTGCAGCAAGCAAGCTGTGAACATGCCACAGAAGGAAAAGACATCCCCACTGGAAGTTAGTTATATTCCTGCTGTTCTTCAGTCTCTGCTTTCCTGTGGTGCATCTTCCTCCCAAAAGCTGAACTGAGGAGCTTTCATTCACTTTGGTCTTCATTTCCTTGCTCTGATATTATCCTAAAATCCCCATTGCAAGCACTTGCCAGCAGGGCCGGCTTTAGGCCAATTCCACCAATTCCCCTGAATCGGGCCCCACGCCTAAGAGGGCCCCGCAGCCAGTGAGAATCCCTTCCCTGGCTAGAGGCGCCTTTTTAATTTTTACTAACCTGGCGGCGCTTTGGGTCTCCAGCGGCACTTCGGCGGCGAGTCCTTCAGTGCCGCCAAAGACCTGGAGCGAGTGAAGGACCCACTGCCGAAGTGCCGCCGAAGACTCAGAGCACCACCCGGTGAATACAAGCCCCACTTGTTTTTCTACAGGTGTTTTTTGTTGTTGTTTTGATTTGGTTTTTTTTTTCAGTCATCCCTGCCGGGGCCCCGTCAAAACTGTTTGAATTGGGCCCCACACTTCCTAAAGCCGGCCGTGCTTGCCAGAAACCTCACCTGTCAAGCCCAGATTCCTCTCAAATGAATCATTGACAACAACATGGGAACTGTTTATTCTAAATCCAGACTACCCAGGACTACATGAACCTTTCCTTGCTCTAGTGATCTGTAGAATAAACCCAGCACTCCTCAACTGCTTGCACCAACTTGGGTTAGCTGTCTAGCCTGGAATTTGCAGGGTCATCATGGTTCTAAGTGGGAAAGCCAAGCCCTGCTATTGGACCAACCAACAGGAGGTTCATAGACCTGAAAGTCACACTGCTGATGTTGTGGGTGAAGAACATGATGCTGCATCACTGTGATAGGTGGAGATCTGGAGACATTCACAAAAATGTTTCTCCTCCCTTGATTTTCACACCTCAACTGCTAGAAGAGGGCCTCATCCTCCCTGACTGAACTAACCTCATTATCTCTAGCCTGATTCTTGCTTGCATATTTATACCTCCCTCTGGAAATTTCCACTACATGCATCCGACGAAGTGGGTATTCACCCATGAAAGCTCATGCTCCAACACATTTCTTAGTCTATAAGGCACCACAGGACTCTCTGTAGGTTTTACAAGGTAAGTCTGCAGATAGTTGATTGTAGGACTAACACCTCCTTACTCAGCAGATCTGCTCCATGGATGATGTTCTCATCCTGCAGAGGTCCTGCACCAGACTGCAACCAGTTAGGTCTTCTAAATAGGTGCCAAAGTGATGCTTTGTTAATTTTATTCCCTTTTCTTATGCTGATCATGTTTGCACATTTTCTTTTCGGAGTAGAGACTGGCTGGAACAGCAAGTTAATCAGTTTCACTCTATAAAATCCAGGGTCGGAAAGGGCAGTGCTGGCTTACATTTTCCCCGGGCTTTTCTAATGTCTCGGGATACCATTTACGGAGGCTAAATAATGTGAAGTCTTTGCACAGTAACTCAGTTCCTGGATGGTGGAAATACACAGAGGTGACCGTTAACCCAATCCCATAAATAATTCAGAATTCAACTTCCATTAAAACAAAAAATAGGCCATGAGGAAAAAAAGCCAAACACATACTTATCCCAGATATTTGTGCTTGTGGTTTATCTGAAAACTGAGCTATTTGGGGTTATTGGGTCTCTTGCAGCAGTCAATGCACAGCTGTAATAAGAACATACCTTATGGGGGAGTCTGATCCAAAGAGACTGTCCAAGTGGCATCGTAGGAAGTGTATGTCTCCCAGTCTCCAGATCCAACGCACTCTGTTCACAACTGCCAAGATCAGATCTGAGAGTAAAGCTGGGTTCTCTCATTGAAACAGATTCTGCACCTAGACCTCAGTGAGTAATTCTGTTCATGCTTGGGCCAGAATAGCCTCCAGCCTCCTCTAGTGTGAGGGTTCTGCAAAGTTGACAGATACACACAGCTATCTTGGTCAGTAAAGCCAGCAGTTCGGACTCAGGTACACTCAGGCAACAGATCTGCTGAGACAGAAGGGAGCCAAAAAATCCCTCCTCATCCTTAAGATGCATTACAATTAGCTCTCATGACCCGCTCTGTGCAGACTTATCCCTGTTTTACCAATGGGGGACCTGAGGTACAGGCAAGTTAGGTAACTTGTCCAAGACAGCCACAGGGAGTCAGTGTCAGGATTAGAACTCAGGATGTGCTCAGACAGCTCAGCTCTCCCTCACACTGTGCTTCTTGTCATGTGTGTTATTCAAAGACACGGTGTAAGAATAGCTCATTATTATGTTATCAGCCCTAGAGGCGTCTTTTGCAAAGGCAGCTTGTGACGAGGGAAGCCGGGGCTCAACCCTCCCTGTGGAGGAGGGGAGCCACACCGGCCTCGTCCTGTTCTCCCCGGGTCTTGTCCCTCAGGTCCACGGTCCACTGTCCGGACGTTCGGTCTCTGTGGAGCGGACTGGGACACAGCAAAGTAAAGTGGGGCCCCGCCTTGGATACAGGCGGGCACCAAACCAGTACCTAGGCTCTGTCCCTTTGGGGCAGGCAAGCAGAGACAAAGTTAATCGGGGCCCAGCCTTGGATCGGGCGGGGCACCAAACACAGTACACTAGCTCCGGCCCTTTGGGCAAGCAGAGCAACAAACAGTCAGAGAGCTCTGGCCCTTTGGGGCAGGGCGGAGCAACAAATAGTTAGGGGCTCTGGCCCTTTGGGCAGGGCGGAGCAACAAATAGTTAGGCGGGCTCTGGCCCTTTGGGGCAGGGCGGAGCAACAAATAGTTGGGGCTCTGGCCCTTGGGGCAGGGCGGAGCAACAAATAGTCAGGGGGCTCTGGCCTTTGGGCAGGGCAGAGCAACAAACACACGGTAGCTGTGGGTGCGAAGGGGATACTGCCACCCAGCTACGGGTGGCAGGGGGAGCGGCCCACCCCTCCTCTGCGTTCCAGCCCGGGGCCCTAGTAGCGGCTGTCGCCGCTAGTAGCGGTCAGTGGGGATCCAACCCGAACACACTGACAGAGTTGATCGGGGGATCCTAACCGATACACACTGACAGCACGATCAGTGGAGGTCCTGCGACCACAACACGGTCATCGGCTCGGCCTTCTGGGCTTGACTGTGGTCAGCCGCCCCCGGGCTACTTTCCATCCCCTTCGCTCTCCTTACGCTGGTCCGCCGGGTTCGCGTCTATCTCATGGGGCTCCTTTCCCCCAGTCCGGGCTAGGTAGACAGGGGTACTCCTGGGTAGGCTGGGCCAGGTCCCGGTCGAAAGTTCCTCCAAGCCGTAGTTGGGCTGGTAAGCGGTGGTAGTTCCGCAGCTCAGGGTCGTGGTTGCTGCGGGTCGGTTTCGGCAAGCGCCTGGGTCCCTGTCTCGGAGCTCGGCAAGGCTCCCAGCGACCGCGGTCGTCCGCACGTCTTGCTCTCGCCGGTGCTGAGCTCCAACTGAAGGCCGGCGCCCGGCTTTTATACTTCCGGGTCGCCGCCTGACCCTTTGAGGGGCGGGGCTTCCGCCCGGAAGTTCTGCCCTGGGGGAAGATGGACGGGGCTCAACCCTCCCTGTGGAGGAGGGGAGCCACACCGCCTCGCTACACAGCTGTATATTTCCATTGCATTACAGAGACCTTTCCGTAGTGGGGGTTGAAGTTGTTCATGGAGCAACTTCTGTGATAGCTTTGCTGGAGCAGGAGGTGCTGATACAAACAGCAGGGGCTGATACAAGCACTCAGATGCTGTATGCAAGGAGCCTAAAGAATGGCTCTCCTACTTCCATCACACTTGGGTCGGGCAGCAGCGAAGACTGATCTGAACACAATCCGCTACCAGCTCCCTCTGTGCTAAGCTGAGGGGCCGTGAATCATGTTGCACCCTTTCCAAGGGTACCAGTGCCATGTGTGCATCCCAGGTAGGCCCCTGCAGGAATTCCGGCTCTGGATCCAGCAGCAGAGTTCACTTTCTGCACCTTTTATGCAGCTGGCAGGGCAGAATTGTCCCTGAGGTACAGGGTACTGGGGGGAGAGGGGACAGCTGGAGGTCAGGCAGAGCTGGGAGGGGGACAGTGGAATCTCCTCTCTCTTCTTTCCAAGTTATTTTTTAAGTTTACATGAACCGAACTAAACGGATTAGCAGCTGCAGCCAGCCCACGTCACTCATGGCGCTGAGTCTGAATTTAATTGGCCCTAGTCAATCAATCAATCACAATTATAAACATGCACATTAATTTAGGGCTGGTGGGAGGTGCCAATCCAGTGGCACAGGAGACAGAACCCTTGATTTACCCAGAGAGCAGGCAGCACAGTCTCTTTTTGACCCATGCCCACATGCCTCAGCCATACCTGGGGAAAGAGTTTATCAGTCATGCTCATTCAGTGCTTAGCCTCTTCAGTAAGATTACCAGGAAGCAGGGCTCCCTGGGCCGACAGCATTAGTGGTTTCTATCCAAGAGACGGGTTGACACCACCCACACCCTTCTTCTGCAATGCTGTGACAAAAAGGGCTAATGCGATCCTTGGATGGATAAACGGGAATCTCAAGTAGAAGTAGAGAGATTTATTTTACTGCTGCTGGAATCCCATGTCCAGTCTGGTGACCACAATTCAAGACGGATGTTGATAAGTTGGAGAGGTTGACAGAAGAGCCATGAGAATGATTAAAGGATTGGAAAATATGCCTTACAGTGATAGACTCAAAGAGCTCAATCTATTGAGTGTAACAAAGAGAGGATTAAGAGGTGACTTGATTACAGCCTATCACAGGGGTAGGCAACCTATGGCACGCATACCAAAGGCGGCACACAAGCTGATTTTCACTGGCACTCACACTGCCCAGGTCCTGGCCACCTCTCTGGAGGGACTCTGCATTTTAATTTAATTTTAAATGAAGTTCCTCAAGCATTTTAAAAACCTTATTTACTTTACATACAACTATAGTTTAGTTATTGTGACAAAGTTCCTCCTCTACCTTGGTGGGTCCTGCGCTTATTGGCGGATTTGTTCACCTCAGTGATCTTCCTTTCTTGTGGAACCCACAGTCTGGTCGCTTTCTCTATGTCTGATCAGGAATTGGGAGGGTTTGGGGGGAACCCAGGCCCCCCTCTACTCTCGGGTTCCAGCCCAGGGCCCTGGATCAACAGCTGTCTATAGTGCCTCCTGTAACAGCTGCATGACAGCTACAACTCCCTGGGCTACTTTCCCCAAGGCTGCCCCAAAATACCTTCTTTATTCCTCAACCGCAGGACCTTCCTCTGGTGTCTGATAAGCTTGTCCTCCTTCATATCCTCCAGCAGTTCACTCTCAGCTCCTTGCCTTCTTGCTCCCAGCTCCTCACACACACTCTTTCTCCTCTGGCTCCTTCCTGTCTGACTGGAGTGAGCTCTTTTTAAACCCAGGTGCCCTGGATTAGCTGCCTTGATTGGCTGCAGTGTTCTAATTAAAGTAACATCTCTACTGCCTTCTAGAAAGATCTTAATTGGCTCCAGGTGCCTTGATTAACCTGGAGCAACTGCCATTTGGTTTCCAGGGTACTAGGGATTTGTTTAGCCTGGGGCTAACATACCTGTTTCTCAGTACTTTACTGTAGCCATCTGGCCTTGCCCCATCACATTATATATTATAGACTTATAGAAAGAGACCTTCTAGAAACATTACAATGTATGACTGGCACACAAAACTTTAAATCAAAGTGAATAAATGAAGACTCGGCACACCACTTGTGAAAGGTTGCTGACACCTGGTCTATCAGTATCTACATGGGGAACAAATCATAGAATCATAGAATATAAGAGCTGGAAGGGACTTCAGGAGGTATCTAGTCCAACCCCCTGATCAAAGCAGGACCAACCCCAACTAAATCCTCCCAACCAAGGCTTTGTCAAGCCGGGCCTTAAAAACCATAGAATATTTACTAATGGGCTCTCCTATCTAGCAGAGAGATGTATAACATGGTCCAATGGCTGGAAGTTGAAGCTAGACAAATTCAGACTGGAAATAAGGCATAGACTCTCAACTGTGAGGGTAATTACCCACTGGGACAATGTACCAAGTGTCATGGTGGATTCTCCATCACTGACAATATTTAAATCAAGACTGGATGTGTTTCTAAATATCTGTTCTAGGAATTATTGTGAGGAAGTTCTCTGGCCTGCGGGATGCAGCTCCTCTCCCTACCCTCTGCTCCAGACCCAGTGTAATGCTGGAATGGTGCAGAGCCGTGATACCCATCAGGGAATTCCACAGAGAGGCTGGATGCACGGCCGCTTCCTGCCACGGGAGCCAGTTCACAGGGGTCAAAGGGCAGCAGTGCCCAGGACACAGGACCCAGCCCTGTGCTGGTGAAGCTGGGTAAGTTAGAGCACTCTGTTTTCGAGTGATCAGAAATAATGGGAGGGGTGATTTCCCTCAGGCACCACGCAGATGTTCATCTCTGCAGACAGCGCGTACTGCTGACACATTCCCTGATGGAATACTGAGGGATGCCGTGGAACCTCACAGACCACCCTTCTGAAGAGGACACATCAGCTTGGCAGGGGTCCCCTGGGACACTCCAGGCTTGCTCCTGTGAGCTGCAATATTTGGACCCTGACTGCTGTGCTGGCAGGGAGATCCTTCTGTGCGACTCTCGGCATGTGCTGGTTTTGTTCAAGACTCCAGGGGCAGGGGAACAGGGAGGCCCATGTTTTACTTCAGTGGCCAAACAAGCTACTTTGCCTGGGACCAGGTAAGGAACGGATTCAAGGAAGTTGCATCAACAAGGCCTTCAGCCTGCATCTCCCTGTCCACACGCACAGCACTAACGACAGCCTCTGCTCTCTAGAGTAACTAGCCGGCGTGTTGGGCCGAAAGCTAGGTGCACTGTATGCCGGCAGCTCCCATTCAGGTCCACAGGGCCCCTGATTCCTAGTGACGATAATGGGCAACGTGGGTGCACAGCACCTCTCAAGAGACAGCCCTGCCATTTTACCTCATCCAGTGGAAGAGCAGGGCTGAGAGACTGACTTTAACTGAACTCTACCTCCCAGTAGGCTCCTAAAGGTTTTACTTAGTGACCACACTTCAGATCTAGCTGGGACCCCAGGCTACCGAAACCCCTTCCAGGCCTTTACATTCGTTTGATATCACCCTTATGTTCCTTTTGCTTAGAAAGTTTTGTTGGAAGATTTCCTCTGGCAAGTTTCACAGAGTTTAAGGCTAAAAAGAACAATTAGATTGCCTAGGCTCATCTGAATAACACAGGGCATTGAAGTTTCACCCAGATTCCGCTGTGCTAAAGTATTTCACTCTTCAAGAGACTAAATTGATCAGTTCCAGCTTGATGTCATCCGCAAGGGGAAAAATGAACCCAGCTTTGTAACCATCCGGCCAGCCCCTCCCCCAACACATACACAACATTCCCACTGACATCACCACTGCTAGCCGTTACATCAGACATCAAAGCCAACCTGGTACTTTTTATCGGCATGAAAGTCACTTCAATCTGGGGCCGGGGGTGGGGACTAGAACTCTGGGCAACCCCTTCAGTCACCCCCCTTTTCTCTAAATGAAGATAGCTCCTGTCAAGCATCCTGTCATCAAACATCTGCACCCCAGGCTCACGCAGCTGAGTGAGGGCCAGCAGCACAGCTCACCCTGTGCCAGATGTCTGCGTGGAGAAGGTGCGGAGGGTGATTCATTGAAGGGTGAACGGTCATGTGCATTTAGAACAAATTATTTCTGCGCAGAGGTTGAGTCCTGACCTCGTGCCCGTGCAGGCAGAGGGTCAGTGCCCAGCCTGGGGGAATTCTTTTATTGGCTGTCTGAAAGAATGCCATTGTACGGGATAAACCCTCCAAGCTGAGGTTTCCCAGCAGGACCTCACTGTGCCGAACCCTAGAATACTAATGAGCTGCACTCACTTAACTGAATCAGCAATTTCCACACAGGGGACCCAGTACCTGCTAACAGGGGGAGTCAGCCTGAGTGAAGCCCCTGTCTCAAGTTGTGTGTGTGTGTGTGTGACTTAGGTGCCCAAATACCTTGGTGGATCAGTGCCTAACTCCCAATGGAAATTAGGTGCCTAAATATCCTTGAGGACCTGGATATTACTGCTTAGTTATTTCCTGCTTTCTGTTCCACCACTGACTAATTAAACTCCATCCACTAACCCCACAGACACACAAGTGTGATGAGTTTGCTAGCCCTTTCAGCAGGCAGCTTTCGCAGCATTACCTTTCCCAGTGGCTTGAAGTTCAAGAGGGCCCGGAGCCACAGATCCAGGTTTTAATTAAATATTCTCCAGGTGCTTTACATTATTCCGGGCGAGAGCATCATTTGTCATGTCTCCGTTATTAATTGTCAGCTCTGATATGAGTAATCTCAGCCCCCTAGTCCCAGGCTCTGGGAAATTTATAGCTTTTGGTTTGCTTGGTTCAGCAGAAGCAGCTCAGATTGCCCTGGATGAAAAATGTCCAAGGGAGGCGCATGTCAGAGTTATTTAGTGAGCGTGTGTGGCACGCTGTTAGCTGTTTACCTTCTAATTGCACAGCTCCCTCTGCTCACGCGTGAGTTGACAATTTGCACTGGGTTGCTACAAGCAGTGGCATAAAGCATATGTCTGGGTGTAGAGCTCAGCGTAAAATTACACATGCAGGATAGCATGAGAGCAGCTCCAAATCCTCTAGATGCAAATCAGTATTCAGGGCATTATTTGCCCTCGCTGGGATCATGTCATGAACTTGTTTTTCAACCCACTTGTTAAATGTAGGACATGGAGTTGCATGAAATATTTTGTTTCCAAACACAGGTACAAAACAATAAACAGACCCCAAAGGCTAGTTTCTAGAAACAGCAAAACTGCAACATTACAGTGAGGAGATCCTGAGCACTGCACCTAATGAAGGAGCCAGAATTTACCAATGTACATTGCCAAAGAGCCACAGTAATGGCTCAGCAACCCCCAATCCTCTCTCCCCTCCCCCTGCTCCCAGCACCTCCCACCCAGGGAAGGGGAAGAAGTGAGGACACAGTAGGCTTAAGGGAGTGGAGTTGGGGCAGGGCCTATGGGAGAGCCGGGGGTTGAGCAGCGAGCACCCCCGGCACATAGGAAAGTTGGTACCTGTGGCTCCAGCCCTGGAGTCGGTGCCTGTACAAGGAGCCGCATATTAACTTCTGAAGAGCCGCATGTGGCTCCGGAGCCACAGGTCGGCCATCCCGATCTAATCTATAATGAAAAAGAATCACTTGTTGCCCCTTTTAGATGAGCCATCAGCCGGTATTTGGGTCCTTGCTGGGTTGGTTCTGTTAGTAGGAGTCAGGTATGATCTTTGGTGCAATCCTGTTGTTTCCAGAGGATGCGCACAAAGCGCCGTTCCCCTGAACACAGTAGGAACATCAACAGGAGGTCGTTTTCTTGTTCAGAAATCCAAGTTAGTCTTTCCAGTAAGTAGTGGCCCAAACAAAACTCTGTCTCTTGACTTTCTCCTAGGGACCACACTCCCTGCTGCTTCTCTCACTGTGCCCCTGCTTTCTCCTTGCTTTCCAGTTCCTCTCTTGCAAAATCATTCAATGTCCCAGCCCCTGTATTTGCATTCAGTCTCCAGTGAAACCCTTCAAACCACATCACTGAGGCTAGATCTACACTAGCTTGTTTTGTTGAGTTAACTTATGTTGCTCACCCCTGAACGACAAAAGTGACATCGACAGAAGCACTGGTGTGGACAGGGGTGAAAGTAACTTACAGAATTTACCGGTACTGCCGGTGTCCTGGGGGGCATGGCCTCATCCAGAAGAGGTGTGGCCTCATCTGGAAGAGGCGTGTCCTCTCAAGATTTAAAGGCCCTGGGGAACCAGCTATAGCTGGGAGACCCAGAGCCTTTAAATCAACCAGGGGCTCCCAACTGCAGAGGTGGCTGGGAGTCCCCCAGGGCTCAGGGGAAAATTAAAGGGCTTGGGGCTCTGGCCGCCAGGGGGAACTGCGAGCTTTGCAGGGCTGGGGCAGGGATTTAAAGGGCCCAGAGCTCCTGCCACTGAGGGAAGCCTGGAGCCCTTTAAATCCTGGCCCCAGCCCGGCCGCCAGAGTCGTGGCCAAGATTCAAAGGGCTCTGGGCTGCCCACAGCAACAGGGAGCTTTGAGCCCTTTAAATCCCTGCCGCAGTCCAGCCACTGGAGCCGTGGCCGGGATTCAAAGGGCTCTGGGCTGCCCACAGCAACAGGGAGCTTTGAGCCCTTTAAATCCCTGCCGCAGTCCAGCCACTGGAGCCGTGGCCGGGATTCAAAGGGCTCTGGGCTGCCCACAGCAACAGGGAGCTTTGAGCCCTTTAAATCCCTGCCGCAGTCCAGCCACTGGAGCCGTGGCCGGGATTCAAAGGGCTCTGGGCTGCCTGCAGTGGTGGGAAGCTCTGAGCCCTATCAATCCCCACCGTGGAAGTCGATACGGTCCAGCACGGCGCACTGGCTCTTGCTGGTATGCCAGACTGGACCAGACTGGCTTAATTTCACCTCTGGGTGTGGATAGCACTATGTTGGCGGGAGACACTCTCTCGCCGACATAGCTACTGCTGCTTGTTGGGGTGGCTTAATTATGCCAATAGGAGACCTCTCTCCCAGCATAGCATGGCTACATGGGAGATCTTAGAGTGGCACAGCTGCATTGATACTAGGGTGACCAGACAGCAAGTGTGAAAAATCGTGACAGGGTGGGGGGTTATAGGAGCATATATAAGAAAAAGACCCAAAAATTGGGACTCTCTCTATAAAAGCAGGACATCTGGTCACCCTAATTGGTACAGCTGTGCTGCTTTAAGGTTTCCAGTGTAGGCATGGCCTTAGCTTCTTCATGTGGCCTCTCCATGATGGTCCCTGACCTGGGGAGGTGGCTTCTATTGTTTCAGCTATCACTAAACAAAGGGGGATTTAATTGCTCCCTTATTTTCTGAATGAACTGTGCTTACCTCTATTGACTTTTACCAAACTTGTGATTGATGGCTTCCTGCCATTAACACTTTTTGGCATAAAACTATCAATTAAATGGGAAACTGCTCTGCGGACAATGTAAAGACAGAACACAAGGAATTCTGCTGTCATTGGAGTGCAAGAAAAATGGGGGCTTTTGAGGTAAGTGATATTACTGGCATTTAGGTAGAACTTGAGTTAGATCCTCAGCTGGTGTGTATCAGTGGAACTATATTTTTGTATGCTAGCTGGGGATTTAGTGCCTTGTGCATAAGATGATCTGGGCTTTCTTCCCAGCTTTGCTACAAACACCCTGTGTGGCCTGGAATAAGTCACCAAGACCAAGAGGGAGTCTTAAGTTAAGCATCTAAATCCCTATTTAGGCATTAAATAAATGCCCTGATATTCAGAGGTGCTGAGCTCTCACAATGACTTCAGTTAGTGCTTAGCACTTCTGAGTATCAGGCTCGATATGTTGCAAGTTGAGCATCTCTAAATCAGAGGACGCTTTTGGAAATTTGAGCCTGAATTTCTCTGTGTCTGCATCCCCTCCTAGGTAGTGCAGATGCTAATACTGACCAGTCGAGCGGCTCTGCTTGGAAATGTTCTGAAATTTGTTTGTGTCAAAATTGGGATGAAATGTTACATTTTCATTTAAGGTGAAGTTGGGAAAATTCCAAAAAATGTCAGTTAGGAAATGTTGAGGCCTTTTGACATTCCCAAATCAAAACTTTTATTTTTCAGCAGGTTCCACATTAATCTGTTCCTTGGTGTGGTTCAGGGAGCCAGGCTTCTAGAGAACAGGGGGGTCACGCAGCACCACGGAAGCTAGGTGAACACAGCCTAACGTCAACCCAACCCAAAATGAAATATCCCATTTCAATTTTCTTGATGGCAAAATCTAAAAATGTCACCAGGGCCAAAACTTTTGGGCAGAACATTTTGATTTTACAGAAAATGCATTTTGCATTTTAAAAGAAAGAAATTTCAATGGAAAATTTCCGACCAACTCTTCTGAGGAGCCTTTCTGGGTATACGGTGAAGCAAAATTCATTAACAGCTGTGAGGTCCCCAGTGCAATGCTGAGTGGCACAGAAAGGCCTATAAATAAAGTGACTTACTACATTACAAGAAGAGCAGCAGTAACCTAAACATTAAGCTTGCCTAACACTTTCCATCTAAAAACAACTTCTTGTAACCTTTCTTTGAGGAGCTCAAATGCCACCATGGTTTGCACCAGGTCTCTGAAATTTGACAGGAGAAGAGTCCTGGGGTCAGGGAGGTGCCTTTTACTTGTGTGGACAAACTGGAAAAGTGTCTGTATCTGTTATTAATATTATCTGTGACTTGGTTTCCCCGTTCAATTGTGTATTGCTGCTCATGGGAATCCATAGAGACGAATTAGAGGAAGTTGTGTAGGGGTTGTTAAAGAACCAAGCAGGAAAGTTATGCAGTGACATCCAGAGCCCTAGGTACACAGCTTCAAAGGAACTGTGATAAGAATGACTGGGCCATCAGCTGGGGAGAGAAGTTACCTAGACGGCTCCATCCAGGCTAGAATGGGGTACTCTTCCTGAGGCTAAGCCTGGGATCCAAGGAGCTCAACGATCCTTGAAGGAGGAGGGGCTTGGAGAGCCAGTGAAATCCATGCCTGCTTGGTGTGGCACTCTGTCCCCCTCTAGTGGTAGCCAGAGAGCAATGAGCCTGCTATAACCTTGGCTAAGTGAGCTTTGTCTTTTAGCTCATGTAATAGAGGCTCATGCATTAAGCCGCCGAAGTTGCAGGTTTGATCCTGGCTGACGACAATCGTGGTCTGTTTGCATTACCCTAGCAGAGGCTGCCAGTGGGAAAAGCTGACTGGCTGGGAAGACTAGGGAGCATGCTCCAAGAAGTGCTCGCAACTCTAAGATGAAGAATAAACTGGCCCCACCTGAGCTACAAAGAGAGAGGGTAAGTATAGTAAAGATATATGCAGATAGGACTCTTGTTCTGTACCTTGCCCTGCACACTTTGTATCCTTGGGTGAAAGAATAAATCCTGTTTTGTGTTGAAGTAATTGCTTGACTGACTTTAACCAGCTGCTGCTCTGAAGAGAAACTCCTGCAGGGTCCAAACCCCAGCTGGACCTGCTGTAGCATCCCTGGTTACTATCCAGGGAGCTGGTTCCCAGGTCTTGGCCTAAGAATTGGCAAATGCAGCATTCTGTCCCAGGAGAAATGAAGGCCCAAGGCCTGTGGGGGTGCTCTCAGTGAGACCCCAAGAAGAGAGAGTGGTGAAGCTAGTCCAGTAACCGTGACAACTGGTTTCATGAAAATCCCTTCAGATGTGGCTAAACTACAAATTGTCAAAAAAAAAAACCAAAAAACCATTTCCCATCTGAGGTTTGAATAGTACAGTTTGTCTGTGGCCCCCAAACCCCTCAGCAATTTATCGCCTTGTTATTAATTATTACTGTTATTTGTTATGTATCTGTATTATCAGGAGCCCTTGGGATTCCTAGTCATGGACCAGTACCCCATTGTGCTAGGGTGTTGCACAAACAAAACAATGGTTGCCCTGGTGCCTCACTTCAGCATTTCACACAGAGCTCGTGGTCTCAATACGACACAGGCAAAATAATGGTGATGGCTGGTGCTTTCCCCCGTCAAAATACACTTTGACCCAGAGGAATGTGCACTGTGCTGGGAATCAGGAGACCATACATTCTAGACTCACTTCTTCTACTGACTGCTGCAGATAATTCTGTTCCTCTTACAATTAAGCGGTGCTGCATATCACAATGAAATATTCCACAAGCTGGGAACAGAGCCCAGATCTGTAATACAGTAGGCCTAAATCCCATGTCTCTCAGAAAAAGCCTGCCATGTCTCTGTGTTTGGCTACGCTGCCTGTGAAATAGAGCTATTCAAGCATAGGTAACCCTGTGCTTCAGTTTGTTAGGTTCTCTTCTAGTAGCAGGTTCACATAACAAATTTCAGCTGCTGCCAGCCCCTGTTTTTAGTCCTGCAGCTCCAGTGGCAGACATCTGTGCTGAAGATTCAGGGTTCAAACCCTGATGCTATGGGGTTAACAATGAGATGGGGTTATAAATAAGCGAATTTGGGTTTTTTCCTGTTTTTGTTTTTTTTAATCTTAGGAAATTCCTGTCTAGAAGACCACCTTAAAAATTTTTACTAAGGTAGCATAATCAAGTGGTCAAGAGCTAGGAAATGCCAGAAGTAAGGCAGACAGAACATGATTCCTATCACTGGAATTTGTCCAGGTTCTGCTATGGTTAGGATGATGCCTCTTTGGATATGACTACCCAGCCATTAAAACCCCCTGGCTGGCCTGAGTCAGCTGACTCAGGCTTGCAGGGCTTGTGCTCCAGCCTTGGGCTGAACTCAGGGATCCTGCCAGGGTGGAGGGACTCAGGGCTCAAGCTCCAGGCCAAGTGTCTACACAACAATTGTTAGCCCTAAAAGCCCAAGCCCTGTGAGCCTGAGTCAGCTGACCCAGGCCAGCCACAGACATGCTTCAGGTCTTTTACCCCTGTGTAGATATACCTCTTATCCCACAGCACTGATCTAGTACAGGAAACAAAACAAATGGATCTATCCCACCATGTTCAGCCGCAGGTTTCTGCGCGCCAGGCTGGATAACCTCTATGTGAAATTAAATCAGAGCCAGGAATGTGGGTGTGTTTTCTGTCCTTTCTCCAGGTATGAATGATAGCAAATAAAAACAGACAAGATCTGTTGGGACCCATTTCCCTGAGGTCAATATACTATTGTTCCCTATAGGACATAATCCGTTGATGTGGTAATAAATCCTGAACCTTTCCTGCTGAGGAGGTATCCGAACCGTATGGGTCCCAGCGTGCTCTCTCCAGATATATAGTCCCAGAGGGGTTTTAAAACATGTAAATGGGTGCAGCGCTGATGAAGAGTGACGGCTAAACAGCCAGAGACTGGAGTCCTCAGTCCAGATAAAACACACAGCAAAGTAATGACAATGCAACTCCCCACAACTTGCCCTGCTGCCCTGCCTTCCCCCGACTATGAATGAATCGCAACCTACAGGTAATACGAGGTTTCTTGCTTCATTCCTTGACCTCTCTTTGGAGTCTGCCAATGAAGTTGCCGGCTGCAGTGGTGGCATGGCCACCCATCCACTAAGAAACTGATCAAAACTAAAAACCTCACTTTATTTTCCAGGGGCTTCCAAACAGCTTTTAGGCGGAGAAGATTTTTGGAGACTTTGGCCCAGATCTGTGAAAGGTTTCTAGGGACCTACTCTCCTTTGACTCAGTGACGGTCAAGGATCCAAGTGCCTTTGAGCATCTGAGCCTCCGTGCACAAACAGGCACCATTCGGATCCACGGCTCTATAGTCTGTCACCCATACTCCAGCCCCAACCATTCCAGCTGAATACTCAGGAGGGTGCAGAACTCAGGTAAAAACTGCATTGTTCACCACATTGATTTCCCCTTGTCTGTTGGAAACACCCAAAACTTTGGCTCACTCCCTTTCCTTCCTTCTTGCCGCTGCAAGGTGACATCCCTGCTCAGTTCTGCAATGGCCACGAAGTGACAGAAATAAAATCTCATAAAAGGATGTTTCCTAGACCTCCTTTTCCATCCCCTGCTATTAAAGGCCACATTGCTTACATTAGCAGGCTATTTCTGGGCCAGAGCCCAGTGTAATTTTTCTGGGCTATCCCTCCTGGCAATGACATCTGTGAAGAACGTTTTTCTTCCTCCAGCAAACTTAAATGAAATAGACTTTTATTCTTACTCAGTTTAAAGGCAAAAGAATGGGACAGACTGCAGCAACCAAGAACAGTTTGTGCTGCATTCTCACCTCTGAAAGGGGCCTCCTCTGTTATTTCCTTTGTACATAGGCAGATGACATATTTTTGCCTTTTTATGAAGCAGGACTCTTATTTACTGATATACCTCAGCTCCTGGCTCAGCAACCTGAGGAAAATCTCCAGCAGATACAATGCACATGAAAATTCATGGGGGATTTTTTTTCTTCCCATGGCTTCGCCTGCTTGAATACACAAATCGGGTCCATTTTTCTGCTTTAGCAAACCCTTTGGAGGCTTGGAGGCACTGAGGTGGAGTAAGAGTCCTCTGAACACACTCACGTATTTCCCATTAGGCTCACTCTGGGAAACGAATTTTCCATCCGCACTAAAACGCAAATATAAGTGCTTTCATATAGAACATGAAGGCAGTTCCTGGCCCTCCCTATGCCACCTGCTTTGTACCACTGGCAGCACAAAATGGGAAGAAAAATGGCCCAACCAGCTTGCTAGGGATTCCTCGTGCTGTAGGGGAGTCCCCGGGGTGGTGCAGAGACAGCATAGCCACTCCACACCTGACACAGTCTGTAATAACAGCATGTGTGCAGTCCAGTGATCCTTGTCCAGTAACATGGCCGCTTGGGGGTTCTTACCAGCCAGTGCAGCTTAGAGCAGCCTTGGGGCTGCTCTAAATGGCATCAGGGGCCAAAACAGGCCCTTGCTGGTGTCACAATCAATTGGGGGGGACATAAAATCACCTTTCCCACCCCACCCCCAAGCAGCATTGAGCATAGCATGGCTGTAGCTGGTGTGCACACTCACACACCCACTATGTACTGCATCAAACCTCCAATCAAAGTAGGAGTTTTCCTGTGTTTCCTTGTTTTTCTTCTTTCCCTTGTGTTCCTTGAGTGCTGTAGTGACTCCTGTCCCCTCTGCTTCTGATTGCTTCCCTCCTTCTGCATATAACATTCAGTGCTTCTTATTTTCTCTTGCAGACAATTGTTCTTTTACCAGTTAATGCCCATCCACCCTCAGGTCAACTTCCTTACCTAGTCTGCCTCTCTCCGGTCCCCTCTCTCTCCTTCAGGTTCCTTCTTCCTCTCCTTTCCCTAGGTTTCTGGTCTCACTTCCTTCTACCATTCTCCAGTCATTAAGAGTCTCCGACTGCCTATGTTGGAGATAATTCCCCCAGCTGTAGATGCTTGAGATATGCTGCTAGGCAAGCATCCTTTTACCCACCTGTACCCAAGTCCTGATTTGAGGTCTGGCTCAAGAGGGCCTTTGGACTCCACTACAGCAGCCTTTGGACCTCAGGGGTCTAAAACAGAGCCTGGAGGCATCTCCAAAGCAAGTTTAGAGCACCAGTTAGAAACGAATTCCGTAGGCCCCGAACTTGCAGTGACACCTGGGCAGATCTCTGTTGAAGTCACTGTCGGATCGGGGCTCTCAGGAAGAACGGGGTGTTCCCAGGGATTGTTAATGGGACTGTCCCAATGGGACTCAGAGGTGGAGGCAGGCCGTCGACGTTTGAGTGTGGCTTGGGTTAGGCAATGAGTTTCCAATCTGCCTGCCCTCGTCACACTGGGCAGCTTGGGGTGTAATCTCATCTTAGAAACCAAAGATTAAGTGATCATGAAGATGCAGCTACTTCTCCCTCCCCTCCCCCCAAAAGAAGATTCCAGTGAGGTCAGGACTGGGCACCTGGCCACAGACTGGCATAGGGGGAGCTGGTACCATTATATCCTGTGCTAACCCATATGTATTTTGTGGCTAGGCAGAGAGATTCAGTCCGGCCCGATTTCCCCTTCTCAGGAAAGGTAAAATAATACCAGCCCAGATATTGATGCAGAATAACAGTGCCCATCCGATCATCTGGCCAGGTATCCCCATTGCCAGAGGAATGAGGCTTCTAGGTTTGGTATATTACATCACCGAGGCCTTGGATATATTAACACTTATTTGTGAAGACACCGACATCATTTACTGCCAGGTCAGCCCAGTTCATTCTTTCTCTCTCAGGACTAAAAACTTGGCTGCTGGAGAAATAACGGTGGCATCCCATCCGTCCCTGTACTACCCTGCTCATTCACCAAGCCCTGTAGTGCTGGCTCAGAGCCCTGCCTGCCTTGGGATGTAATGATAAAAAGAATAGCTGGACTCTATCAACTGTATCAGTGTAGACTCCTATCGGCGGTATCTCCATCTGCAGCCTCTCTATATATGAGCATTTCTCTACCCAAGTGCCTTACAAAGAATGTTACACCCATGGTAGCCCTGAAGCCTACATTGCTTTCTTCTTCCCCCTGAGACAGCAGCGATTTTTGGAAGCCTTTTCCCTCTCCGCCTTTGCTGTTTGGGGGGGAAGTTGAGCTGAAGGAGCAGGTGTTACTCTGCCCTGAAGGGGATCATGGCTGTTAGGTATGACATGAAAATGCACATTTCATAGATCTATAAATCTTAAGGCCCGAGGGATTACGAGATCACCGAGTCTGAGCCCCTGTGCATCCCAGGCCAGAGAATGTCAGCCACTTACTGCTATATCGTACCCTGCTGCAAAAGCCAGCGAGCTACTGCACCAAAGAGCTCTCTTCAGCCGCAGTATTTCTTTCCCTTTGCCTCAGACATTGGTGTTATTTCTTCAGCATAAAGCTGGTTAAACCAAGTTCAACCAATCAATCACGTCCTTTCCGCCCTGGGTGACCCCCTGGTTCTTGTGTTATGTGAAGGGGTAACTAACACTTCTTAAGGGTATGGCTACACTTGCAACTTCAAAGCACTGCTGCCGAGTGTGGTCCCAGCACCAGGGCTGGGAGAGAGCTCTCCCAGCGCTGCAGATACTCCACCTCCCCGTGGGGATTAGTTTACAGCGCTGGGCGCCGCTGTTTACACTGGTGTTTTACAGTGCTGTAACTTGCTGCGCTCAGGGAGGTGTTTTTTCACACCCCTGAGCGAGAAAGTTGCAGCGCTGTAAAGCGCCAGTGTAGCCAAGGCCTTATTCACTTTCTCCTCAGCAGTCATGATTGTATAGACCTCTATCATATGCCCCTTTAGTCATCTCTTTTCTAAGCTGGACAGTCCCTGTCTTTTAGAACTGCACACAATATTCAAGATGCGGGCGCACCATGGATTTATATAGAGGCAATATGATATTTTCTGTCGTATTATCTATCCCTTTCCTAGTGGTCCTAACATTGTTTGCTTTTTTGACTGCTGCTGCACATTGAGCAGATGTTTTCAGAGAACTTTCCACAATGACTCCAAGATCTCTTTCTGGAGTGGTAACAGCTAAAAATTGAGACCCCGTCATTTTCTACGTAGAGTTAGGATTGTGTTTTCCGATTTGCATTACTTTGAATTTATCACCATTGAATTTCATCTGCCATTTTGTTGCCCAGTCACCCAGTTTAGTGAGATCCCTTTTTAACTTCGCAGTCTGCACTGGACTTAGCTATCTTGAGTAATTTTGTATTGTCAGCAAACTTTGCCACCTCACTGTTTACCCCTTTTCCAGGTCATAATTATGAATATGATGAACAGCACCGGTCCCAGGACAGATCCTTGGTGGACTCCGCTATTTACCTCTCCGCACTGTGAAAAATTGACTCTTTATTCCTACTGTTTGTTTCCTATCTGTTAACCAGTTGTTGAGCCATGAGAGGACCTTCCCTCTTATCTCATGACAGCTTACTTTGCTCACGAGCCTTTGGTGTGGGACCTTGTCAAAGTCTTTTTGAAAGTCCAGGTGCACTGTTATCAACTGGCACCTTGTCCACATGGTTGTGGACCCCCTCAGGGACAGCTGTATGCATGGCTAGCTCACCAGGTGTCTAACCATCTTCTACATGGGTTTCTGATAGGGCTAAACTTCCTCTAGCCCCCCTCCCACCATGACCTCTAGGGTCTGGCTGGCATAGCTGGTTCCCTAACACTCAAAACCCTTTTTCTCAGTCTCAGGGAGAGACTCCTGATCACCCCCTCTTTCTTCCCCTCCTCCTCCAGACCAAGTTGCTTTTTAACTGTTTATAGACTTTTGATCTACTGGTTCCCCTACCTTAGCAGAACAAGGTTTGCAACATTTTGGCGAAAGGATGTAAGGTCCTCAAAGCTCTGCCCATTACCTTTTAAGTGTGTGCTGGGGCATTCTTATCTGGGACTCTTGTCATCTTCGTGTTTGCTCTTCCCTCAGCCCCCATACAGCTAAATCAATGCATTCATACAGAAAAGTCTCACAACCCAGTATATGACTTCCCCTCACTAATTAGGTCACAGGCAGACAGACACACACCTCATTGTAGGCACTCACCCGGGATGTGGGAGAGCTGAATTCAAAGTCCTGCATCAAATCCGGCAGGGCAGGTATTTGAAGTGGGGTCCCCCGCATCCCAGGGGAGTGCTCTAACCACTGGCCTCTTGGGTATTCTGGACATAAACACCCACATCAAAAAATTCCCATCTTTTGTGCAGGCCCCAGACTGCTTGCAGGACTGGGCCCCACTGGGGAGATGGGCGGGTCAACACCGAGTTTGGGAATCCCCACCGGAGCTCCAGCTTGAGTGAGGGGTATCAGAATTTATCAGCTTTGTGCAGGTCTATTGGTGGAAACGTGGGCACCCTATGCAGATTTAGGTGCCTACAGGGGGTATTTAGAATGTCCATGGTGGACGTAGGTGCCTCTCTACCTTTGTGACCCTAGCCTTGTCTATCCAGTGTTTTGAAGAGATAAAGCTTTGTACAAAGGCTTATTACTGATAGACCCCTGGTGAGCTTCAGACAGGCAAAGGCTGCAAAGGATCCAGGACAAAATGTGCTAATGCAGGTGAATGTCAGCATATTGTTGGGTAAGAAGACTCTGACCTCGGGACTATTTTTGGAGTGTTTTTCTTAACGATGGAGCCAGTGATCTATGATAATATTGCTGTGACTAAGGACGCTGCGCTTGCAATGATAACACGTCAGAGCCAGAAAAGAGGGCTGGGGGTGGGACTGGTAATGGAACCGAGAGCCTTTCCCCTTCGACTTGCCAGTTTAATGCCCATTCAGGTTATTTATAGAGCAGTTCTGCTGTGCATGGTGTTTTACAGACACGCAGGAAGTCAAGGTCCCTTCTCCCAAGAGAATGCACTGTGAATAACACAGATAAACAAAGCAAAAACAGCATCTCACTAGCCCTGTCTACTTTAATGCCCCATCTCCCTATCGGAGCCTGGCTGTGCCTCTCCCCTGGGCCAGAGGGACCCTTCCAGGACCCGAGAAGGTAATTTAATGTCCATATGCCTTGCAATCCTGTTGAAACTCTCAGCGTAGTTGCCAGTTGTGCTATCTGCTGTACGCAGAGACAGGACCCAAGCTGATAAGTAGCAGAAGGTAACTGTAGCAACCTGCATGGAACTTGGAGAGAGAAGCTCAGGTTGTAGGGGGAGGAGCTTAGAGGAGGCACCAGGAAGTCAGTCTGTATGCACATGGCTGGAATGCTAGCTGCAGTTGCAGCAACTTTATATAGTTCTCTTAATAAAAAGCCAGTTTAGTTTTACAAGCATCGAGCACTCTCATGCTATTACCCAGCACATGAAACAGTAATGGTGTTCAGCTGTTGCAACATGGACTGGATTGAGGGAACCTAGGCAGCAGGGAAGCCCTGGGTTCTGACTCAAGCACCGGGGACAGAGCATTCTGGTCACTAGGCTCCTGTGCATGGAACTCCTGGCTGGGGACTGCGCCCAAGCCTGACAATGTTCAGAGCTTCTTTTCAGAGCAGCTTTCCCCCCTGCAACGAGGATTATTAAACAAAACACCTTCATGCACACAGCGCCCCTACTCTGCCCTGGAGGAAGAGGAGCTCTTTAATTCTGTGCAGCACTTAGATACCAGGGGATAGGTGCTATATAACAACCTGTGCTTAACACACAGCAGAGTCACTAAAATCACTTGCTCATTTATTTCATTTGAAAAATTGCCTTGAAGCCTCCAAGCTGTGCGCACAGCTAATCTATGCAGCCTTGTGTTCCTGCTACACTTCTCTTCCCCCCTTCCTACCCTCCACTGTGTTCCATTCAGCTGCTGTGTCTTGTCTGTCTAGGACCCGATCTCACAAACACACACATCACATTCAATACACGAATAGCCCCACTGAGTTCAAAGGGGTCTTTGCAGGCTCAGGACATTTGATTATCAGCTTTTTAGGGCAGGAACTATCTTTTAATATACATCGCCTAGCCCAATGGGGCTTATTCCAGATTGTTACTGTGGTACAAATCGTTAATAATAATCTGACAGATTGGGATCAGGAATTCTTTAGGTTGCTGGTTCCACTTGCCACCCAGCCCAGTTTACTCATCCAATTCAACTGTCAGGCATGCTGCTCGCATTGATTGTTCTACTCTGTAATCTGAGCTGGCAAGTAGAAGCTAGTGTCATGCAGCATTTACAGCACAGGCTACTGTCCGCTGTTTGCTTGTCTTTACTGACCTTTTGAACGACCAGAAATTCTGCCCTCTCTAAAACACACTGTATCTTTGATCTGGGGATCAGATACAGACAATTGCTTTCAGCAGCCTGAGAGGGATGCATTAGGAGTCTCAGATGATTATTGATTAGGAACAGAAGATTATTGATTGTTTCCCATATTTCTCCTTATTCGATTGGAGGGCGAAGATGGGGTAGTAATTCGAGCAGCTGGACTTCGTGGAACTCTGGGTTCCAATGCCACTGGTATCGACCCAGCCCATGAGTGATTTCCCCACATCCCCAAGTGCCCCCTTGTGATTGGGCACCCTCTTGCTGGGACTATTATCCCATTTCCCCTCTTGCTCCCCTACGGACTCCACCACAGGCACTCTTGCCTCAATAACACCCCACCTCGGGGCCACATTATTACAAAAACACAGTGCAAATCTGTAAGGACAGTCTCAAAACATGGTCCATGTATCACCCCGCCCAAAAGCATATAGTCCTTTAAACCCCACAACATCTGGTCCATCAAAGTAGCACATACCACACTCCAGCCTCTTCCACCACATCCTCCTGCTCCCAGCAAAGCCAATGGTGCATTTCCCATTGAATTCACTGGGAGCAGAGTCAGGCCCCCAAAGGGCCAAGCCACCAGTTTACAGGAGCAAACCTGTAACATGCACAGTGCTTTGGGATCCAGTGGCAGGTATCAGATAACGCAGGGTGCCGGGCGTATCTTGGAAATCTTCAGCTGTGTCGGCACTAGAGAGCTTACAGCGGCATAGCTGTATCGATGCAGCTGCGCCCCTGTACGATCGCTCTCCCACCAGGGCCTAGAACACAGATACTGCCCAGTGACCAACAGGCCCGTACCAGCAAACGAAACACCCCTGGTGCCAGATTGATAGTTAGGACAATAGAGTGACTGGTTATAATGCATCAGCATTCGGAGCCATGTGTGCTCTCTTCTGCTGAGCTAATCAGCATTAACCGCCCTAGATTAGAAGACACCGAACATCCAGCAATAACAAAAAGCAAAACTCCAGTGCTCTGATAACCTTCGGCTGCTCGTCTGGGGTTCAGCATGTCTCTCTTGTTTTGTCTGGGGCAGGGCCTGTGGTTTATTTCCTGTTTGTTAGCTGCCCCTCTTTAACACATGAGAATGTGTACAGGAGGTTCCCTCTGGGCCCTGGTCTGTCGCCCTTGCTCCCACAGAAAAGTGCCTAGTTCCATGGGCTAAGATGCAGAATAAGATACTATTCAACGTGAGTAAGGCAGGGAGGGTTTGGCTCCAGCTGGATAACTAGGTGGTACAGAGTGTTTGTCTATGAGCCCCCAGCCCCACAGCCTAGAGACCCTGGTTCTGTGCTTGATCTGGGTTGCAAAGGAGTTGACTAAGTTGGGCTACACGAAGGCTACTGTGCTGCACGCTGGGGTGTGACTCTGCAATGTGCAGTAACCTCCCCTGTGGACACAGCTGCAGTACACTGCAAGTCCACACTCTGGGACATCCACTACATGGTAGCAGTGTCTACGCAGGACCTTCCTGAGCACCAGGCTGGTGTGCTGGAGAATCACACGCTGGCTTGCTGCATGGTAACTTGCTGTGTAGTCAAGCCCTTACTTCACCCCAGTCCCTGTTCTACTGTTTCACAGGAAACCACCACCCATTTTGGCCCAGGGCTGCGTTGAATTATTTTTTAGCGTTATAACAGGTGTTTGCCTCAGCTTTTGAGATACACGTACAACACTGTGACCTCAGCTAGACAAGAAACAACCAAGGAACCAATTCAGCGTCAATTAACGCATGCAACCCAATTTAAATTCCCACATCCCGCCTCCTTGGAGAAGACCCCACCCACCTTCTCATAGGAAAGTCTGGGTGAACGTAGGCTATCAGACCCTCAAGAGAGGATCCCATTCCTGGGCTGTGAGCACCCTACTAGTGTGGTAAACGTCTGTCTCAAATCTGGACTTAGAGTTCAACATCTGAGTGTTTACTGTGAACCTCCCCCAAGCTTATACCCAGCTTGGGGGAGGTTCACAGTAAACACTCAGATGTTGAACTCTAAGTCCAGATTTGAGACAGACGTTTACCACATGGTGGCAGCGGTGGGATTGTCATAAGTAGTTAGGTAAGGGTTAATTTTATCTTATCTCGCTGCCACCAGATAGTATTGAGGCTACTATCAGCCTGTTCCCCAGGCTGATAGTAGCCTCAATACTATCTGGTGGCAGCGAGATAAGATAAAATTAACCCTTATCTAACTACTTATGACAACTAGTTGTTCAAATCAGGGGCTGTTAGCTTGAGCGTCTTGGCTGATCTCAACAGCATGACTGATGCTCAGTACTTACCAAGGGCCCAAGACTGAATGAACAGAAGGGGCTGCAGTACGGGGCTGAGATGCATTAGCAAAGCTGGAGGGGCAGAACTGAAACAGAAGGAAGTGCTGCAGATTGTGACTGAGAGGCACTGGCGGAGCTGTGGGAAGGAGCCCAGGATGAGACTAGCAGAGGGTGCTGAAAAGCAGGACAGTGATACGATGGTAGAACTGTGTGTCCTGAAGTGGAGGGGGAAAGTTGACAGTCCACCATGGAGCTGCTCTGAGAGCTGTGTTTGTGTGTGTGGAAGGGGGCACAGAATAGGACTAGCAGGTGGGTGCAGCAGGTCAAGACTGAGGGGCATTGGCAGAGCAGTGTACGGACATGCAGAACAGGAATAGCAAGGGGTGCTGCAGGTAAGGAGTGAGGGGCCCTGGCAGTGCCATGCAGGGAGCCTAGGTCCGGAATAGCAAAAGGGGGCTGTAGGTCAGGCTCAAGAGCTGGAGGGCTGTGGATTTGGAAGGGCTCTTTCAAAGGACGCCTTTGCAGAACAGCATGGGGCAGTCTTGGCCTGCACCATGCCTGGGTCCAGCCAGTTCTGTTCTGTAGCTTTCATGACACTAAACTTATGCATCAATTTAACAAGAACGGTAACATGGAGGAGAAAGTGCCAAGCCTGGAAGCGGCGGGTGGTGAGCGATTGCTTAGGCATCACTTCATGTTTGTATTTTACAACTGGAAGGCAACATGATGCATACAGCAGGGTTAGCTTTTAAATAGCCAGGAGCAGACAGTAATAGGAAAGTGCTTCCCTTATTCCTTGGGCAGAACAGAAATGGGATCATGATCACTGATTGCTGCATGTTCTATTAACTCGTCAGTTGCCAGGACCTACTTCCGCATGTCAGTTCTCACGTGACCTGAGCAAGAGCGCTGTGTAGCTCGAAAGCTTGTCCCTTCCATCACCAGAAGGTGATCCACTAAAACATATTACCTCACCTCCCTTGTCTCTCTGTCCTTTTTTCATCTCTCTGATAGGGCAGCTGGTGGTGTTGGGTTTTCTCTTCATAAAACCTTGAGGAGCCAGCTCGCTGGGTATTTGCTGACAGCAAACAGAACAGGGCAAACAGTGAGAAAGCTGCTTCCGAATTCACAGCTCCCTAAAATGCCATCTCCAGGATGTTCCAAATGCAAGGGATCTATCAGTGCACTGCCATCGGTGAGAGGCCACTTTGGGCAGCTGTCTCAGGGATTGCCCCTCGCTGCATGACTGCAACCTACCTCACCAGCTGAATTTGTCAGGGATGCTGCAGTCAGCTATGCACAGGGTAAGATCCACAAGTGGTGGGGGAGGGAGGGAGATCAGCTTTTTTTCTGCAGCTGACCCACAACTGTGGAATTCCCTTTTACCAGAAACCAGAATGACCACCCATCTTACCACCCTCACAATGTAGTGTAAACCCACAGGGCCAAATCCCGTAGCTCCACTGCAGTCAAAGGAATTTCACTGATTTACACACGAGGATCCGGACCTCTCTCTTTACAACAACTTTGCTCCAGTAACTGCCCTTCGATGGCAATTAATAAATAAATTACAAATTCTCCTTGCAGGCTGTCAGAGCATTACAGGGGCAAAGTGTGGGAAATACAGACTGAAGGCCATATCCTGCCCACGGTTACACTGGCATCAGTTGGATGTAATAGCACTGAAATCAGTGGTGTTATTCCTGATTTACAACAGGGTAAGCAGGAGCAGAACCTGGTAGCTCTGTCTATACTCAAATACCACAGTGACGCAGGTGGGAAAACAGACAGAGTTGTGACTGCCATAGTGCGTGGTACTCGCATCTGGATTATTGCTCACCCAGCTACCAGTGAACATGCTCTTTCTCCAGTAGTAATATCGGATATGTAAACAGGACAGCGTGTGCACATATCACACTGAAGTTCGTACTGTATTCATTAAACTGCACTTGATCCAGACAATGTCAGCATGGTGACTTGACCTCAGACTTGACCTGCCTGTCCCATTTCACAGTAGCATGCTGAGTCAGTCTCCTTGGCTCTCACCGAATACTCAAGGTAAGCTTCAAATGTTGCGGTTTGAGGGTTGGCTCATTTATTAGCAACAATGGGAAGATGGATCTCAGGCTAGCCAAGTGGAGACACCCTCTCTCTCCTGTTGTGTTCTAATGAAAAAGAGAAACAGGGAACACTAAAACAAAACCCAGCTGCAGGAAACTTGGACATATTGTTCACAAAAGCGTAGCCCAAATCAGCTGAGTTGGAAACAGCTCTAGTACATGCTGATAACATGACCTCATCACCCCATCCTTAGGCAGCTGCACTGGCTTCTCAGTTATTGCAGGATCCATTTCAAAATGTCCCTCTCTGTTTTTAAAACCGTCAGTGGATTTGCTCAAATCTACTTCCTCGGCCTGCTGTCTACTTCCTTTCCAGCTCCCTCTGCTTATCCAGCACCACTCTCCTCTCTGACCCTTCACACAACCTCGCCACTGCTGATGTGAGAGACTTCTCCTCTGCAGTTCTTTCCATATTGCAGTATGGATAGGTCTCACGATACTTGGTGTTTGCTTAATGCCTCAGTTCTTGGAGTCATGTGAATATGGAAAAATCTCAGCTTCCTTTTTCTTTAAAAAGGAACATTTTAACCCCAGTTATTGCTGAGAAAAGCTTCAAAATGTGAGCCCTAAAGGCTCAGAAACAGCAGGCAAATAAAAATAATCCAGGGTTTATTATATCTTAGACTCTCATGGGTTTTTAGCCAATCTCATTTGGGGGGGGGGCTGTTTTGTGATGTTAAGATTTGAGGTTGGTAATATTGCATCTAGCCTCTCTGTATTTCTCTGCTTCATCAGCTCCGCTGCATTTCAAATCTCAGCTGAACACGCATCAGCTCTTTTCCTATCATAGAAGGTCAAGACAGAAATTATGAGGGCTACAGGGCAGTCAATGCTGAAGCCCTTAGCCACCTGAGTGCCCTCTATTCACTGGTTGAGGGGTGCAAGTGTTTTCTTCTAGGCAATCCACAAAGTTCAAAGAAAACCCAGTTGAGGGCTTATTCTTAAAGAGTAAACCCTTCACAAGGCTGGTTCCTCAATTTGTCTGGTGGCTGTCATGCACTAAGGACCAAGCCTGGGAGATGCTGAGCAGCTGCAAGAGCAACAGGTCTTTGTTTTCCTTGTTGGGGGGAAAGTGCTCACCGTGGAGGGCTCAGGATGGGAGAACTTGCTTCTGCCGCAGATCATGGCACAAAATGCAGCCCTTTGTGTGGATGTTTCCCTGACGGATTAGCAATCACCCCCACTCCACATGGAGTCTGATCCTTGAAGTAAAAGGATGTGAAGAAGAGGGCAAGAACTGTGCTCCATTGAGTGGTTTTCATTGTATGCGAAAATGTGAGGAATAATGACAATAAATACAGAGCACAAGCTATACGCTTTGCAACCATAGAACTCTGGATGTAAAGCTGTGGAGGGGAAGTATCATTATCCCCATTTTACAGATGGGGAAACAGAGGCACAATGTAACTTGTGCTGATGTTATGGAGACGTGCTTTAGTGAGACTCCTTTAGTTGATCATGTGGCTTTCCTTCAGATCTATCTCATGCTCAGCTTCTCCGTTTATCCATATTTTCTCTGAGACCATTGTTACATGTCTCACACTCGGGTCTTTGCCCCTGAGCTACAGCAGTGTGTGCAGGAATTCCCAGACAATCAAACCAGGCTGCCAGACCATCTAGCCCAGGAACCTGGTCTCTGTCAGTGGCCCAGTGCCAAGTGCTTGAGAGGAAGGTAGACGAATCCTTGCACTAGGCAGCCATGGGATTATCTGCCCTCAGAGGAAGTATCCTCAAAAGCTGTAGGCTGGCTTGGCCATGAAGCATGAGGGCACATAAGCTTTGGGCCTGTCCACTCTTCAAAGGCAGTGGATTTACATCAGTTTAACTGACAGTGGAATTTAGCTGTTTTTTCTTGCATGACCTTTAAAGTCTCACTCTGCTTAGAAGTGCATGGTTTCATTTCAGCTATGTTTTATGATCTTTCGACAACAAGGGAAGTAGTTCTTCCTGCCTTGGTTTCTATGGCAGGTGTCCGTTCTGCCAGGAGATACATAAAATGACTAAAAGCTGCCCTGTGGCTTTCAGTCTGATGTCTAAAAGCATCCCAGGGACTTAATGCAAATAGATGGTTCTAAGCTACTGGCTCCCTTGTTTTCCAAAGTGATATTGATTTGTTAAATATAATGATTAGGAGAGACAAGTGGTCCTAATTGTGTCAGAGACTTGGAAAGAAGCCTAAGAAAAGACTACCGGAGCCCGGTCAGCTGGATGCTGCAATGCTGACTTGACATTATATAAACAGCATATGCCTGGCTTTCCCCAGTTCCTCAGTGTTTGAGATTATATTGGACGCCAGCTCCAGCTTGAATAATTCATGAAACATGATTATATGAAATATTTCCAGCTATTTTCTATTTAAAAAGCTCCATTTCTATCTCCAGCTGATAAATTAGTCACTGTCACTTTAAATATAGGTTTTGCTTGGCCCTGACTGTTTAGATTTATGATAGATGATTAAACAGAGCAAGTTTTAAGGGTGAGTGGACTCGCTAATCTCAACCAGTGTCCGTGTTCAGAAGTTCAGCTGGGCCACTAGTAATTAGAAAAGAAGTGAAAAAAGAGCAGGTACGGGGAGGGCGGGGAATCCACAATAGGAAAACCGAATACAAAGGGACTGTGATCAAACGTGCAAGGGCGCAGTGAGCAGGGTGACCAGATGTCCTGATTTTATAGGGACAGTCCCAATTTTGGGGTCTTTTTCTTTTACAGGCTCCTATTACCCTCCAACCCCTGTCCCGATTTTTCACATTTGCTGTCTAGTCACCCTAGCAATGAGAACTTCTGATGGGAAAATAAATAGAGCCAGAGGGTAGGAGGCCAGCCGGGGGTTGGGAGGTGCAGTTCTGAGCCACCAAGATGGCTGCCATGCATGCTGCTTTGTTCTCACCCAGGATCCTATAGGAAAACTGAGGCTGGTGGCTCCAGGAGCCCACAGTGCCCATCAAATATCATGAGGCGCCGGGCAGCTGGATGACAGGGAGCTCCCAGCCCCATTCCTGTTCCAGTGTTGACCCAGGACGCTCCTCTAGCTGCTTTGCCAGTTGCATGGCAGGTGCAGTAAGAGAAAATCCTCTGCTCTCCCTGGACTGTCACTGGGGCACCTATGCTCTGGCCATAGGATGTCCCCCTTCACCAGTGTTCAGTTCAGCACAGGGGGAGAGGCAGGCTTATACTGCTGAACAGAGCAGTGCTTGTTTCTCTGGACGCACAGACCAAATCCTGCACGTGGAGGGCTAAGGGACCTTCTCCCTTCTTGCGGCAGCCTGCAGGGTTGCATAAGGCCCGTGCCAGGGTGTAGGGCATAACAGTCCCTCCCAGAAATGCTCACCGCTAATATAAAAATCTCTCCATTGCTGCAGATAGAGGGGTCAGGCACTTGTGTGGCACCTTCCAGCACCCTGCAGAGGACAGGGGAGACTCCCACGATCATGGCATCACTGCAGTGGTAAATCTGTGCAAACATTAATGCAGCCTTAGTCATTGCACACAGGGCTGCCTACACACTGGGGAACCCTGTATGACTTGAGATCCTGGGATAAATGCCAGCAGCACCCAAAGTTTAGAGCTGCAGCCTTAGAGCCAGTAAGCGGCTGAATTCTGCAAAGATCCATGGAGCTTGGCAGCCAAACCCCTTCAGGTTCCATGGGGCAAGGGAGGACCCCAAACTCCAGTGGATGTGGCTTTGTACAGCATCAAGCACAACAGAGCCTTAAGTGCTATGGTAAATTACGTAATCATCATTTGGAGGAAAACTCTGCAAGTGGAATCTCAGGGAGCTTTTTCTCTGCCCATTTTTCCAAAAAGGGAGTGCAAGGGTGCAACTGTGCCTTCATGGCATTTATCCTATGGACTTTATCAGAGGAATCCTACAGAACACTCCACGGGAAAAGATAGAGCTTGAGCTTTTAAAAAGCTCATTCTTGCAGTTGCAAAGAGCTGCTCCCTGTAACTGCCATTCACCTCTTCTCCTGCTGGCATCTCCAGAGCCGCTAGGCACTGCAAATGCAGCTCTGAGATGAATAGATGGATGGATTCCCCACACCCACCCTGCACTCCACCAAACATTCAGGCAACATACGTATTTACATATAAGCTATAGATACAAATTCAAAGCACTAGGAACAAAACCAAGGAAGTCCCCAGCTCAGGGAGCCCCTGTCCTCATCTTTGTCCTCCCACTTCATGCCTCCCTCCCTCCCCTCCCTCATCCTCATTTCCCACACTCAGCCTTGCTGTCTGTTACCTCCCTTTCGCAGTAACTCCTTTGCTTTCATTGGAACCACCCTGGCTATACCCTGGTGCCTCTGGGAGCAGGATTTAACCCCTACCTTCCTGCCCCGGAGTTTATAATCTTATCCTTTACAATTGTGAAGTGCCCTGCACCCCTAATGTGGTTGTTGTGATAGGCAGAGCACCAGACGGAGCAGCAGTGGAGTTACTCCAGACTGATGTGAAAGCAGAATCTGGCCCACAGCTAGGGAAATCCACCGAGGGAAATAAACCATCAAGAGGACCCCGTGCACAAAAAGAGGCTAAACACCTCCGCTCCAACACAACTCACCCCTCTCGCCTGCTTCTCCAAAGCCTAACCAGCTACGCGTGTTCTCCTCCCTTTCCAGCCCAGGCGGGGCAGCGCTGCCCTGAAAGAAACTCTGAACCGCGGGCATCCCCCGTCCACACTTCCCTTCCCCCAGCGTGCCAGGGCTAAATCAATAATACCAGGCTCCGGCCGCACTTTGAACACGGCTAAAGAGAAACGTCTCGCTGTGGCAGCGCAGAAGTGGCCGCTGACCGGGCAGGGATGAAATCTGTATCCCGGTGCCACAAAGCCAGTGTGTGTGTCGGGGGCTGAATCCCGGTTTCACCAGCCTTTCACGAGCTGCTGCCGGCTGTCGCCTGGCACAGGCAGGACGCCTCGGCTTCCCTCGCCCCCCCACCCCCACCCCAAGCGCCCCCTGGATCCTGTGCTTTGCCTCCGATAGAGGGGGGAGCTGGGGAGCGCTGATTACACACCCCGGGGGGCAACCAAGAACAGATCGGGGCGGCTCGCTGCCTCCTCCCCAGCTGGGGGGGGGGGGTTAATCCGCCCCAGAGAAAGGCAGAGGCAGGTCTGGGAGCTCCCCCTCAGCTGACCTGCCAGTGCAGGGAGACGCTAGGGGAAGGAGAGCGCCAGCAACAGCTGCCGGGCTGCAGGAGCGCGGACCCCACCCCCGCCCCACCCCTCGCTCTCACTTCGGGAGCCGCGTCTCTCCCGTTCACACTTAGCAGCGGACGCTGGGCGCCTGTGAGATGAAGCGGTCTGGGGCCGCCCGGCTCCCGCCTTGCGCTGAGGGGCCGGGGCTGTGAGCCGGATCCCCCGGGGGCGGCTTTCGGAGTCCGCCCTCCCGCAGGGACTCGATGCCCAGGCGGGGAGCATGGCAGGGAGGCGGCCGCTGGGCTCCCGCGCCCTCTCCCTGCTCCGGTGGCTGGGGATGCTGCTGCCGCCGCTGCTCCAGGTCGGGCAGGGCTGCCCGGGTCACTGCTACTGCTTCGCCACGCCGGAGCTGGACCAGTGCAGCTACGTGCGCCTGCAGGAGCCGCCGCGGGACCTGCCCCGCGGGGTGCGCAACCTCACCATCGCGGGCGGCAACCTGACGGTGCTGCGCCGGGCGGCCTTCGCCGGCAACGGGAGCCGGCCGCTGGGCGACCTGAGCCAGCTGCTGCTGCCCCGCGACAACATCCAGGCCATCGAGGATTGCGCCTTCCAGGGGTTGCCCGGCCTGACGGCGCTGGACCTCAGCCACAACCCGCTGCGCGCCCTGGCCGGCGGCGCCTTCCGCGGCTGCCCGCGGCTGCGCACCCTCAAGCTCAACCAGGCGCTGCTGCTGCTGGGCGAGGTGCCCGAGGAGCCGCTGGCCGGCGCCCTGCGCAACCTGAGCCTGCGGCGGCTGGAGCTGGCGGGCAACGGGCTGAGGGCGCTGCCGGGCGCCGCGCTGCCGGAGGGGCTGGAAGAGCTGGATCTGCGGAACAACTCGCTGCAGGGGCTGAGCCCCGAGGAGCTGGCCCGGTTGGACTCAGCCCCGCTGGGCAGGCTCCAGCTCTACCTGGGCTCCAACCCGCTGCGCTGCGACTGCGCCCTGCGCCCGCTGCTGGGCTGGATGCGCAACGCCAGTTGGAGGGTGGCGGACGCGCGCAGCCTGCGCTGCGCCACCCCCCGGGAGCTGAGCAGTTTGCCTGTGCTGCGCCTCCGCCTGGAGCAGCTGGGCTGCGGGGCCGGGCGGGAGCCAGGGCCCGAGGGGGCCGATTGGGAGCCGCGGTCCGAGGAGGCCGGCGAGCAGAAGGAGCTGGAGACCGCCTCCTACGTGTTCTTCGGCATCGTGCTGGCGCTGATCGGGGTCATCTTCCTCATGGTGCTGTACCTCAACCGCAGGGGCATCAAGCGCTGGCTCAACAACCTGCGGGAGGCCTGCCGGGACCAGATGGAGGGCTACCACTACCGCTACGAGCAGGACACCGACCCGCGCAGGGCCAGCGCCAGCCCCTCGGGGCTCTGAGCCAGAGTGCGGGGGCCACCTCGACGCCAGATAGCCCTGCCCGTATGCAGGGATCCCACCCGTCCAGACTATGCCCCTGACCCCCAGGGATCACACTCCTCCACCCATAGCCCTTGGCATCCCACCCCAAGCCCCCACTCCTGGCCCTTAGGGATCCTTCTCCCAGTCCTTGGGGATCCCACCCCTCCACCCACTATTCACAGCCTTTGGGGATCCCACCCCTCCACCCACTACCCTCAGCCCTTGGGGATCCCACTCCTCCAGCTGTTGGGGGTCCCACCCCTCCACCCACTACCCACAGCCCTTGGAGATCCCACCCCAAGCCCCCACCCCTGGCCCTTAGGGATCCTTCTCCCAGTCCTTGGGGATCCCACCCCTCCACCCACTATTCACAGCCTTTGGGGATCCCACCCCTCCACCCACTACCCTCAGCCCTTGGGGATCCCACTCCTCCAGCTGTTGGGGGTCCCACCCCTCCACCCACTACCTACAGCCCTTGGGGATCCCACCCCAAGCCCCCACCCCTGGCCCTCAGGGATCCTTCCCCCAGTCCTTGAGGTTCCCATCCATCCGCCTACTACCCACAGCCCTTGAGAATCCCACTCCTCCAGCCCTTGGGGATCCCACCCCTCCACCCACTACCCACAGCCCTTGGGGATCCCACCCCAAGCCCCCACCCCTGGCCCTCAGGGATCCTTCCCCCAGTCCTTGAGGTTCCCATCCATTCGCCTACTACCCACAGCCCTTGGGGGTCCCACCCATCCACCCATTACTCACAGCCCTTGGGGATCCCACCCCAAGACCCCACCCCTGGCCCTTAGGGATCCCGTCCCTCCAGTTCTTGGGGATCGCACCCCTGCAGCCATTACCCACAGCCCTTGGGGATTCCACCCCAAGACCTCACCGCTGGCCCTTGGGGATCCTTCCCTCAGTCCTTGAGGTTTCCATCCATCTGCCTACTACCCACAGCCCTTGAGAATCCCACTCCTCCAGCCCTTGGGGATCCCACCCCTCCACCCACTACCCACAGCTCTTGGAGATCCCACCCCAAGCCCCCACTCATGGCCCTTAGGGATCCTTCTCCCAGTCCTTGGGTATCCCACACCTACAACCACTACCAACAGTCCTTGGCGGTCCCACCTCATTGCCCAAGGAGTGTGTCCCACACACATGAGTAGGGCTACCACTATCCAGGAAATCCTCACATCCATTCATGGACTAGAGCATACCCCCATGCAGGAGAATATCTATTCACCCATGGATTATCTCATAAAACCTCACTCCACCAATCCCACCCGCTCCCCAGAGGAACACCCTCCCCCCTACTGTTGCCCACCTACCTATGGAACAACCCCCAGGAGAATACACTTCACCAACCCCCATCCTCTACCCAGGGAATACCTACCTTCCAGCCACCCACCCACCCACTACCTGGGAATACTCCCTTCTTCCTTCATGCCTGACAGGGGGCACTTCCAACCAGAGGGTACCTCACTGCCCAGGACAACACCCACCTGTCCAGGGAACACCCAGCAAAACACCCCTCCCCCAACCTTCACCCCCAGGAGAACAGCTTTTTGCCAACCCACTCAAGATAGCACAGGATCCATCCTCAAGACAGTAACACCCCTCCCCAAAACTAAGAAAACTGCACAGCATCCAGTCCCCAGGAGAATACATCCCTCTCAAGGGTCCTGGGGATTGTGAATGAGAGAGCTACCTACCTTCAAATGAATAACCGGCATCGGAGACCACACAGGATCCATCACACCCACCCTCCCACCAGTGTTCTAGGGGCATGTGAATGTACAGGACTCTCCGCTCAGAATAAACCCGCAGTTGGGAATTCACTGACTGCACCCTGAGAGGCCCTTCTCTTCCCACCCCAATGGTCCAGGAAACACCCAGGTCCATGCAGAGTTAACTCCCATCCAGGACTATGCAGGAACCACTCCCGAAGAACCACTCCGGCCCAGAATGCACGAGGAGGGGGAGAGGGGAATGAATGTACAGGAACCCTTTTGAATGAACACATCTCTTTCGAAAGAAAGCCCCTCGCTCCTCTAGGGTGTGTGACGGCATGTGTTCCACTGCCCTAGCAGAAGAATCCTCTCCCCGTGTCCCACAGGATGCTCCTTCAAAACCATCGTCGGTGTCCAGGGAAGAATCCATGGGCCTGACCCCAGCAAAAGACCCTCCCATGGCCTGCAGGAGTTATGAATGCACAGAAGAGCTCCATGCGCATGCAACTCCTAGTTACTCCAGGAGAGTCTTTTAATTTTCCTTTGTTCAAAAAAAAAAAAAACCTTTTGCAAGAAGCTAGAATACAACTCCCTGTGAATTTAGTTTGTGCACATGGACCGTGGGGTGAGTTTTTAGAAAGCAACGGGCTAGATGGTGTTAAGCTTGTTTCCTGGTTTTGATTGGAGCCTAGACTTTTACCCTGTACAGTTCTCTTTCCTAGTATATTTCTAACAAATACAAAACTGACTTGATTTTTTTTTTGCTCCAAACACAGAGGAAAAGAAAACAAAAAACCCACAAGAAGTTACATGATCTGCTGAGCCCATTAATTTATTATGGTTTTGTTCCACAAAAATTGTGACTTCTCTCAGGCACAAAATAATGCACCTGCACAACAACAAAAACTTCCCTGCAGGCTGTATGCATGTTGCTAAAGCACATGGAAGCAAGTCATTTCTGACTGCGAAGTATAATCTAGAGTCAACTGTCTCGGCAATCTTCATAACTGTTTTTAAAAAAAAGGCTCTCAATATCTTGCACAGGTTTGCTTAGATCTGCACCTGCTAGTATATGCTAGAGCAAATATGCTGAAAGCTGCATCTGGTGTATTGTATGTTTTCTATAAAGCTTATTGCAATAATTTCTGAATACTTCATGGCTGAAGCAATGTTGTTGTTATGATCCATGTTTTGCAGAGCAAGACCGTTAGGTGCTAAGTGATCTCTGTAAATAGATGGTTCCACATAAACTTCAGTGCTATTGCTAGTTCTGTGGCTAGAAAAGCAGAATGGGTTTAATGGTTAGTGCACAGCATTTGGGTTCTAATCATTCTGACCCAATCATTCTGACCTAGGACAAATGACTTAGACCAGTGGTTCTCAAACGGGGGGTTGGGACCCCAACGTGGGTCAGGACCCTGTTTTAATGGGGTCACCAGAGTTGGCATTAGACTTGCTGGGGCCCAGGGCCAAAGCCCAAGCTCCACCACCTGGGGTCAAAGCCAAAGCCTGAGGGCTTCAGCCCTGGGTGGCGAGGCTCAGGGTAGAAACCTTTGGTGTTAGTTTTGGCCCCACCAGGCTTGCGAATTGGCTCAGGGCAGTGTGGCTCGGGTGGGTTCAGGCTTCAGTCCCCACTCCTGGGGTCGTGTAGTCATTTTTGTTGTCAGCAAGGGGTCACCATACAATGAAGTTTGAGAACCCCCAACTTAGACCTTAATTTCCAAAGTGGCCAATCATTCTGGGTTCCTCCATGTTCCGCTGCCTAAGTACAGCAACCTCTTTAGCCTGCTGAGCCTTCCCTTCCCCCAGCTCCAGCTGGCAACCAGGGGAGCTGCAAGTGTGGGTATCTCTGAAAATCAAGCTGTAGCTTTCTCTGAAGTGGGGCTCCTTAAAAGGGAGACACCCAACATTAGCGGATCCGACTGAAAATTTTGGCCTTAACTTGGTTGTGTTTGCCTCTTGGTCATATTAGGATAACAACATTTACATACTTCACTGGAGTGTTGAGGGTCCTAATAAATTAAAGCCTGATCACAACAGAGTCGACAGCAGTACTCCTGCTGACATCCCCGGGCACAGGATCTAGCCCTTGCAGTTTATAGCGTGCTTTGAAATGCTTGGAAGCAAGGCAATATATATTATTATTCTACTCTAAGGCATGAGCACATCCAGGTCCAAAATCTGCAAGCTGCTCCATGCAGGGGACCCTGGTGGCCCCATGAGCCTCACTGAAGACCCAGGGGGAAATCTGCATTGAGCAGCTTTCAGAATAGAGAGCTAAGAGTCTCGCAGTCCTTGCTCAGGCAAATCTCACACTGATCGCATTGAGTAAAGAGCCCAGACTCTGTGTGAAAAGCACCCTGCAGACTTGGGCCATGGATCCATGGCTATCGAATGCAATGGCAAAATCCCTGCCAGCTTCAAGGGCCTTCATGCTCGTAAATCACACAGACACTTTTGAAAATTTCACCTGTAGGTGCCTAAATATGAACTTAGAAGCCCAACCTTCAGCTCCCATTTCTAGAAGTATCAGCCTCTCTCTGTGTTTCATAAATGGGGCTTTCTCACTGAACAGCTCAGAAGCCTAAGATTAATACTTTGACAAAATATGTCTCCAAGTTTATGCAGCTTTTTCATTGCACGTGGCTTTGTCAGTTTGTGATACGGTTTAATCTAATTATGCCTGACCTGTCTGCCAGTAACTTTTTGAACATATTCAATAAATAAAGAAGGCAGAACGTTTGTGGGAGCAAAGGGCTCTTGCTTCATGAAGCTGGAGATCTGAGATGCAAAGTCTCTGTTTTCTAAAAAAGGTTGGTTTGTTTTTTCCCAAAGTGTGGGAGTCCGTTTTCTCCTGTGCATCAAAGGGAAGGATTTCATAGCACCAGCAGAGCAAGGCTGAGTGCTGTGCATGCCTCCAATCACCTTGGTCCTTTCCTGCAGCACCTGCTTCCTACCATTCCTGAGCTAAGCAAACCCCAGCTCATTTTCAGCTGCAGGCCCAAGGGGCCGGATTCTGTAGCACAAATCCCATTGGCTTCCAATGAAGCGAGAGCTGGTGTCATGCATAAATGGAGAGGAGGATGAGGCCCATAGACTCGCTTTTACATGTTTATGGGAACTGTGAATTGAAAGCCCCTTTGCTGCACCACTGAGCTCCCCTGCTCCTAAAGGAATTAAATGCACAGTGTAAACCAGAAGGAATGTTGCTGCCAACTCCCTAAAACAAATTAAAGGTGCCTGCTACTTTATCATCTTGAGAAACAAGGAATAGGCGGGTTTGTGATCCAGCTGGCAGTTGTAATAGTAACACCGTATCTCTGTTTTCCTGTGGAAGAGTGAACAAATATGCAGCCTCAAAATACATCTCATATCCCTGTAAAGTTCATCGTCTCTAACTCTCCCTCTTCCCCATGTTGTTTTCCTGTCCCAGGGAGTTAACTCGGTGTATTGTGTAAGAGCCTGATCCCACAAACCCTCATTCATGTGTGTAGCTCCAGTGGGCTCTGCGAGATCTGCATACAGAGGGGCTCAGATCCACAAAGGTAGGCTTCTCACTTCCAGATACCTTTGTGCATGTGGGCCCGGGTCCCTGTACATGTCGAGTGGGATTTCCAGTGACAACAGGAAAGTTGCCATGTAGGCCTGGCCAGCGAGCCTAGGTACAGGCCCTGGCCTGGGACTGGTCATGGAGGTGAACCCCCTGCCCACCCTCAGTTGAAAGAAAACTCCAGAGGGCCTGCATCCCCCCTTCCTGCAGGATGGTGATCAGGCTCCTTGGCTTCAGTGGTCTTTCCCATGTGAGTATGGGTGTGCAGGACTGGGCCCTTGTTCTGTGGATGCCAGTAAAGCACAACACTCCTTTTGGATTCTCTCAGTTCCTTGCTCTGTTTCCCATAGAGCTTTGCTTGCTAGGGATCCCCAGACACTCATGGGCAAGCTGCTGTGGTTCTAGAGCTGACTAGAAGTGGGTTGCAATGATCCTCAGCTTATATTGAATGATGGTTTTACTGTAATTTCTTTTGTTCTTTAATGTTCTGGGATTTGATTCAATTGAATTGGAGCTCTGCTTTCACTGGGAACAGGACTGGGCAGATGGTTTGCAGATTCATGGTGTCTGTTTGCCCTTCAAGCCATAGCTTTGCTGTCCAGGCAAAGCACTCTGGGTAAATTAGCACTCCCATGGCCTGATTCTTCTCTGACGTGGCTGGTGTAAACCAGAAGTCGTCACTGAAATCCAGGGAGTGACAACAGTGGAAAAACTACAATAAGCAAAAGCAGAATCAAGCCCCTACCCTTTTGACAGACACAAACAATCCAAATGCTGCATCTCTCTGTGGCATTCCAAAAACTCCCCGAAAGGAAAACGCACCAATAGAGCTGAGTGCACAACAGCAGCTGCGGGAAACCAGTCCAGCTGCCACAAGGCAGAATGTGTAGTCTGTGAGATTGACAGTGGGTTATTGTCAGCATAGTTTTTTTGTTTGCTAAAAAGAAACCAGCCACCGGGTTTTCATATGAAAACAGGTTTGGGGGAAACTGGGTGTACTTAAATACCTGTAACCCTCTGTATGTGGGTGTGGCCGGTCCTCAGCTGGTGTGAATTGGCACACCGCCGATGAAATCGGGTGCTATTCCAACTAACACCGTTATTAATTGTATTGTAGCAGTGGCTGGAGGTCACAGTCAAGAATGGGGCCCTATGATCCTAGGTGAGCATACACCTAATGAGACAGTCCCTCCCCTAAAGGGTTTACAATCTAAATTGACAGGACCGACAATGAATAGGAGGGGAAACTGAGGCATAGAAAGGGGCTGTGACTTGCTGAACATCATACAGAAATTCAGCAGTATTAAGATTAAGAACCCAGGTCTTCAGATTTCCTGTTCAGTGCCCTGTCACTGGAATACGTGAAGATGCTATGCCAGCTAACACGAGCTGAGGATCTGGCCTGTAACATTTCAGCCATAACATGCTAAAGAGTTCCTTGTCTTCGGTATCTGCTTTCTGTTAGGGAAAAGTCCTTCAGAACTGAACAGGACGTGGTACTTTTTCTATCGTTCTTTTGGCCCAGCCTATAACAGTGTCACAGCCCTGCGCTGTAGAGTTCTGTAGCAGGCTGCAAGCTTTGACAGAAAGAAGCTCATTCGCCAACACATTTCACAGAGGGATTCCCACAGGTCTGATTTCTCCATGGTGTTGCACCAGTTTTACATCTGTATGACTCTGCTGATCTGAATGGTGCTGTAGTGGCCTAAATTGGATGTAACTGTGGAGAATTAGATTCAATCTCTGTTAAATTCTATTGGACTTTTCCATAGGGGTTTTCATAGCCACCCATCCAATTGCCAACACTTCCTATGTAATAATATCACAAGCTGGGGGTATGCAACCGGCCAACCATTCCCCACTAATTGTCCCACGGCTGCCGGAGGCCCAGAGGTTCTCCGATGCAGCAGAACAGGGTGCCCCATCCCCGGGCAATGGAATTGCAGGCTCTTGGGAAGCCCATGCAGAGGACTGTGTCTATGGAGATTCGATGCACCCTGTAAAGGGGCCGCTGCAGGACAGGGAGGCAGGTCACAGCTGTTCACGGAGCCACAACGGGTCACATCTTGCTCTCAGTTACTCAGGGCAAACCCACTGAAGTGAATTGGCCACTAACAGCTGTAGCCTGCATTCCGCTCCTTTATCGGGCTGAGAGCTTTTAAAAGCTGTATGGCAAATCCATGAGCTGGGGGCGAAGCCCCCTTTCAGCTGTGGTGTTAGAGAGGGCAAAGGCGTGGGTGATTTGTACCTGCCTGACTAGGCTTTCCCAAAGGCAGTGCTCTGGGTCGGTGACTAACAGGAAGCAACATCACAAGGACAGTGCATTTCTCTGTCTTGTGTCTGCACCACTCCTGGTTTCACTCTTCCTCTCCTATTGTCTCTAACCCACAACCCCCCACAAAACCTCTTGCCTCTACGCCTGCTTGTTCGCACACACACACTCCGCCTCTCGGCCACTGCCCCACCTTTCCCCCTCCACCTCTAGCAGTCAGCAGTCACAGCCTCCCCATTACCATTAGCAATAGACAAAGGACTTGTCTCGCTCCTGTATTTTAGAACCACTCCACACATGGTGGTGGGGAGGAGAAGAGGCTGTCAGGCAGCCGGTTCCAGCCCCAATACTGAAGGACAATCTGCATCAGTGTCAGAGTGAGTTAGAGCAGCCATGAGGCTGCTCTCACTTACGCCAGTTGGGGAGCTCCATCCTGCCCTTTTCCCGGTATACTTCCTGCCCTGCAGAATTTTCAGCTGGCCATTTACAGCCAGAATCTGGCCCTTCTGCACAGCCTGAGTAGCACAAAGAGCCAGAGTGGACTAGAGAATCTGGCCTTATAAATAGCAGCAGCAAACATGGCTATAGCAGCAGCAGTTCCTGTGTCTCAGGCCAGATGTGCTAGCAGCAGTAGGCATTAGATACAGAGAGTATGTCTATATTGCCAAAACACCCAAAAAGTGACAGTCTCAGAGCCCAATCTACAGACTCCAGCTCGCACTACGGGGCTAAACATAACAGTGAAGATGTTCCCACTCGGGGTGGCACTTGGGCTCTAAAACCCAGCCAGGGCGGTGGGTCTCCAGCCCAAGTGGGAACGTCTATACTGCTATTCTAAGTGTCATAGCATGAGCCCCGTGAGACTCGCTGCTGTGGGGATTGCTCTGCAGTGTAGATTTACGCTAGGGGAGGGTAAAAGCCCTTCACATCTTATGCAATTAGCATTGCTATGGTCTGAGGGCACTTCATGCCATACGGCTGCACAAGGGCAAATGGTTCGTGACACTGGAATGGCATTGTGCACTTACAGGGCAAAGCTGCAGCCTGAACTGCCTACGTCTCCTCCCTGACTCTTCCCACAGATTGATTTGTTGCTCTCCATTTGGGCCCCAGATTTAGGATTTGTAAACACAAGGGTCCATATATTCCGGGATTTGCTCACAGTGAAGATCCTCCATGCCTGGATCTCCCCACTTCTGTGTGCACGTAGGTTGTAAACCACCTCTGAGCACTTCCCCTTTCCCTGTTGCAGACATGCCATCGGGTCCAGGATCCATGCATCAATAGACAACAGAAATGTGCATTGCACCAGAGGCAAATCTGCAAAAAGTTAATGCAGCCTGAGGTTGCCTTGACTGTCACATGGGGGCCCTGTGGCCTGTGTGTGGGTCCCAGATACAGGAATAGCTGAGGAAAAACTTGCTCATGCTGTTCCATTGCACCACTCTGCCAGGTAGCCAAGATGGGGAACTAAAGAGCCCTTACATAGATAGCCATCAGGGGGAACCAGAGATCTTTGGGGGTCATACCCCAGATTGTTCCTTAAGAGGACAATCCAGCCCCTTGCTCCCATGACAGAATCAGCTGGGGAAAGTTCCATGTAGGGAACCTTTCAGAATTTCCCTCCCGTCTTGCCCCATCCCATGAGATATTTATTGGTGGAGGTGGGAAATCTAGTTATACAGCCCGTGAGCAAAAGAGGCGTTTCCATGGACTTGTGCATGTAAAACATCAATAAAAATAATGCAGCATTTTGGCAGAAATGTTTCCACTGCAGGGTTGACTACTGGAATATTGCAGCCTGGTGCTGCTGCAGGAGAACCTGGGAAGAGGGACAATCTGGAGAGAAAGTAGGAGCAAAAAAGAAACCGACTGGACTATTTTAATACCCAATGCAAATCAATAACTTAATTTAAAAAATAGCCAGCATCAGTGATAAAGAATAATGTACAAATTAAAAACCCAGTGTTCACCTTCAAGCATCACAGGCTAGAGGATATTTTTAAAGTACAATCCCAACAATAACCCTTTCATTTAGAATTGTAACTGGCTCGGTTAGTTTTCATATTGAGATTGTAAGGCAGCCCTCAGATTTCCACAGTGCCATCGTCATCTCAGATTGAGATACGGGGCTGAGCATCAGCAGATACTGTCCTTGTCCTGCCGCTGAATTTCTGTATCATGGCCTTTACCACCTTTGTAAAGTGCTTTGATATCTGTCTGCAGATAAGTTTTTGTAGAGTGGCAGAGTTTGCAGCCTCAGCCTTTAGTTAATGTCTGTTGCTGGACTGTTTATATATTACATATACATGGACAGTACGTGAATCATCCTGTTTACATAGGTGTGCATTGCATGACAAAGTCAGCACACTGAAAAGATTGTGAAATGTGGCAGTTCATTTAAATAATTACTTAATGGATGGTGCCCCTGAAACAGATAGCTACAAAATCAGACATACAAGCCAATCCTATTCCCAGTGAGGTCAGTGGCCTGGGAGACAGCATTGCTTTTGCTATGTTCCCAGTTCCACTGTTGACCTAGGGGCTGATGTTGCAGTCATGGCCATGTGTAGCACCCCTCAGTGCCTCGGTTTACTTACCTGTAATGTGGGCATACAAACATTTAACCGACGCACAAGGGGGGTGTTCTGAGTCTCAGATAAACAATGCTTGAAAAGGACTTCGAGAGCCATGGCCAAATGGTGTGATTTCATTTTAATGTGCTGATGATTAGTCAATGTTTGTACGGTACTTTGAGGATACAATGTGCCACCCAATAACAAGGTTTGGAAGTGCTTTGAGATCTTTGCATAAAGATTGATTACTGTTTATTAAATGAAGCACGTGGCATCTACTCACTTATCGACCTGTCATGTCAACAATAAATCAGTCCCAGGGCGGGAGCTGATCACACCTAACATGGGTTGGCTGCCAAGCTTCAAAGGAAACCAAGTCTCTAAATGGGCACAAGTCTCTGCCTATTCAGCTAGAGGGGAGTGCACCCTCCTGCTAAAATACCAGCACAAGGTGGCAGTGGGTCCAAGGAATCCTGGGAAGTAAATCAAATGGGAGTGTCTTTTCAAGGGTGGAGCAATGTGAGGGCAGTGGGGGCAGTCTCTCAACCCCACAGATATTGGAGATCTCTGAAGAGAGCTCCCCACCCACGAAGGGTTGAGCCCTCCGTTGTGCTGCTCTGTCCCGTTGGCGTTAGGCTGTAGCTAGCCAGCCTGCTCCCAGGAATGGTGCAGGCAGAGAGCATACATTAAAATAATGCTGTTTCTGTATCACATTTCTTGTTATGGAGGAGTGTGAGGCCCAATGGCCAGGTGGTGGGGAAAGGAAAAAAACTTGTGTTGCTTCCTTCGATATTCGGGAGAAACCAGGGAGTTAGTTCTCTGTGACTGTCTGTTTTGGCATCATGCACATGTAACCCACACACCTCTGGGGTGTGGAGTTCTGTCCCATGTAGTGGCACCGAGACCACTTAGAGAGAGAGAGAAATGAGTTTGCTCTACTGCCTTACTAACAGTCAGTTGGCTTTTAGCTCATGCGGTAGAGGCTCATGCACTAAGCTGCAGAGGTCCCCGGTTCAATCTCACCCACCGACAACAGGGCCTGTCGGTGTTACACACCCAGTAAAATTTCCCCTAAAACCCCTCTTAGTATCACTGCAGGATGTGTGCATTGTGCAACACTGTACTGTACAGCCTGCACAGGGTATAAAGTCAGGATGAAGCTAAGCCGGGCAAAATGGAGGTGTTGCCATTTAGTGAACTGAGCACAAGGCTGAGTCGTCAGGACAGAGTTCAATTCCCAGCACTGCCATTGCCACACTGTGCAACTTTGGGGCAGTTATTTCAGCTCTCTGTGCCTCAGTTTCCCTATCTGTAAAATGGGGATATTCATGCTTCCCTGCTTTGGTAAAGAGCTTGGAGATGGTGGGGGTTTTTTAAATTGCCATGCAGGTCCAGAGCCGTCTTATTAAGTGGTGGTGGTAGGTCAGCAATTGGAACTTGCAAGCGGTACAATGTGACTTGCTTGGTTAATTAACCAGACTCATACACTGTGAATCCTTCTGGCTTGGTAATATCATTTTGCAAAATACGAACCCCAACTGTGGCAAATCAGCATTTTTAATAGCATTAAACAGTTCCTGGTCCTCGTATGAATCTTTACATTAGTTAGTGCAGTGTTAGGTCAATGCTGGGCATGCTTTTGAAAATCTCTCCCTAAACACACTCTGGTAGAATATTCAGGCTTGAAATTATCTGATGGCATAAACTTAATCATACTTCATGAAGATTCTGGAACCAAGCTACCTTTCAAATGGAAACCAGCCTCTTCTAATGTTCAGCGACTCTAATGCTTCCTGCAGAGCAATATTCGCATCTTTTGTGCACCCAAAACTCCAGTCAACTTCAGCAGGTGTTTTGGATGCACAAGGTTTGCACAGCTGGGCCCAACAACGCAAGTGAAGGATTTAGAGTTTGACGTAATCGCTGAATTAATATTTACATGAAATATTGTCATTGTAGCATCTTCTGTGCCAATGTAGCACATTAGTTTAATGCTGTGTCCATCTCTCCCTCTCTCTACTGGCTGGCCCCAGTGACTATACCAGCCAATTGCAAATGTGCACTGAAAGGAATTGCTCATTTACTTATTCCTTTTGCTCAAGTGGCAAAAGCTCATGCTTTAGATGCTGAACATCTCAGGTTAGATTACCATGGATATTCATAAGGTTGGTATGTATATGCAGTATGAACCTAATTCTGCAAGGTCTCCTTATGCAGAAATCCTATTAGAGCATGTCTACACTGGATTTCTGTCCCTTGAGTCACTGGACTGCTAATTAATCCAAAGGTACAAAAGTCTAGTAAAGACAAGCCCTTGATGCCAATGGTCATACATGCCAGTCCATTTTACTTTTACATCAACATATGCCATGTGACCTGGAACCAAATACAGGAGACAGAGCCTGGTGCTCCTAGGGATCCACAGAGATTTAACAAAAACAACGAGGAGTCCTTGTGGCACCTTAGAAACTAACATGTTTATTTGGGCATAAGCTTTCGTGGGCTAGAACCCACTTCATCAGATGCGTGCAGTGGAAGATACAGTAGGAAGATGTATCTATCTATCTATATATAAACACTACATGAAAAGATGGGAGTTGCCTTACCAAGTGGGGGATCAGTTCAGATTTAAGTATCTGAAAAGCATTTAATTTACACTGACTAGGGAAACTGTTGGTTACTGAACAGATGCCTCTTGAAAGCTCAAGAAGTATTTATGGAAGCTTTTGTAGGCAAAGATCCCAAGCCCCAAATTGGCCCTACTGTACACTTCACCGTGGTTTTCGGTTGAAATCATCCCTTACAAGGATCAGGGCCCCACCAATAGCTTGGAGCTGGAATTGCCTGTGGCTAGAAACACCCATTTTAGATATTTGAAACCCGTGGACGGTACATCGGGGAAGGTGCAGGACGCTGTGCTACATGCAACGGAATCTGCAGCAGGGCCCCACGCTTTCTGTTGTTGTCTTTCCCCCCTCACTGAGTAAGGGGCCTACCATGTCCTTGCTCTTTGTCTTGCTTCTAAAGTATTGGTAGAATGTTTTCTTGTTACCCTTTATGGCTCTAGCTACTTTAATCTCATTTTGTGCCTTGGCCTTTCTAATTTTGTCCCTACATACTTGTGTGTTATTTGTTTATATTCATCCTTTGTAAGCTGACCTAGTTTCCACTTTTTGCAGGACTTTGCAAAGAGTCTTGAAGGGTTTCCTTGAGTCTAAGGAGAGACAAGGTGGTTTTATTGGATAACCAGGATTCTAGGTTACTGACCTCTGGTTATAACGACTTCCGTCTTCAGAAGGGTGGTTCAGCCTGGATTGATCAGAAGTTAAAATCGCTCTCCCCTGTGTTACCTTGGCTGGACTGCTTTACCAGACTAAGAGAGTGCTGTCCCTGAGTTCAAGAGCCCACGCAAGTGTCTAGAACACTGAAATTAGGAGGAGTGCACACTCAGGGGTGGGGTAACTGGTAAATGTAAGTTAGTGATGTAAAGTGCATTTATTAACTGATGTATTGAAGTGCCCCCTACTGATTTAAAGTGGTTGTGACATTTTCATTAATCTCAATCTGTTTTTTTTTCTAAATTGCTAACTAAAGGTGTGTTAGCAGTAGTCTAAGAGTACATTGGTTGTATATTGTTTATAGTTAGTACTTTTGGGTTACACCCATAGAACAGACCACCTCAGGTTTGTTCCTGGAGGCTCCTGAGACACGCCAGTTAGTGTGTACGGGACCCAGCCAGGCAGAGGTGCCACAGGACTAATTTCTTTACAAGCCAGAGGACTGCAGCGGAGGGATGGAGAGAGGATTCCCAAGTATCCAACATCACCACCTGGATACTCGAGATCTCCTTTGCTGTCAGCAGCATCAGGTGCCCCAACACACATGGAAAGTTGCCTGTTCCTGAGTAACGCAGGCAGGAAAGGGGGGTTACAGATGTAAGACCAGCCCTCTCTGCCCACACTCTGCACTCCTACAAAAGGGCCAAGTTGTTACAGCCTCCCCTTTGGAGACCTGTGATGCTTTGCCTCAGGACTTGTGACAAATCACTGCAGATTTCGGTTGGGTCAAGCCAACTGAGGTGTAGTGACGGCAGATGTCCTCTTGAGGGGCTGGGGGTGGCTGACTGCAGCAGTCCCATTCAGATAGTAGGGAAAAAATACCCATCTACAGAAAGGGAACGCACCAGGCCCGCACCTGACCTGCCTTCCCTCAGGGCAGCTCTGGCATTTAGCCATCTCTGGGTGGGTTCTGGCCACAGCCAGGCCTGTCTTCAGGGGGCTAGCACAAGAGGTCCGCTTTCCTGCCCAGCCTCCCTTCAGCTGAGCTGGCCGCCTCTTATGAGCAACCCCCTCCAAGCCTGACCACTTCTGCCACCGAGCCCAGAACTCCACTCTGCTGGGCCCTTGTACTGACATCCAGTAAGGGATAGACCCTGCTCCAAGGAGTTTAGCATCCAAACAGCCAGGCAGAGAGCTGTGAAGTGACTTGCCACGGTCGGACTGAGGAGTCTACGGCTGAGCTGGGAGATGAATTCAGCTCGCCCTAGTCTCATGCAGTGTCTTACCACCAGGACCATCTTTGCTCTGCTCTGTAAGCCTGAGAGCTGTCATATTCCAGAGTCTTTGCCCCAACCACCCAGGCCCCTGGGGTGACAGACTGGACCTTTGAAACAATACAGAAGCCAAATATACCTACTGCACCAGCAGCTTTCCCTGGATACTGTCCAGCACACAGCTCCCACCACCCCTCCAATCAGGAATGGGGACACGGGGTGCCTGGCAGCCTGAGGAAAGAGATTTCACGGTTCCAGCCTTGTGCCCAGCCATCTCACTGTTATACACATTCACTCTTAGGCTTTGCAGGATAAATATGTCACGACACAACCCCCCAGAGGACACCACTGGGCGTTCAGTCCCGTTCTGTTCTTTCACTGTAAGTCACCTGATACATGACATTCTGCACTCTCCATCCTTCACGCTAATGAGGCCAATCAGCATTCAAGCCTTCTGGCAGCTCCCGGGGCCCCTTTTCTGTTGCTGTGTTTCCCCACTGGTAACATCTCCTTTGCCTAATCTCTCTGGGGATCTTCAAGCATCTGTGTCACTCCCCTTTTTTTCCCACTATGCATTCAGTTTTTGTAAAAGGTGCTGTTGTAGCAGCTCTGTTTATCCTCTGAACAGGTGGGTAATGGCAGTGCAAGCTTCTCCCATCAACATGCCACGTGTCTCCCCTTGGACCCGATCTAGGGGAGAAAGGATGTTACATTTACTTGGCATCCATTAAATCTTGGCTTCACAACTGAGATAAGAAAATTAAGCCTGCCAGTTATGCGAGGGCTGTGGCCACCCATTCATGAGAAAGCAGAATGAGACCAGCCCATTTCAGACAGGCTCACACACAAGCCATTGCTTGTCAGGCAGAGTTTTCTGAGCTTCTTCAGTTCCAGTAGTTAGGAACATATGGTCCATGCCAGGACTGTCTTTATTAGACAGTTCCTCCCCGCACAGATTGATGTCACTTTGGGCACAAACAAGGTTCCACCAGCCCTATTTATCCTGGACCACACTTTGCATCCCCTCTGTGTGATTAAGTCCCATTATTTCCCTCTCTGAGTAGCATTTGACGGAGAGATTCTTTAGGTTGGCCCCTCTGGGAGGTTCTAGGAGTAATGATTCCATAGTGAAGGTGTAACCAGCTTTCTGCTTTAAGGTGGATTTACACCACATGCTTCACAACCACCTTTAACCTCCTCAAACAAGCTGCTTTTCACCTAAATGTTCTCATTCATGTTCTTTTCCCATGGGAGAATGGTTTTGTAAAGTTTGATATATCTTAGGCATCTTGGAGCTAGACAGGTATGGAAAATGAGAGCTTGCTTTCACTTTTGGAAAATAAATGCTTGAGTTTTGGGGAGTTCTATCTTGATGGTTTAGGAACTTCATCCCCCTTGATTCAGCCATGCTCAATGAGAACTAGTGCCTTAGAATACTTTTAGGAAAATTGGCTCATTTGTGTTGAGTTCTTTGAATCTTTGAGAGCTCTATCACGTCTGGGCAGAGCTTACATATTTGCATAGGTCTCCCTTGAGATGAACTATACTGAGGCTACCACACAGCATTTTAGAAGACACTGTTAGATCCTCAAAGCCACCTAGGAAACTTGGATACTCAAATCCAATTGAATCTGATTGGAACTGGGCATCCAAATCCCTTAGATAGCTCTATAACGCTCAGCCTTAAGGTACAGATAATGTTGTTTTTAAAATAGCATGATTAGTGCAGAGAACACAGGACTGAGCATAGAGTTTAAGGCCAGAAAGGACACATTTGATTTGGTCTGTCCACCACAGGCTACCACCACCACCCAGCAATCACAGTTTAAACCCAACAACTGAAATTAGACCAAAGTATTAGTGCACACTTGGCTGCTAGGTTGGCCCATGACAAGTGATGGCCCATGAAGGTACTTTGCTCTCCTCAGGCACCTTCCACCTGAGGATCTCAAAGTACGCTACAAACACTAATGAATAAAGCTGCCCAACTGGGAGATGGGGAAGGATTAGCCCCATTTGAGTTTTGGGGACATGAAAGATTAAGGCCAAACTCTTTTAAAGTAGCTATGGATTTTGGGTGCCCACCATGGGATATCATGGGCCTGATCTTTAGAAGGGCCAAATCAAATATTCACCACTCTGACTGAAGCCAAGTGGAGCAGCAGATGCCCAGCACCTCTGAATATCAGGCCCACGGGGTCTCAAGTGAGGCACTCGAATTTAGACACGTGAAAACTTTGGCCTGAGTGATTTGCCCAAGCTCTTCCAAGACGTCTAGGGTGGAGCCAGAGTCAGATTCAGGCTATCTGCCTCCCACTTCTGTACATTAACAAGATTATCCTTCCTTCTACCAATTCAGGGACAGGAAGAGGAATCGGGGTCGTCCTTCGGTGAGACTCATATACCTGCTGCCCCTAGCATTCCTCATCAAACGCAGAGCTATAACAAACAAACACAATAATGTAACGTCTTCATCTGCTACAGCTTGACATTTTTATTTCCACTTAAGCAATACACAAGATAGATGATCTCAGCAGATACACTTGGCAGGGCTTTAAAATGAAATAATTGCACTATCAAATGAAAACTATTAGATCCACAGGGGGACCTTTTCTGCCAGAGGGAATACCAGCAAATCAGAATGCTTCAGCAAAGCCGTTTATTACACAATAACACTCACTAATCACAGCCCGAGACACGCAGGTAAATAACCGGCGTTGGGACAAACGTGGCTGAGAAGCACCAGGGTTCCAGCGAGGGCTCTGCACTTTCTGATCCAGCTTATGGGTCACGGCAAGCCCTCCTGAGTTCATGCTGAGTGTGCTCGAAGGACAGATGGCAGTGAGAGAGTAATGGGCCACAGACTGCTACCATACCCTGCACAAAAAGCCTCACTCTTTGGAAGGGAGCTCAAGTGGGCCAGGGATCAAAAGCCCTGGGTTCTATTCCAAGCTCTGTCACTGGCTAACTGGCCTTGTCTATACGAGCATTTTTCTTCAGCTGTCTCCCTGCTACACCACCACTGGCACAGAGCACTATCGTACACAAGCTGCCGGTGGGTCAGCCCCGGTGCTCTGCACAGGATTACATGACGCTGGGGTTAAGATGCTGAGGGCCGATCCATTCTAGCATCAATGGCTGTTATCCCGCATGGAGCTTGCGATGGGACATCCACCCCCCGCAAGGCTTGAGGGGGTTAAGGTGGTCAAGTGGGCCAATTAACTCCCCGGGCTGCACGTGGTGGAGGAGCCAGGGAGAAGGGGTTGATTAAATGAGGCTTAGGTGGCCAGGAACAGAGGGGCCTCGATGAAACCCAGGAGCTGAGAGCAGAAGGGGTGGCAGGGAAGGAGAAGGGAAGTGTGCCTGGGTTGAGCTAGGTAGCCTATGGTCAGTCCCTGGGAGGAGGGAGTTTGGGCCGGCAAACCCAGCGCAGGGGCGGGTGCAGAGAGGCAGGGAAGGCAGCAGAGGGTGGGGTAGGGCAGAGCTTGGCTGCTGATTAGTGTGTTCCTGAGCTGGAACCCGGAGCAGAGGGTGGGCCTGGGCCCCCTTACCAGCCACTGGGGAAGTGGCGCAGACCAGACAGGGGAGAGTGGACTGCCAGGGACAGTTCACTCCGAAGGACTTGGATACCCTGGAAGGGGAAAACCATAGTGACCTGGCTATGGGGGCCAAGTCACGAACAGGAAGTGGCAGCTTCGGGAGTGAGAGTGTGCAGGGTAAGAGAGAATGACGGGTGGTGAAACAGCCAGAGGAGGGTGCAGCAAAGAGCTAATCCTCAGAGTGGCCAGGAGGAGGCGCCCTAGGGGTGAGTGGACCTCATGACAGAGCTGTACAGGTGGTGGTACGGTTGGGAAACCTCAAGAAAATAGTGTGATCCTGGACAATTCACGTGGGACTAAGTTGTATGCAGCTCCAGCTAGGGAGTGCTGTGGAGATACAGTGTGTGTGTGAGAGAGAGAGCAGTGGTAGGTGCAATCCATCCTGGAGTTCCCCCGGGGGAGGATGAGGAGCATGTCTGCTTCTACACCAATGCTGGACACTTCCACCTGCACATCTGACCAGCTCCAGCATGTGAGGGTCTGCGAGTCATGGCCCCAACTTCCCCTCTCCCACTTTGCAGCAATGAGCATCTCCGGGGCCCTCAGAAGAAGCAGTCGCTGCATTAGTTTCTGGCTCCACTGCAGGGGGACAATGGAGAAAGAAGCTTGTTGGCCCAGATCCATCAAGGTATCTAGGGAGCTAATTCCCACTAATTTCAAGAGAAGTGAGAAGGTTAAATATCCACGAGGAGCTGGGCCCTTATGCCTTGCCTTCTTGTGCACGTGGGGAGTGCCTGAGCACAATCCAACCCTTAGCTTCTCTGTGTCCTAGTTGACATGGGCCCACTTTGTTGCACTGGCAGAACTCCAGTGACTAGGGGGCAAGGATAGCTCAGTGGTTTGAGCATTGGCCTGCTAAACCCCAGGTTATGAGCTCAGTTCTTGAGGGGGCCACTTAGGGATCTGGGGCAAAATCAGTACTTAGTCCTGCTAGTGAAGGCAGGGGGCTGGACTTGATGACCCTGCAGGGTCCCTTCCAGTTCTAGGAGATATAAAAATCAATGGGCTTCCAGCAGGTCACTAAGTGATCAGACATGACAGGTGGCCACAAGGTAAGCACAGAGATACAGTCCTATGTACTTTCCTCTCAGCAGTGCTGAGAAGCGTCAGGAATGTTGGTAAAGGACATGACAACTTTGGTAAGTGCAAAATGTCCATCTCCCTCTTGACTAAATCCACACTGGTACGTTGCATTAAAATACTGCAAATGGGGCCAACATATTGAATTAAAAAAGAAATACACATTAATAAAATCCTGGCCTTAACAGTCTCTTGCAGTCAAGATCAAGTGGGTTCCACAAAAGTATTTCCCTTCTCAGACAAATAGGTGATATCTGACAAGGAAGCAGCCACTCACTGAGGTTCTGCCAAGGGAAATTCATGTACATCAGCTCCATCTTTCTGTTAAAAAGCAAAAACACTGTCAATTTGGAAAGTGATCCCTCACCAGCAGAGCAGATGTCAACATTCTTGGCCAGGCCATGTTGGGCTCCAATGACAGTTGCAACTTCACATGGTAAATAAGCACCAATTTCGCATAAAGCAAATCTCAAGCTAGTCCCATTTTAAAACAAGCCAAAACAAGCCAGTCTCTAAGACCTCACACTTTATGGTTGTCACACTACGAAATTAGGTTGATTTATAGAAGTCTGGGGCTCTGACCTGGAGCAGCTGTTTGCTCTCTGGTTCTTTGATCAGCTTGCCTGAGCTCCTTAAGTTTCATGCAGCACTGCTGCGCGTCCCTGTTATAGCCTGGCCTTCATGCCTTGGAGATTTTTTTCAATATTCTGCATTTCGTCCTTTGAAACGGAGTTCTGATAGCACAGACTCATCTCCCCATACAGCGATCAGATCCAGTACCTTCTGTTCAGTCTATGCTGGAGCTCTTGTGATTCTGGGACTCCATGGTCACCTGTGTGATCAGCTCACCACGCTGGCCAACTGGAAATGAAATTCAAAAGTTCGTGGGGCTTTCCTTGTCTACCTGGCCAGTGCATCTGAGTTGAGAGTGCTGGTCCAGAGCGATCACAATGGAGCATTCTGGATAGCTCTTGGAGACCAATACCGTCTAATTGTGTCCACACTACCAAATTTAACCAGCAGCAGGTTGATTTCAGCGCTAATCCCCTCGTTGAAAACAGACATTGATTTAAGAGCCTTTAAGTCGACAAAAATGGCTTTGTCGTATGGACAGTGCAGGGTTAAATTGACTAACGCTGCTAATTCAACCTAATCTCATAGTGTAGTCCAGGGCTATGTGACTAGATACCCCCGGTGTGCGAGCTGAACTGTGGTGGCCACTATGCACCCATGACTCTCGCCCCCTTTCCCCTGCTTTCTCTTGCCCTGCTGCCCCCCCCTTGCTGGAAGCCAATCAAAAACAGAGGCAACAAGCTACAACCAGCAACACGCTACAAGCCAACAAGCTACAGCTAAAAACTTGCAACAAGCAACTCACAAGCCAATGAAGCCAAAAACAACCCAGTTTCTGCATTTTTTGGTTTGGCATGTCTGGCTGCAATCTCCTCAGCTCTTGGATCAATTTCGGACAGTGCTTTGAGGGGACAGAACATGGTGCTGAAGGGAGGGTGCTGTTATTCTGTAGGTAGTGCCCCCTGCAGTGCCAGCACTGAGTAAATACTCAGCATGTTTCTGGGGTTGCTGCACTGCTGATAAGCAGCCTCTTGGATGAGACTAAAAGTGAGGTCTGATCACATATGGTCATTTCAGATCCCACTCGTCTTTTTATAAGAGGAAGGGTGTCAGCCAAATTCAACCTGGATAATTACATCTTGCTTCACTGAATTTCCCTCTGCAGTTCCTAAACAGTTTTATTCCTGTCCTAAAACATACGTACAGTAAGAGTGCGATAGAAGTATCAGGGTTGCAAGGGGACAGTCATTAGGGTCCCTGCCAAAGCAAAGGATAGCCCCAGAGAGATCTTTACCTGGTTCCCTAAATGCTCTCAATGGAATGGAATCTCCAGAAACCTTGGGTCAAGCAGGCTAGTCCAAGCCACTAACTACCTCTGGTGCTGGTGTGTGTTTAAAAGCTGATCCATATACCCTGAAGGCACTACTAATACAGTGTGCCCTTGTTGCCAAGAAGGCTAATGGCATTTTGGGCTGTATAAGTAGGGGCATTGCCAGTAGATCGAAGGATGTGATCATTCCCCTCTATTTGACGTTGGTGAGGCCTCATCTGGAGTCATGTCTCCAATTTGGGGCCCCATATGCCAAGAAGGATGTGGAAAAATTGGAAAGAGTCCAGCAGAGGGCAACAAAAATGATCAGGGGGCTGGAACACATGACTTATGAGAAGAGGTTGAGGGAACTGGGATTGTTTAGTCTGCAGAAGAGAAGAATGAGGGGAGATTTGATAGCGGCTTTCAACTACCTGAAAGCGGGTTCCAAAGTGGATGGATCTAGACTGCTCTCAGTGGTACCAGATGACAAAATAAGGAGTAATGGTCTCAAGTTGCAGTGGGGAAGGTTTAGGTTGGATATTAGGATAAAAAATTTCACTAGGAGGATGGTGAAGCACTTGAATGGGTTACCTAGGGAGGTGGTGGAATCTCCATCCTTAGAGGTTTTTAAGGTCAGGCTTGACAAAGCCCTGGTTGGGATGATTTAGATGGGGATTGGTCCTGCTTTGAGCAGGGGGTTGGACTAGATACCTCCTGAGGTCCCTTCCTTGATTCTATACCCCAGAGGAGCTAAGTGACTGCACTGAGGGGAGGGAAAGGCCTTGCTTTGACATCTTGGGCAAACTATTTAACCGCTCTCTGCCTCAGTTTCTCCACCTGTAAAACAAATATATTTGCATACATAAAAGGGTCACTGTGAGGCAAATGGAACCATGGCAATAAATGCATTATGGTAATGCAAATAGTTATTGCAAATTGGGTTTGTTTAGTCTGGAGGTTGTTACAAGGAGGAGGGAGAAAAATGTTCTTAATCTCTGAGTACAGAACAAGAAACAATGGGCTTAAGTTGCAGCAAGGGAGGTTAAGGTTGGACGTTAGGAAAAATTTCCTAACCGTCAGGGTGGTTAAGCAGTGGAATAAATTGCTTAGGGAGGTTATAGAGTGTCCATCACTGGAGATTTTTAAGAGCAGTTTGGACAAACACCTGGCAGGGATGGTCTAGATAATACTTAGTCCTGCCTTGAGTGCAGGGGACTGGATTAGATGACATCTCGAGGTCCCTTCCAGTCCTATGATCTGCAGACAGTTATGTCCTTCCCGCTAGTCATTGTTTAGCCAGGCTGTTCCTATTTACTGCTATTTCTTCATAAATTTATCTCATAAGAGCCTTTATCACTTTGTTGCCCTTTTCCACAATTCCCTCCTGTCAGTAGACATCTTCCCCATACTGAATAACCCAAACCAGAAGGTAGTGTTCTGGAATTGGTCTCCCCAGAACCAGAGAGAGATTTTACTTTAAATTCCATTATCAGGACGTCTGGAAAACAAGATTTCTGCAGGGGAACATATTTATCTGTGTTAGAGTATCATGAGGCACTCTCAGCAGGAAAGGACATTCTATGCTCCTCAGAACGTAAACCAATGAAATTCCAAGAAGCAGCAGAAATTAGCATAAACTATAATATTGGTCCTGTTGATTTTAAGCCTAGACTACAGTATCAGATCCTGAGTTGGTACAAAACAACAATCCTGGACAATCTCCGTCATCACAGTGTAAGAATAATATTGTTCCAAATGGAAAATATGCCAACAAATTTACAGAAGGTGCTGTTCCCCGGCTTACTTTGGAAGGGAACTTGGCCAGGATCGGGCTCTAGGACTGTCTTAGATAGCAGTGTTCCCTGTACCTGACACTTGAAATGAGCCAGGCTGGTTAATGAAGTGCTTTATTTCTTATTTGCATAAATTCCTCACACAGGCCTGCTCTGAGTCAAGTGGCATTCATTGTAAATCTCTAATTGGATTTCTCTTCAGATCGAAGCTCTATTCATTTCTGTAGTGAACACAGTGTTTTACAGACACGCTATAACCTCCCAATGGCATCTTTTCTAACACTTCAATCTTGCAAGCACTCCTGGGGTGGGGATATGTAGTGCTTATTACTCCCTTGGAATTAGTCCCGGCCAGGGCCGCCCAGAAGGGGGGGCAAGTGGGGCAATTTGCCCCAGGCCCTGCAGGGACCCTCACGAGAGTTTTTCGGGGCCCCTGGAGTAGGGTCCTTCACTCGCTCTGGGGGCCCTGGAAAACTCTTGCAGGGCCCAGGCCCCCGGAGCTTCTTCTGCCCCGGATCTGAGGCGGCAATTCGGTGGCGGGGGTCCTTCCGCTCTGGGACCCGCCGCTGAAGTGCCCCGAAGACCAGCAGCGGGGAGTCCTTCCACCCTGGGACCCACCACCGAAGACCCCAGGCCCCCTGAATCCTTTGGGCAGCCGTGGTCCCGGCCATCAAGGTTTGCAGGGTCAGACCCTCTGGCTGAAGCACACCGAAGAAGGAACTGAGGAAGGGGTGCACCATAATTTGAATTGGTTGGTGCAGCAGATGTCTTGGTGGGGCTGGATTTTAGCAACAGACTCTCTGGAGAGATAGGGGTGCAGGAACAGCTTTGGGCCCAGGAAGCCCTGTCCTGGCAGCCCTCCTGGGCATAGAATCATAGAATATCAGAGTTGGAAGGGACCTCAGGAAGTCATCTAGTCCAATCCCCTGCTCAAAGCATGCTCCAGTTGGAGCAGCGGCTTAAAAGGGAGTCACTTTAGCATCCAGCAAGGTGGCAGGTAGAGAGAGACAGACCTGCACATCAGAGGAGCTATGCCAGGAGGAGGAGAGCTTCACCAAGCCTGGATTCCCCAGCCTGCAGAGGCACATGGGCCAGGTCAAGGGACAACTGCCAGCCATGATGCACCCCAAGGATACTTTCCTTACCATGCCCAAGAGGGCCCCTGGGTCGTCACCCAGTGGAGTGGGAGGGCCTGGGTTCCCTTTCCCCCTACCACTAAGCAGGGCTGCCACCACAGGCTCTAACCACTAGGCAAGGTCTCACCTACTCACACTAACCCAAATCTCCCTTGCTGCAGATTAAGTCCATTGCTTCATGTCCCACCTTCAGTGGACATGGAGAGCAATCGATCCTGGCCTCTCTATAACAGCCCTTAATAGATCTGAAGATTGTTATCAGGTTCCCCCAAGTCTTAGTTTCTCAACACTAAACATGCCCAGTTTATTAACCTTTCCTCATAGGTAGGTTTTCTAAACCTTTTATCATTTTTCTAGCTCTTCTCCAGACTGTCTCCAATTTATCCACAGCTTCCCTAAAGTGTGGCAGGAGAGGGTCACAGCGCAGAGCTTGTGCCGAGCCCTGGGATATGGCTCAGCAGTGGGATGGCAACGGTTGTTCAGCGGCAGCCACAAGAGTCTCACTTTGCTGTATATCGCACAGTCAGGAGTTTGTCCATTCGGGCCTGGATTTCTGCAGTTCCCTCCCCGCCATGGGCTCAGTGGCTGCTCTCCACACAGCCACCCGTTCAAAATGCTGCTCTCCCCACACACACACCCTGCAGCTATGTTCCCCCCCACACACACACCCTGCAGCTCCCTTCCCGCCATGGTCTCAGTCGGTGCTCTCCACACAGCTGCCTGTTCGAAATGCTGCTCCCCCCGACTCACACATACACCCTACAGCTCTCTCCCCGCCATGGTCCCAGTCACTGCTCTCCACACAGCTGCCTGTTCGAAATGCTGCTCCCCGCCACTCACACATACACCCTGCAGCTCTGCTGCTCTCACACACACACACACAGACACACACACACAGACACCTTGCAGCTCCCTCCCCTTCATGGTCTTAATCCCTGCTCTCCACACACCTGCCTATTCCAAATGCTGCTCCGGCTCCTCCGCCCCTCCACCACACAAACCCTACAGCTCAAGACACGTCAGCACAACTGTCCTTGTCTGCAAGGCCTGTCCTGCTGGACTGCTAACTACCGCCATGATCTCAGCTTACCCAGCCCCTCCAGTTGCTCCAGTTCTCTCTGCCATTCTTCTCAGTGCAGGGATCCAACCAGTTCCCTTCTTTCCTCCTCTGCTGGCATCTGACCCTTCGCTTCTGCCACCCTTGCCAAGTCCTGTCATCTCTGCCACCTGTAATCAGTGCACTGTCAGCCACTTCTCCTTACTCTGCATCTATTATTCAAGCTTCTCTTATCTGCAGTCCCCAGCAACCCCTGCTGTGAGGTTACCTGGTAAGCTGGAACTGGAGGGATTGTAAGAGATCTGTAGGAACCATTAACATTAATGCTTCCCATTCCCCTGGCACTTTCCAGCTGCACAAAACCAGAATTCTTAACCACATTTTACAGATGGTGAAACTGAGGGATTAGTGATCAAGTGACTTGGCTAAGGTCACAAAGGGAGTCAGTGGCAGAGTCTAGGCTACAACTAGGAGTCCTGTGTGCAGCCCCACTAGGCCAGGATTTTTGCATTCTGCTCCCAGAGAAGAATCCTATCAAATGTATTAGGCACTAATCCAAGAGGGTTGTATGGGCATGTAACAGAATTCCATAACATATATTCCAAAACTTCCCAGCATGACACCCCATTCACCTGGATGGGTTAAAAACTCTATAGCGGGTATATAGCAGGAATACAATTCCGTAAGGTTCAAAGCACTTTTGAAAGACCCCTTATTGGGTTTATTCCTACTAAATTCTATAGGACTTATGAAAGAGGGTGAAACAAAATTAAGTTAGTCTATATACCTTTACCCCGATATAACGTGACCCGATATAACACGAATTTGGATATAACGCAGTAAAGCAGTGCTCCGGGGAGGCGGGGCTGCACGCTCCGGCAGATCAAAGCAAGTTCAATATAACACGGTTTCACCTATAACGCGGTAAGATTTTTTGGCTCCTGAGAACAGCGTTATATCGGGGTAGAGGTGTACTCAGGGCCGGTGCAACCTAGGGTGCTAGGATTTGGGGGGGCACCATTTTCTTCGGCAGTGTGATGTTATGAGTATAATATAATATCTCATTGAAAGGTGACCGGGCCAGAAAGAGTTAATTAACTGACCTGACCCATGGGTGAACCTTAAGGACTGGTTAGGAAGATATGTAAATGAACAGAGCTTTGAAATGCAAGTCTGCACTGTTAGAGGTAGAAGGGGAGGTGTTTGCTCAGGGCTTGTGATGTAAGCAAACAAGTCTTGTCTATTGCTATAGTTTTAATTCAAAGATCAAAAAAGGAATATTAGCATTTAAGATGATACTTGAGTGAAATAGTATCATTGTCTATGTGTCTCTTTGAAGGTTGTGGTAACCTGTATCTGAACTGTTTAATGGATAAATTACTCTGTGCTAATTGCCAGGATGTTTGGGAGAAGGAGTTAAGCCTATTGTTTTCTCAGGCCGAAAGGCTGCTGGAAATGTATAAGAAGCCTGGGACAGGATCCTTCTTCATCTCAGATCTGCTTTGGGTTTCAAGAGGGGGAAACCTTAAGTCACAAGGATTGAGATCCCCAGTCATTCACTGGAGCCACCCTGAATATGGGCATTGGACTATAACCTATGAACTATTTCTAACAGGACTTTTGGCAACTACAAGCTCACCTCTACTATGTATCTGAACCTCAAGAATTGAATTCAAGTCTGTATGTGTATTAATCTTTTAACCAACACTCTCTCTCTTTTCTTTTCTAATAAATTTTAGCTTAGTTAATAAGAATTGGGTGTAGCGTATATTTTGGGTAAGATCTAAGTTATAATTGAACCTGGGTATGTGGCTGATCCTTTGGGATTGGAAGAACCTTTTCTTTTATATGATGAAGTAAGATTTTCAGAAATCATCATCATATCTGACAGGTGTGTCTGGATGGAGGCCTGGGGCTGGGCACTTAAAGGGAACTGCGTGGTTTAAACTTCTAAGTAACCAGTAAGGTACTATAGAAGCTGTTTTGTGCTGGTTGGTAAATCTAAGTAGTGGAATAACCACCAGCGTTTGGGATTGTCTGCCCTGTTTTGTTTGCAGTTCACCGTGATTGAGTGACCTCAGCTGGCTCCCACAGGGCAGCACCATCACAGGTAGTGACCGCGATGGCTGGATTTTCGGCTGCCCCAGTCACCACCGGCATTTAGGCAGAGGGAGCTGGGGCAGGGGAGCGCGGGGAGGGCCGCCTGCAGCAAGTAGGGGGGGATGACAGCACGCAGGGGAACTTCCCGCCCCAGCTCACCCCTGCCCTGCCTCCTCCCCAAGCATGCCGTGGCTGCTTCACTTCTCCTGCATCCCAGGCTTGCGGCGCTGGAGCAGGGGTGAGCTGCCGAGGGGGGACGCCTCAGGGCAGGTGTGTGAGGGGGGAAGGGCGCATGGTGGAAGCTTCACCTAGGGCACAAAACATCCTTGCGCTGGCCCTGGGTGTACTTTTTCTTCTCTCCCCACAAGAGAGGGTGTCACAAATTACTTTCAGAACCTCAAGGAACATCCATATAACTCCTGTCCCGGTCAAAGTTTTCTCAACTTCCGCAGGCTGTATGCAGAGCCTTTGCCACCCCCAGTGGTATCCCAGAATGCTTTCCCATACAAGACTAATGGTGGTATATGATGTAAGTGACAGAAAACAGCACTAGAAAGACAATGCATGGCAAAGACATGCCAATGATCTGTCACAGGGCTACTCGCACAGGAGAAAAGATAGGGGTACAAACAAGGGACAGAAGAGATGTTTTCAGACAAGGTTTGTAAAGCGGCAGAGAGCTGGTGAAGCAGAGATACTTGGGAAGGCTGTTCCCGATGGCAAACGCTGCCGGGGAGAAGGCTGTTGCGCCAACAGGACTGGAATCGTAGGATGGAAAAGTGAGGGGCTGGAAGGGAGTGGGAGGGGCAGTGAGCTAAAGCCAGCCCACAGAGAGTTTTAAGGATAAGGAGGGCTAGGTCATGAACCTGGAGAACAAATGCAAGGGGCCAAATTCACCATTGGCTTCACTTCAGCTCCAGATTCCCACCACTGACCTCTTTGGCATGTAAAATTAAAGCCACAGAAATAAGTAGCAGAGGGGGAAGCTTGACATGATGGTGGGTCAGGGCCAATGAGAGTGGGGGAGGAAGCCGGTATAAATTACCAGGACCTGGCAGTCTGAAAGGGAGCTGGGGGCCCAGGGCCTGGCCTCATCGGCCCTGTTTAGCTGGTCCGCGCTTTCTGGGGGGCCCAAAAAAAATGTTTCACCAGGGCTTGAACCTGCTCTTGATAGCCCTGGGTGGGGTCTTGCCTTTAACCTCTCCCAGGTGTCCTGTAACCTCAGTTTCAAGGTTCCATAGTGCAGGTGACAATGAAAGAAGCCATGAGATACCAGCAGTCAGTGTGAGACAGAGGCACAGCTGAGTGTCAAATGAGTGATATGCTTTGGAATGAGGCACAGGGCAGCAGAAAGAGCTGACTAGCATACGCCATCTGCAGCCATGTCCTTGTGGTATAACACAATGGTGTGGGCACAGTGGGAGTTGGGAGATCCAGAATGCAAGACGATGGGGAAAGTTGATTGCTGGGAACTGTTTGTCTGAATCAAACACCGCGATTTGCCGAACATCATATTTTATGGATGACCGGAGTCATGTCAGCAATGAGGCATATAGATGCAAAGTTGACTGGGGCATTGCATTTGTTTAAAAATATTATGTTCCTGCGATTAGCCATAAAGATTTGTTCATCTGAAGTAGCTGTGCACAGTGGTGACACATTGATTTATCCACCCAGTGATAGCAAGAGCTGCAGAGTGAAATGCATAGGAGACAGAAAGTTTCTCCCTTTTGACTTCTGATTTCATTTGGTAGCTTTTTTATTTTGTTTGGAACAAGTGTAAGAGACCTTCAGGAACACTTGTAAGTGGTGTCTTCAGAGGAATCCTACAAGTTTTTAATCACACTTTCCCCGCTGTGGGTCAGAGTTTTAGACTCACTGAACCAGACCCCTGTTTTATTATGATTGTAATTTCCCAAATGCAATTTGGATCAGTTTAGGTATCTAAGGAATTGATTTGCAGCTGGAGTCAGGTGCATTTCAAGGTCCAATTTACAGACACACAAATTTTGCCCCTGTGATTGCTCGTGGGTGCAATTTAGGTCATTTATATATCTAATTCCCTGCATTCACCTACAAATTGGTTATTCGGAGATGCTAATGGAGCCAGCAAATAATTGCAAGCACAAAAATTGGGGCCAGAGTTTAGAATTCTGGCTCCAAATCTGGGAACTAATAAGCAGCATCTATTGCGTTTACATAGCAGCTTTTGTCTGAAAACACAGACTTAACCCACAACTCACTGCAAACTCTTAACTAAGAGCTACTGTAGATTGAACCAGGCTCTTGTGTGAATGCGAAAGGGGCAAGAGGAAGGCACAAGGAGCAACTGTGTGCCCATCTAGCATGCTGGGGGCACAAGACACCCTCTGGCAAAGGGAGGAAGAGATGGGAGAGGAGCAAAGCTGGCCGGACACAGAGAAAGGGGCAGGCTTCCTAAAGCTTGGCTATAGCTTGGAACTAGAACTCCCCTGAAGCCCGAGGCTTTCACAGATGAGTGCAGGAAGCACCAGCCCATGACAGCAGGTATCTCAACTGAAAGCGCAGTCCCTGGGGTGTTGTTTCATCAGGGCCATTATGAAACAAGTTGCGACAAGTCTTAGAAAAGCTGTGATCTGCCAATATCATAATCCCTGATGACATCACTAACCCAGATCTGATGGGACTGTTTTGATCTCAGCCACATCTGGTTCCAGCTGGAAGAGCGGATGAAGGAAAGGGGATGCCAGGTGCTGGCAAGAATAAGTCTTGGTGACAGACATGGCCAGCAGATGTAAGAGTGTTTTGGCATAAATTGTGGAACCTATTGGTTCAGCAGATGAGGTCTGGCCCTATTTCTCGCACAGACTGACCAAAGAGGTTGGACTCTCGCTCTATGATCTGCTGCTTACCCTACCCTGCTATGTGTTTATGGCTCCCTCACTATTTCCTCCTGCAGAGGCACCATAGAGCAGACCATGACATTACGAGCCTATTGGAGTGAGATACTTGCATTGTATAGACACGGCCTTGATATGACAACATCTTGGAGTGAACCCCTAGGGGCAAGAATCCTCTCCTGCCTCCTGCAGCATGGGCCAACCTGGCTCTATCTCCCCTGGCTTCAGTGGCATTACAACAGGGATTAGTTTGGCCCTATAAATGTAGCTGAATTCAGGCTTTGGTGGTGGAATTCCCCATTCACCTTCCAGGGCGCAGCTGCTATGCAGCCACTGACTCAAGTTTAAAGGCCTTTCAGTATCTCCTGTGTAAACATGAGAGACACACCCCTGCGGCGCCTCCTGCTGGTCATCTCAGGGAATTAGCTCTTTTCCAGCCTGGGCGCCCTCTACAGGCCGGTGTCCCACTTGTTTCCAGCCCCATGTCCCTCCCAGACCCCAGTGCCTTGTTATCTGGGGTGCTGCCCCTGGCAGTAACCCCTCACTCTTAGGGTCTCCCCTCCAAGGGAACCTCCCACCTCCTATCCCCATCTCACCTCAGTCATAGGCTACTGCCAGTCACCAGCTAGCCCCTGCTCCCTGAGGCAGACTGCAGTGTCAGCCTCTCATCCCTGGCAAGGTTGGGTTGGACCTGTTGCCTTTCTCTGCAGCCCAGTACCTCTATGGGGCCTTGGACCAGGCCCAGCAGCCTGGAGCTCCCCAGCCCTGCCTCATTCTAGGTACCCTGAGCTTCCTAGCAGCCAGGCCCCTCTCTCACTCTCTCTGAAAGCAGAGAGAGACTGTTTGTGGTCCTGGTCCTGGTCCTGGCTTCCCTGGCCTTTATAGGACCAGCTGGGTCTGTTTGGGGCGTGGTCACAGCTGAGGCTGTTTCCCCAATCAGCCCAGTTTTTCCCCCTGCCCCAGCCCTCTCCAGGGCTGTCTTAAGCCCTTCCAGGCAGGAGTGAGTGACCATCCCGCTACATCCTGTCTGTGGCCCCGTGGACCCAACCGGCCCCCCTGCCCCTTCTCTGTAAGCCAGCTGCATGATCTGCAGCCGTTCCGCTTCCAAACCGTGCCAAGGAAACATCTCTACACGCTCGTGCTCCACACCCTTCACTTCCTCACCCTCGTGTTCCGCCCCGACACAAAGTGGCAGGATCTCTTGCTATCTCTGGAGGGTAGGGAGCCCCGGTGGGCCAGCCTATACTCTACTCTAGTCCCAAGGCCCGCTGGGGATATCAGTTGGCTGCTCCTTCATGGGGCCATGAGCACGGGCGTGTATTTGGTGTGGTTTATCCCTTTCCCAGACACCTGCTCCTTCTGCGACGTGAGGAAGACCCTGGCGCACGTTTACTTAGAGTGCGCCAGGTTGCAGCCCCTATACAGGCTCCTCACGAATATACTGTTGCGTTTCTGGCTGCACTTTTCCCCTCACCTCCTTCTCTATGCACTCCCTATCTGTGGCCCCATGAAGTCACGGGAGTCAACCTTCTCCTCACCCTGGCTAAAACAGCCATCTACAAAACCTGGGAGAGGAGATTGGCCGATGGAGACTCCTGTGACTGTGGGGCTTGTTTCCGATCCTCTGTCTATTCACATATCCGGACGGAGTTCCTCTGGGCGGCATCCACCGGCTCCCTTGACGCCTTCGAGGAGCAGTGGGCACTGTCCGGGGTTCTCTGCTCAGTGTCCCCGTCAGACTCCCTTCTTTTGACCCTCTGACCGCACTCCTGTCCCTGTTCTTTTATTAGTTGTCCCCCGAACTCAGTTGGGTTTTTGAGGTCCTGTAGATCCTCCCCTTAGGCTGGGGGTGGATCCTTTAGCAGTGGGTGGGCTTCCGCTCGCCCACTTCCCAGAACCCAATAGGTACATCCTGTCTGTGACAGTTAGACTCAGGGCTGCATCATTATCTCCCAGTTAGAAACATCCATATTGGAACAGACTCTCCCTTGGGATCCGGGATCCTGGCTGCAATCCTGGCCTGTACCAGCTGCTTCAGAGAAAGGTACCAATCCTGCAGAGACCACCTAGACAGCTGGAGATTGGGGGAGAGGGAACCTTTGTATCTGATCCAAACTGAGGATTGGTTTGGGTTCTGAAGCATGAGGACCTGGAGCCCTTGCCATTTTTGTCCTACCTAGTATGGGGCCAGATGCTCAGTAGGTGTAATCAGTGAAGTCCATTGAAATCAATGGAGTTACAAGGATTTACATCAGCTGGTGACGGCTCAGAAAGAGTCCCTGCGGCGGAATGGGCACTGGCAGGAGGGGAATGCAAGTGGCAATGGTAGCACCGCCAGCCTCCTCTAAAGGTTCTTTGTTGCCCGCTTGCCCTCCAGCCAATGTTTCCAGGCTTGAAACAGTGGCTCTAACAATATGCTGTGTTGCTCTGCATGTCTCCAAGGGCTGATTGTGGCAAGTAGGTGAAATCAGCTCTTATTTCCAGCCACCCAGGCAGTTTCTGAAGCCCACAGTCCATGAGCAACATCTCACTTCTCTAGGTGTAAGTGCACTGCATACTCTGCCTTGGTCAGAGTCTGGAATGATGCTGCCCCCACTGGTTGCTCACCAATCCAGGATGGTGGATTCATCCTTTCCTGGTGCAGTTTGTTATGTGATTGTTTTCCATGGATCTGTGTCTTTATACAGTGCTACTGAAAGATGTACACTACTGATCTTCCTGCATGATCTTCCGCATCATTCAGTTCAGCCTGTTTTTTAAGAAATCACAAGTGTTCAACACCTGTCAGGGATGGTCTAGATCAGCAGTTCTTAAACTGTGGGTCAGGATCCCATTTTAATGGGGTCACCAGGGCTGGCATTAGACATGCTGGGCCCCAAGGCTGAAGCTGAAGCCCAAGTCCCACCACCCAGAGTCCCACTACCCGGTACCAAAGACCGAAGGCTTCAGCATTGGGTGGCAGGGCTCAGATTACAGGCCCCTTTACCTCCCCACCTCCATCTGGTGTGGGCTCAGGCTTTGGTCCCCTCTCCTGGGGTCCTGTAGTAATTTTTGTTGTCAGAAGGAGGTTGCAGTGACAGAAGTTCGAGAACCCCTGGTCTAGATAATACTTAGTCGTCCCATGGGTGCAGGGGACTAGACTAGATGACCTCCTGAGGTCCCTTCCAGCCCTATGATTCTATAAGTGTTGAAGGTTCTCTTTTCTGGAGCACTTACAAGCATCAGCAGATGTGATCGAGTTCACAGAGATGTCTAACAAGGGGCCAGTACTGGCTGAAAGGAAGGCCTTTCGGGGTTACCAAAGGAAGAATATTCACAGCATCATGAAGGCCATTCATCTAATCCCATCACTTCCTGGCACATGTGCTCTAGGGCATGGATCCAACCAATTTACAGGCAGCATGCCATTCAGGCAGATGGGCCAGGGGATGTGTCTTTGCTAATCCATCTCTGATCTGGATTATCTTTCAAAAAACTGCTTTCGTGGCCCCTCTAAGCACGTTTTTTGCACATCTGGAATAGGTGGAATTCTGGGATATTGTGAGGATGGATCCTGAGGGGAGACAAATGGAGAGAAAGAGGAAAATAATCTCCTGTCTGCAGGTATGCCTGTTGTTTTATTTGGGTTCCCCACATCTTGTTCTGGAGACTCCATCAGGCATGGTTTTACTGTCCTCCTCTCAAAACATCTAATTTTTTTTGAAGAGGGAGTTGAAGATGATTAGACGTAGTTGTGAACTAAATTGTCAAAAATGGTGGGCATAAAAGTTAGTTGGATTTTCACAACTGCTGGGAACAAGTTCCATTTGCCTTCGGGTTGCCAGCAGGTGGGTGGATTTGTCCCCTCCCCTCCCTGCCCCCATTTTTATCATGTTCACCTTGCTGCTGGCCTGTTGTGGTGCTACTAATGTATAGCATTAGTAACTCCCCTGCACTTCCATGACCTTTCAGTACATAAACACAACAAAGCTAGATACAGACAAGACAATATACTTGGCTCATCCATATAGTGATAGATATTAGAAGAACACCTTCCGTGCCCTCTAATTTCTTAGGCACTCTGTCATAAACAGATAAGAAAAGTTAATAGCACAGAAGTACTTTATAACTCTTTGACTATAAAGGGTTAACAAGTTCAGTAAGCCTGGCTGTCACCTGACCAGAGGACCAATCAGGAGACAGGATACTTTCAAATCTTGAGGGAGGGAAGTTTCTGTGTGTGCTGTTAGTTTTTGGTTGTTGTTCACTCTGGGGGCTCAGAGGGACCAGACGTGCAACCAGGTTTCTCTCCAATCTCCCTGATACAGGTTCTTATAGATTCCAAATAGTAAGTACTAGGTAGATGGCGAGTTAGGTTTATGTTTGTTTTCTTTATTTGCAAATGTGCATTTGGCTGGAAGGAGTTTAATTGTGTATTTGGCTGAAAGGAGTTCAAATTTGTATTTTTGCTGAAAGGATTTTAATTTGTACTTGAATACTTAGGCTGGGAGGGTATTCCCAGTGCCTATAGCTAAAAAACCCTGTACCTATTCCATTTTAAATTTACAAAGATAATTTTTACTGTTTTTCTCTCTTTAATTAAAAGTTTCTTGTTTAAGAACCTGATTGTTTTTTTTTTCTGGTGTGAGACCCCAGGGGGACGGGATCTGGATTCATCAGGGAATTGGTGGGGAGAAAGGAGGGAAGGGGGAGAGAGAGGCTAATTTCTCTCTGTGTCAGGATTACTTTCTCTCTCAGGAAGAGTCTGGGAGGGGGAAAGAGAAGGAGGGAGGAAGGTGAATTTTCCTCTCTGTTTTGTGATTCAAGGAGTTTGAATCACAGTAATCTTCCAGGGTAACCCAGGGAGGGGAAGCCTGGGAGAGGCAATGGTGGGGGAAAGGGTTTACTATCCTTGTGTTAAGATCCAGAGGGTCTGGGTCTTGGGGGTCCCCGGGCAAGGTTTTTGGGGGACCAGAGTGTACCAGGCACTGGAATTCCTGGTTGGTGGCAGCGCTACAGGTTCTAAGCTGGTAATTAGCTTAGAGGAATTCATGCTGGTACCCCATCTTTTGGACACTAAGGTTCAGAGTGGGGAGTTGTACCATGACACACTCAGATACCACAATGATGGTCTCAGAGGAAGAGCCTAGAGGTAATAAATTAGATAGAGTAACTGGGAGTCTGGATAATGCATCTGGCAATGGATATTTGTAAGTTTGTGGCAGCTGTTTTTTACTTGACGTTTTCTGGTTTTCACCCCATGTGCAATTTTTGTTGATTTCTCAGACAGAGAGATCAGAGGTGTTTCGATCTTAGTGTGATGGGCACTCCTATAAGAACATGACTGACAGATACGATTCTCTGAAAGGATTATCCTTCAAAACTATTCATTCAGATATGCTCATATTTTCCAACAATTCACCAACTTGATTTTTATTAATACCTATTTTTAGAAGATCTTTGTCACTTCTAATTATTCAAATTCCTTATCACCGCAGTGAAACAGATTCTGATCTTAGCGGGACATAAATCCAGAGTAACTTCTTTGGGGTGCATTATACCAGAGTAACTGAGAGAAGGATTTGACCTACTTCTATAGAGATTTTCATTAGTAGATCTCAAAGTTCTTTAAAAAGCTAGGTAAATATCATCATCTCCATTTTATAGATGGAGAAACTGAGGCACAGAGAAGCTAAGAGACTTGGTCATAGAATAAGTCAACAAAGCCAGGAAGAGACTCCAGATCTGACTATTCCAGAGGTTTTCAAACTTTGGAGTGCGCCCCTATAGCGGGCACAGAGGAACATTTGTGGGGAGGGAGTAGCAATGCCAGATGCTCTCAGACTTCAGCCCAGCACAACAGGACTCAGGATTGCCACCTCCACCCCTGACCTACCTCTTTTAGTCTGGATTGGGGGGATGAGACCAAAAATTGTAACTCAAAGTGGGAGCTCAGCTCAAAAAGTTTGAAAACCACCGGACTATTCCATTGCAACAGCACATTATTTAACATGGAAAGCGAGCTCTTTTGTTCAGCATCTGGGGATTCCACAACATGACAACCCTGTGAGGCGTTTTCTATACAGTGTTCATGCTGTTTGGACAAATGTCCCTGTGAGCTGATTGACTTTCATTCAATAGGTGCCATGTGTAAATGAAACGCACAAGCTATAAAAAGGGGAGGAAAAACAAATGCTCTTTCCCCAAGTCTAGCATAGTATCCGCTTCTCAAGGAGCTGTTAGCCTTCCACACTACCTGCCACCCAACTGAAAGACACATGACAAGCCCCACAGCAATCTAGACCACACTCAGCTTGGGTGTCCCTCAGCCCAACAGTAACATTTCTTGGTTTCCACTCAGTTAAGTCAGTCTGAATGGGACTAGTCTGAGCTTCTACAAGCAAACAGGATTGTCACAAGAACCACAGAATTAGAAGGGACCTCAGGAGGCCATCTAGTCCCACTCCCTGCTCAAAGCAGGACCAATTGCCACATGACTTTTACCCCAGTTCCCTAAATGGGCCCCTCAAGAATTGAACTCACAACCCTGGGTTTAGCAGGCCAATACTCAAACCACTGGGTTATCCCTCCCCTCAGGAGGGCTGTGGTTTATAGTGACATCCCCCTCTGCCTCAGTCTCAGTGTACATCTACACTACAGGATTATTCCGATTTTACATAAACCGGTTTTTGTAAAACAGATTGTATAAAGTCGAGTGCGTGCAGCCACACAAAGCACAATAATTCGCTGGTGTGCGTCCATGTACTGAGGCTAGCGTCAATTTCTGGAGCATTGCACTGCGGGTAGCTACCCATAGCTATTCCATAGTTCCCATAGTCTCCCCCGCCCATTGGAATTCTGAGTTGAGATCCCAATGCATGATGGTGCAAAAACAGGTGATTCTGGGTAAATGTCGTCACTCATTCCTTCCTCCGTGAAAGCAATGGCAGACAATCATTTTGTGCCCTTTTTCCCTGGATTGCCCTGGCAGATGCCATAGCATGGCAACCAAGACAGCCCGTTTTGCCTTTTGTCACTGTCACCGTATGTGTACTGGATGATGCTGACAGAGGCAATACTGCAGTGCTGCACAGCAGCATTCATTTGCCTTTGCAAGGTAGCAGAGACAGTTTCCATCCCTATTGCACTGTGTGCCATGCTATTGTAAATTGGTGAAGAAATGACAGTTATCAGTCGTTCTGTACCATCTACCATGCTATTATAAATTGGCAATGAGCTGACGGTTATCAGTCGTTCTGTACCATCTGCTACTGTCATGGATGCTCCTGGCTGGCCTTCACTGAGGTCAGCCAGGGGTGCAAAGACAAAAATGAGAATGACTCCCTGGGTCATTCCCTCCTTTATGTTTTATCTAAAAATAGAGTCAGTCCCACCTAGAATATGGGGAAGGGTACTAGAGAACCAGTGTACCAGAGAGCACAGTCGCTCCGTGTAAGTCCCGCAGAAAATGAGAGCTGCATGCCGATTCTAGGGTGCCCCTGCAACAACCCCACCTGTTTGCTTCCCTCCTCCCCCAACCCTCCTGGGCTACCCGTTACAGTGTCCCCCCATTTATGTGACTGAAGTAATAAAGAATGGCAGGAATAAGAAACACTGACTTTTTAGTGAGATAAAATGAGGGGGAGGCAGCCTCCACTGCTATGATAGCCAGGCAGGACAGTTAAATGATCGGGTGAGAGAGCCCAGCCCCAGTTGCTAAATGATAGTCCAGGCAGTACAGAATCTTTTCTTTAGAGTGAAAGGGGGGCTGATGGAGCTCAGTCCCCCAGTTGCTATGGAAGAAGACAGTTACCAACCAATTCTGTACCATCTGCTAGGAATGACTGGGAATCATTCCTAATTTTTACTCCATGCGCCCCGCCGCCGACCTACCCTGAAGGCCTAGCAGGAGCACGCACAAAGGATGAATGAGAATGCTTAGTTCAACAGTTTGTACTAGCAACCATCTGCCACAGGAGGGGAAGTAGAGAGAGGCCCTGCTGCTCAGTGCTGCAGCAGCCATGCCTACCCAGCAGCATGCAGTAGACATACAAGTGACATTGAAAAAAAGTCAAGAAACAATTTTTTTCCGCTTTTCTTTTCATGGTGGGGGAGGGGGAGTAATATTGACGGGATATACCTCTGAACCACCCCGGACAATGTGTTTGACCCCTAACAGGCATTGGGAGCTCAGCCAAGAATGCAAATTGCTTTCGAAACTGTGGGAAATGTGGATTAGCTGGGAGGTCCCACCCCACTCTCCGTACCTACCTCCATCGTTCCATGAGCGTCCATTGATTCTTTGGCTTTTCCGTTAACGTTCTTGTCACACAGTCACTGTGCCTGTGACTCTGTCTATCATAGCCTTGGAGATTTGTTTTCAATGCTTTGTCATTTTGTGTTCTGTAAGGAGCTCTGATAGAACAGATTTGTCTCTCACCAACCAATGCAGTGATCAGATCCGTAATCTCCCTTACATCCATTGCTGGAGCTCTTTTTGGATTTGGGACTGCATCGCCACCCATGCTGATCGAGCTCCATGCTGGGCAAACAGGAAATGAAATTCAAAAGTTTCGCAGGGCTTTTCCTGTCTACCTGGCCAGTGCATCCGAGTAAGATTGCTTTCCAGAGCAGTCACAATGGTGCACTGTGGGATACCGCCCGGAGGCCAATACCATCGATTTGCGGCCACACTAATCCTAATCCGACATGGCAATACTGATTTCAGCGCTACTCCTCTCGTCGGGGAGGAGTACAGAAACCGGTTTAAAGAGCCCTTTATATCGATATAAAGGGCCTCGTTACGTGGACGGGTGCAGGGTTAAATTGGTTTAACACTGCTAAATTTGGTTTAAACGCGTAGTGTAGACCAGGTCTTAGAGACAGTCCTTACTCAGAAACAGCGTCTGTTTGTCTTTTGTCTGGTAATGAAATGCTACAAGTTGTTAGGAGCTTTACAGACTAACTTCAGTCATGTTATTTTTCCTCTAACTAATCTACTGTTTCCATGACCAGCAGGAGAAGAAAAAGGCCCTTCATAAAACGAGTCGTGTAGAGCACAGTGCAAATGTCCATCTAGAGCCAACGAGACTAGTCAGTGAAAAGGGACACGCATATGCAAGACCAAGGTCATTTCAGAGCAGGGCCACACATACACCCTGTGCCTCCTCGCCCTCCCGTACAACTGCATAATGGGTGCAACCTTCTCTCACAGTTCAAAGCCCACGTTGCTGGTGGGTCCAAAAGTTATAGAAGGGACAGCTTTGTATTGGCCAAGGGTACAGGACGCTGGTGTCCTGACAGAGCCATTACCTTGTCACAGGCGTGCATGTGATAGCGTCACTGTGCCCCGTTGGTCAGGGCGCTACTACGGTGCTTTGCTGACAATAAACCTGGCCGAGCACCCTTGTCACTGAACCATGCCTGTGGTCTTTCTTTCTGAGTAACATTGAGTTCCGCTGAATTGGTAAACTGCGTCCTCTGCTCATGCAGCGAACACAGGAGCTCCAAGAACAGCAGCACTGAGCAGCTGTAACAACGTCGCCGCAGCAACAACACAGCACCTCGCCAACAACTGGTTGGCTCTCACTGGCAGAGACTGGAGAGTGGCCTCCCCTCCGGGTGGTGGGAATGAGGCTGTCCAGCTGTATCAGTCACCGTTTCTGCAGTACAGCTCTTCTCAATTTAATATCAGGCCTGGTTACCGCGTCAAGGGCATAATGTTTACCAAAAGTAAATGGGTCACTCCATATTGTTGCCTTGCATGTTCTCAGAGCCTGGCACGTTTCTGAAGAAGGCTAAAGATGTACCTGGGCCAAGTGGATGGTGCCTGGCAGAGGGAGAGGTTTGCCAGCTATGTGATAGCAGGTGAAAATACACTGAAGAGGCTCTCTGATAAGATAGCTTGGCCTTTTGATGGGCCAGATATGGCGAAAAGAAGCAGTGAGAGAGCCTGAAAGCTTTGGTCCCATTAAGGCAGAGCTTTTTAAACAGTGGGGCATGCACCCATGGGGGGAGAGGGGGAGGAGCTTTTGGGGAGAAGGCACGATGTGCAAGGCATTTCTTAATTTTTAAAATTATTATTGCAGAATAAGAACAAGACATTGACAATTACACACACTGAAGTACTACGAGTAAACATTTTGCAACTGATTTAATCAGATGGACTTTTTTGGCTGATAAAAGGCTGCTGATGCAGTACAGAGGAGTGTGTTACACTGTATTTAATTATAAGCCGACTATCATATCTATAGTCACAACTACCTTTCCTGGCTTCTGGTATAGTATATCCTATCCTGTCGTTACAACAAGCAGCTGTCCAGTGCTTATTCCGCTGGTGAGTTTGATATTTTTTCATATCATTACATGGTGAAAAATGGATTGGTACTTATTGCCAAAAGATGGTAGTGTTCCGAAATGAAAGGCAGAAGCTGAAGTGGATAAAGTCTTTACAGAGAACAAATCTGCAAAAACAAGAAAGCCTGATGAAGCATATAATTAACAAACAGAAAACACAATGAAAAATGTGATATCCAGCCTCGCAAGTGCTTCAAAAGCATCATAACAAGTTGCATACCACATTGCCAAGAATAAAAGGCCTTACACAACTGGGGAAAAACTGATTCTCTCAATAGCAATTGACATTTGCAGGACGATGCTTGGTGACAGGATGGCAGAGAAGTTAAAAATGATCCTGCTGTCAGACGACATGGTCACCACCGAATCGCTGACATGTCGGAAAATATCAATGCACAGCTGATCTCTCAATTGCAATCCAGTTTAATTGCAATCCAGTTGTGTGAAACAGATATATTGAAAGAAGCTCCTTTAATTGCTTACATTCGGTACTCTCGCGAAACATCAATATTGGAAGATCTTTTCGTTCTGCAAGCCAATTAAGATGCATGCAACTGAATCTGACCTGTTTAACATTTTTAAACAGCTTCCTAACTTCTCACAAGTTTGAAGTGGAAAGCCTGCATTGGAATCTGCATGGATGGAGCCCTTTCTATGTCTGGAGGTAGGGCAGGCTTGAAAGCCAAAGTGTTGGAAATTGCTCCATATATACCATGGACTCATTGTATGATACATCATGAAGCCCTTGCAACTCGAAACATGGATCAGGAACTTAATGAAGTCCTGAGTTCTGCTATTAAAATCGTGAATTTTATCAAGACACAGCCCACAAAGGCATGTCTCTTTTCTGCACAAAGCATTGCAATGGCAGCGCAGCACAACGCTTTGTTGTTTCACGTGGAAGTCAGGTGGATAGCCAGGGGAAAAGTGTTGCAACATGTTTATGAACCGAGAAACGAAGTTCGACTTTTCCTAATGGATTTGAATTTCAGCAACACCGAGACACCGTGTGATTCCCCGCTGGCTTGTGATTTTGGCTTACCTTGCTGATATTTTTGACAAACTGAATTCGCTAAATGTCTCATTGCAAGGAGCAGAAAGTACCATTTTTGACCTCACAACAAGATATCGGCATTCAAGAGGGAGCTAGATCTCTAGAAAACAAAGATCAAAACTGGCTTAAGAGTTCCCTTCCCCTTTGTTAACTGACACTGTCAATGAAATAGAACCTGAACCATTGAGTGTGGTGGAGCCAATCAAGAATCATTTGACTTCTCCCAGAGCCAGTTTGGGTAGATATTTTCCTGAAGGAAATGCACCCTGAATGACTGGATTATCCAAACTTTTGTAGCTGAAGCACTCACCTTGCCCCATCTGTCTGACATTCAGGAGAAGCTGATTGAACTTCAGAATGAGAGAACACTGGACATACAATTTAAAAAACAGTCTTTGGGGCATTTTGGTTGAAAGCTGGTTCTGAACATCCTGCTTTGTCAAAGTGTGCGATCAAAGCTTTTTCACCATTGGCCGTGCTAAAGACAAAGTACCATTCGAGCCTGGAAATGGAGCCCAACCTCAGAGAGTTGGTTTCAACAATCTACCCACACATTGATAAACTGTCTGCAGAGAAAAAGCCACACCCTTCACATTAATTGATAAGTATCTGTGTATTTGAAACCTACATGTGTAGGTAATGTAATTAAAGTTGTGTTACAGTCTCTGTTAGGTTTATAAGTAGACAATCAAGCACACTTTTGCATGTGTCTATTTTTGTCCGGGTTGGGGGGCACAACCAAAAGTTGTAACTCAAAGTGGGGTGTAGCTCAGAAAGTTTGAAAACCGCTGCATTAAGGCAACAAAGCAAAGCTCTGGATATGTCCGAAGTATGTAGCGTCTTTTCTCCCGGTGTCATGTGTAGTTTCGGGAAGAAGAGAGGCGAGTTAATCGACTGGCTCAGGTAAAATTCTGAGACCACTTTAGGGACCAAATTCAGGTGTGGTCTGAACACCACCTTGTATCTTTGGAAGGAGGTCTGGTCTGAAAGTTTAGAACTCTATCCTCTGTGCTAAGGAAATAGCCACTAGAAATACCATCTTGAGTGTCAGGTAGGGTACTGAGCAATCGACAGCAGCTCAAAAGGAGACTCCATCAGCATTAGGAGGACAATAGTAAGCTCCCATCCGGGAGCTGGATCTGTTACCAGTGGGTGAGTATGCAGGAGGATCTTGAGGAATTTGGATATTGTTGGATGTGAAAAGATAGAGCATGACTGTACCAGAGCATGACATGCCAATATTGCTGCAAGGTGGATCTTGAGAGCTAAATGCTAGTCCAGAATGTTTCAAGTGCAGCATGGAGTCAATGAACTTTGGTATCAGGCCCACGACTGGATCTAGATTGCGTTGGGCTGCCTATACGGAGAATCTTTTCCATTTTGAGGAGTAGGTCCAAGGCAGATAAGCTCTGATGGCCACTGCTATTCAAAAGGCTCCAATCTCGCGTGCACGAGGCACATGTGCACCTACCACAGGATCCACACGGACACGCCTTCGAAGAACTCCCTCTGCTGCAGGAATCAGAGTGAAATTAGACAGCCTGTGTTCCGCAGGTCAGGCTAAGGAATCATAGCGTTCCTTCTGGCCTTAAAAATCTATGAGTTAACATAGATGGAGCTGGCAGGTCAAATCTAATACAGTTCCTGGAGAACCGTTCATACCAAAATGCTTAAAAATTATACCCACAAAGGACCATTACAAGTATGACCCTCTTGAAGGCACAGTGGCCACTGGGCAAGCTCGTACTCATGTGCAGCGTGTCCCCCGCTCTCTCAGCAGCAGTCTGCACTTGCTATCGCCTGTGAAAATGGCCATCTGCCGTTGCAGACTGCAAGCTCTGTGACATGTAAAGGGGCACTATGCAGAAACTGTGATTTAGTTGGGGATTGGTCCTGCTTTGAGCAGGGGGTGGGACTAGATGACCTCCCGAGGTCCCTTCCAACCCTGATAGTCTATGATTCTATGAAACCAAGTCACAACAGACACAGGCTACAGCCATCACGGTCTGAGAGACCTCCTGACCCTGTCTGGACGGAGCCTGGCTTATCTGCCTTGGACAGAGCTGATGCTGCCAGTATTTGAAACCAAGTGAGACGTACTGGGCCAGCTTCTCAGGCCTGTATTTTAGTGCTGCCGTGTTGCCCACAACGGGCAGCTGACAGGCCTTCCACTTCAAGAGCTTTACTACATCTTCTGCTTCACACCTCCACATGCAGCTGTTTTCGTTCACAGTGTCAGTGGACATCAGCTGGGAGTGGACTGAGATCATGCCTGGCTCCCATATACCAAATCTTTCTCCTCCCTCCCCCTTGGATGACAAGTAAACTGTGCCACATACACTGGCTGAACCAGAATCATGGGACTCTTAGCTCCTGCCTGTTTGTGTCACCCATGTCAGGATATAGCCTGAGTTAAAGGGGGCACCAAGGACCTCCCAAGCGACTCTTCTCCTCCCTAGATCTTGCACTGACAGCTGAGCAGTGACTCCTGCCCTGTTCCCTGCTGCTCATCTCTGTGCTGGTGCCCCTTCTGCCTGTGGGTCCTAGACCCCAGGGATCTTCCCTTGGTCCTCTCTTGATCCCTCTGCTGGCTCATGACTGGGATGAAGAATCGGAAGGCCTGCTAGCTCCCTACTCCTACACTGGCCATGTGAATGAAGGTGGAGAGATTAGCATTTGATCACCCACGAGGCCCAGTGCCAGGAGCCGGGATCTGGATTATGAAAGCACAGAGCATGTGAGCACATGGCCAGACAGCTGGCCAGCAGGACCCAGCTTATGACAAAGTAGCGACTGTAGGAATGAAACATTCCTATTTCATGAGGATGACAATGCAGAGTGGAAGGCTGTCACATCCTTCCCACTAGCTGGCATTTGGATAGCCCAGGATAATGAGCCAGGAGGGATGAACACATGAATTGCACCTGCTGATCTACAGCATCTGTGCTGAACTTGGCCCATAATGTTCATCTGGGTACAGCTCACAGTGCGAACAGGGCCAGCATGACATTTCACCTCATCACAGACCCACCTGATCACTGTAACCTTCTCTCCAGTCTCCTCACTTCCCACTGCTCCTCGCTTCAGGCCATCAGAAAAAACCCATTCAAGTCCTATTCTATTGCTCCAGCTTCAGCTTCTCATCTTATGCCATGCTGTCCCCTGCACTTGCCACTACCTCCCTGTTCTTGTCTGCCAAGTGCCCCTATGATAAATAAAGGGGGAGGGAGGGTAGCTCCCTTTGATGGACACCCAACCAGCCAGTTAGCTGTAAAATCCCTCTTGGCGGCTGTTCTTTACTTGCTTTGCCTCTAAAGGGTTAAAAAGTCCCCCAGGTAAAGAAAAAAAAAAGAGGGAGCCAGTGGGACCAAAGGAGCCAGTGGGAAGGCTAGAACTTTTTAAAATGAGGAAAGAAACTTTCCCTTTTTCTGTCGTTCTCTGGGCTGGAGGGACAGAGCAGCCATGCTATGATCTTACCTGGCTTAAAGCTGCTTATAAATCAGCAGATCGGACCTAGAATTACTTACCTGAACTCCAAATGTGTACATAGATCAGAATGTTTAGCTAGACGTGATCAGGTTTATTTCTGTTTATTTTTTAAGGCTTGTGGATCTCCTCTGTGCTAACCCTGGATGCTTTTGTTTGCTTGTAACCTTTAAACTGAACCCCCAAGAAAGCGGTCTTGGATGCTTAATTTTTGTAATTGTTTCTGTTAAGATCTAGCAAAAAGCCTGAGTTCCAGATTTATTTTTTCCCATTTTGTTTTTAAAAATTTTTACCTTTTTTAAGAACAGGATTGGATTTTTGGTGTCCTAAAAGGTTTGTGCGTGTTGTTTGATTAGCTGATAGCCACAGCTAATTTCCTTTGTTTTCTTTCTCAGCTCTTCCCCTGGGCGGGGGAGGGTGTGAAAGGGCTTGAGGGTACCCACAGGGAGGAATTCCCATGTGCTCCTTCCTGGGTTTAAAGGGTTTTTTTTGCATTTGGGTGGCGGCATCATTTACCAAACCAAGGTCAGAGAGAAGCTGTGACCTTGGGAGTGTAATGCAAGCCTGGAGTGGCCAGTATTAATTTTTAAAATCCTTGCAGGCCCCACCTTCTTCATTCAGAGTGACAGAGTGGAGATTCAGCCTTGACAGCCCCCCCTTTCTTCGGCTCTCACTAGACACTCAGAGAAATTATTTGGTTTGCTGAATCCGAAGAGATAGCACACACCAGCCTGCTAGGGTAGCAGATGACTCATGCATCACTTTCGTATACAGCACTGACATGGTTTTGTAAGAAAACAAGAATAAATTTATAAACAAAGAACAGAGATTTAAGTGATACTAAGCAAGAGAAAAAGAGGCAGGTCAGGTTACAAACAAAACAAAACATATGAATCCACATGTTCCATAGAATCTCTATGGATAGTAATTCCATGCTCTAATAAGAATGTAACAGTAGGGATCTATTATCACCCACCTGACTATGACAGTGATAGTGATGATGAAATACTAAGGGAGATTAGAGAGGCTATCAAAATTAAGAACTCAGTAATAGTGAGGGATTTCAATTATCCCCATATTGACTGGGTACATATCACCTCAGGACAAAATACAGAGACAAAATTTCTCAATACTTTGAATGACTGCTTCATGGAACAGCTGGTACGGGAACCCACAAGGGGAGAGGCAACTCTAGATTTAGTCCTGAGTAGTGTGCAGGAGCTTGTCCAAGAGGTAACTATAACAGGACTGCTTGGAAATAGTGACCATAATATAACATCCCTGTGGTGAGAAGAACATCTCAACAGCCCAACACTGTGGCATTTAATTTCAGATAGGGAAACTATGCAAAAATGAGTAGGTTAGTTAAACAGAAATTAAAAGGTACAGTGACTAGAGTGAAATCCCTGCAAGCTGGATGGACACTTTTCAAAGACACCATAATAGAGGCCCAACTTAAATGTATACCCCAAATTAAAAAACAGTAAAAGAACTAAAAAAGAGCCACCGTGGCTTAACAACCATGTAAAAGAAGCTGTGAGAGACAAAAAGGCATCTTTTAAAAAGTAGAAGTCAAATCCTAGTGAAGTAAATAGAAAGAAGCATAAACACTGCCAAATTAATAGTAAAAATGTAATAAGAAAAGCCAAAAAGAGTTTGAAGAACAGCTAGCCAAAAACTCAAAAGGTAATAACAAAATGTTTTTAAAGTACATCAGAAGCAGGAAGCCTGTTAAACAACCAGTGGGGCCCCTGGATGATCAAAAGGAGCACTTAAAGACGATAAAATAATTGTGGAGAAACTAAATGAATTCTTTGCTTCAGTATGATACTAAACTGCTCAAGATAGTTAAGACCAAAGCAGACTGTGAAGAACTTCAATAAGATCTCACAGAACTAAGTGATTGGGCAACAAAATGGCAAATGAAATTTAATGTGTATAAATGTCAAGTAATGCACATTGGAAAAAATAACCCCAATTATACATACAATGTGATGGGGGCTAATTTAGCTACAACAAATCAGGAAAGAGATCTTGGAGTCATCATGAATAGTTCTCTGAAGATGTCCACGCAGTGTGAAGAGGCAGTCAAAAAAGCAAACAGGATGTTAGGAATCATGAAAAAAAGGGATCGAGAATAAGACGGAGACTATCCTATTGCCCTATATAAATCCATGGTACGCTCCACATCTCGAATACTGTGTACAGATGTGTCTCCTCACCTCAAAAAATATTCCAGCACTAGAAAAGATTCAGAAAAGGGCAACTAAAAGATTAGGGGTTTGGAGAGGGTCCCATAGAGGAAAGATTAAAGAGGCTAGGACTCTTCAGCTTGGAAAAGAGGAGACTAAGGGGGATATGATAGAGTATATCAAATCATGAGTGATGTGGAGAAAGTGAATAAGGAAAGTTATTGCTTATTCCCATAAATACAAAACTACGGGTCACAATGAAATTAATGGGCAACAGGTTAAAACAAATACAAAGAAGTTTCTTCCACGCAGTGCACAGTCAACTGTGGGAACTCTTACCTGAGGAGGTTGTGAAGGCCAGGACTATAAACAGCATTTAAAAGAGAACTAGATAAATCCATGGAGGTAAGTCCATAAATGGCTATAGCCGGGATGGGTAAGGAATGGTGTCCCTAGCCTCTGTTCTGTCAGAGGATGGAGATGGATGACAAGGAAGAGATCACTTGATCATTGCCTGTTAGGTTCACTCCTCTGGGGCCCTGCACTGACCACTGTCAGTAGACAGGATACTGGGCTGGATGGACCTTTGCTCTGACCCAGTGTAGCCATTCCTTATGTTCTTATGTTCTCATGCTCTTATGCTCTTATGAGCTTTCTAATGACTAAAACTGAATCTAACAAGTTACATCTTTGCTAAGCAGTTTTCTTACTTACATCAAGTTACATCAAAATGGGTTTGCCATACTAACTATAATGAGAGTAATCAATTAAGGTGGGGCTATTATCAGCAGGAGAAAAAAAACTTTTGTAGTGATAATCAGATGCCATTCCAACAGTTGGCAAGAAGGTGTGAGTAACAATACAGGGGAAAATTAGCATGGGGAAATAGGTTTTACTTTGTATAATGACCCATCCACTCTTAGTCTTTTATTCAAGCCTAATTTAATGGTGTCCAGTTTGCAAATTAATTCCGATTCTGCAGTTTCTCATTGGAGTCTGTTTTTGAAGTTTTTTTGTCGAAGAATTGCAACTTTGAGGTTTGTAATTGAGTGTACAGGGAGGTTGAAGTGTTCTCCGACTGGTTTTTGAAAGTTATAATTCTTGATGTCTGATTTGTGTCCATTTATTCTTTTGCATAGAGACTGTCCGGTTTGGCCAATATACATGGCAGAGGGGCATTGCTGGTACATGATGGCATATATCACATTGGTAGATGTGCAGGTGAACAAGCCCCTGATGGTGTGGCTGATGTGATTAGACCCTATAATGGTGTCCCCTGAATAGATATGTGAACAGAGTTGGCATCAGGATTTGTTGCAAGGATAGGTTCCTGGGTTAGTGTTTTTGTTGTGTGGTTGCTGGTGAGTATTTGCTTCAGGTTGGGGGGCTGTCTGTAAGCGAGGACTGGCCTGTCTCCCAAGGTCTGTGAGAGTGAGGGTACCTCCAGACTACGCGCCGTATGGGCGGGTAGCGATAGATTTTTGGGGGATTGATATATCGTGTCTCATCTAGATGCGATATACCAATCTCTGAACTCGCTCCCATCGACTCTGGAACTCCACCGGAGTGAGCGGTGGTAGCAGAGTCAACACAGGGAGCCGCGGCTGTCGATCCCGTGCCGTGAGGACCAGAGGTAAATTGATCTAAGATACTTTGACTTCAGCTATGCTATTCACGTAGCTGAAGTTGCATATCTTAGATCGATACCCCCCCACCCACACAGTGTAGACCAGCCCTGAGGGATTGTCCTTCCACAAATCAAATGTCAAGAATTATGTAAGAGTTCAGGCAGGGCCAAAACTGCTCCCTGCCTGCAGGTTATTTTTATTGCAGTAATTGGGCAGCGCTGTGTATTAGGTGATCCATAAAAGGGTTAGTGAGAGCTCAGACATAGTTAAGTACCCGTGTCTGTCCTCAGAATCACTAACCAACCTCTATGCAGTAAAGTCTAGTGGATCCAGCACTGGACTAGGACAGAGGAGAGTTGGATTCAGTGCCTGGCTCTAGCCTGCTGCGTGTCAGTGGGCAAATCACTTCTTTCTCTATGCCTCAGTTTTTCCCTCTGTAAAATGGGGAGAATGGTAATGGCATCCTTTGTAAAGCACTGTGAGATCCAAGGAAGAAAAGTCTGATATAAGAGCTAGGTGTGGTTATTTATTGTAAGTTGCGCTGATGATATAATGCTTCCATCTTACATTTCATTGGCTGAATGTACTGTCATTCAATATAAGAAACCCTGACTATTTCTGCTCTTTTCTATGCAGATAGTTGAACATAGCTTTTAACAGAGCCGCCCTTTTCCCAATTGGTCTCCACACTCCTGCTATTAATTCAGACCCTCAAGTCAAGTCCCCTCTCCCTGCACATGACAGCACCCAGTTTGGCAGTGGGCCGCTGGCCCCAGTGCTGATGTGGAGAGGGGAGCTGAAAGCCGGGCTCTGTAAAATGCCCTTTGCAAATATAATTGCTCATCTGCTAAAGCAGATTTCCCTCAGTGATTTTAGAGTCACTAGAAATGGAACAACTGAAGGGATTATTTCATTAACTAAATCAGGCGTGCGGCATTTCAAAGCACATCCTCCCCCTACAGAGGACGCAGGCAGCTGGAGAGTGCTCGAGGGGAGCTGCCCTTTCTGACCCCACTGGCAAAGGGAGATTACAATCTCCAGTGTTCATAGAATCATAGAATATCAGGCTTGGAAGGGACCTCAACAGGTCATCTAGTCCAACCCCCTGCTCAAAGCAGGACCAACCCCAACTAAATCATCTCAGCCAGGGCTTTGTCAAGCTTGACCTTAAAAATCTCTAAGGAAGGAGATTCCACTACCCCCTAGGTAACCAATTCCAGTGCTTCACCACCATCCTAGTGAAAAAATTGTTCCTAATATCCAACCTAAACCTCTCCCACTGTAACTTGAGACCATTACTCCTTGTTCTGTCATCTGCCACCACTGAAAACAGTTTAGATCCATCCTCTTTGGAACCCCCTTTCAGGTAATTGAAAGCAGCTATCAAATCCCCCCTCATTCTTCTCTTCTGCAGACTAAACAATCCCAGTTCCCTCAGCCTCTCCTCATAAGTCATGTGCTCCAGCCCCCTAATCATTTATGTTGCCCTCCACTGGAATCTTTCCAATTTTTCCACATCTTTTTTGTAGTGTGGGGCCCAAAACTGGACACAGGACTCCAGATGAGGTCTCACCAATGTCAAATAGAGGGAAATTATCACACCTTTTGATCTGCTGGTGTTGTGGTTCTCCAGTGGCCAGAGCCTGAATGGTGCTGAGCAGCCACTGCTCCCATTGGCTCCAGTGGGGCTCTGGGTGCTCAGGCTCTGCTCCCAGCTCAGGAAGGCAGGGTTACGCTCGCTGCATCACTACAGGCTGACGGAGCCATTTGCTAGTTGTCTGGCGAATGCAGGAGGAAAAACCATCACGGTAACTCCTTGCTCTCGTATGGGAGGATCAGCTCAGAGGTATGAGCAGCAGAATCATACCCCAAAGCACCATTGGAGACCACACTAAGGGCCATTCCTAGACCCTGCCAGTAAAATCTAATGGGAAAGTCTCGGCTCTTTTGAAATTCAGCCTTGAATCGGGCCACGGCAAAGCTGAGCCAGAGGGAGGAGACACGCTGGCTGGGGTTGACCCAGGCATTTATAATTCATTTAATAGCTAAATTAACACTTAAAATACTACGGTCTGAATCCACCCCTGGCCTCTGCCTCCAGCCCGCTGCAGTGTGACACTGCCCACAACTGTGGGGCTCCGAGTGGCACCCTGAGCTGTCTTTCAGCTGAACGGGAGAGTCCTCCAAGCTCCCCCTTTCCCTGGTTCAGATAACCACATGTGCTGGAAAGATGGGCATGAAGGGTGGTGGAGACACGGCCCAGTCTGGAGACACGCCAGAGGAGAAGGGCATGGAAGATGGCTGGTTTTCACATGGTCACGGTGGAAAGACGCCTTGCCTGAGAGCAGCCCAGGACCCCCGCTCCGTGCACTTTGGAAGCATCCCCACACGGTCCCATCAGCGTTATCTGCTGCAGCCGTTAAGAGGAGACCTGAGCTTTTACTGCTTCCCTTGTAACTCTATTAGTGTAGTCCAGCCTTAGAGGTGTGCGTGGCATTTACCGCCGAGGCGTGATCATGCCCTGCCCCAAGATGCTTCACTTCAAGGGCCCAATCTCACTATTCATGACTTCAGTGAGGCCATTCCCGTGAGCAAGGGCTGTAGGACCAGGGACTAAGTTAGACACGACACCCCACAATAGCCAGAGGACAGCAAGGGGGCTACAGGAGCAAGTCCCCAGGTATGGAACGTCCCACTGGAGACTAGATCGAGTCTGGCCTTAACCGATCCAAATGCTAGCATCCCCTCTCTGAGTCCTTCTCCTAGGAGCTGTCTCTCCTTCAGCCTGGCCCACATGAGGGCCAAGAGGAAAGGAAAACAGGAAATCATACCAGTGGGAGGAAGAGGAGAAGAAAGGGCAAATGAATATAATACCAATAACAGTGTTGGTTAATGGGCATATGGTATTTAGATCTATCTAGTTTACCACAGTATGTGAGGGCCTCACAAACTTTTAGTGTAGCTCTCCTCACAGTGTGCGGTAGGGAAGTGCTGTTAATCCGAACCATTCAGAAGGGAAACTGAGACACGGACAGGCAAAGGGGCTTGAGGAGGGTCACCAAGGATGTTTGTGGCTGCGCAGCTTAGGACCCAGGTCTCCTCCAGCCCTGTACCCTAACCACTAGACCATCCTTCCTCTGGCCACACAGGGGCGCTGTTCTCCAGGGCACAGATTACTTATGCAGTATCCTAGACAGACACAGCCAAAGGGTTACAACAGTAAGTGATCCTGGCCTAAAGGTGCCATATCAAACACACACTGTCTTAGTATGTCAAAGAGAGCAACCCACCCTAGAACAAAGGCTGACTCCGCAGCCAGAGGCAGGGGCGGCAGGCCAGCCAGAGCAGTGAGACTGAAGCAGAAGAGTGGGCAAAGCGGCAGGGAGGATGTGTTGGGTGCAGGGGCAGCATGGGGACAGAGTTGTTTGTGGTAGGCCACAAAGGGAGCAGGAAAACCCTGGAAGAGGGCAGAGCAGGGGGTGGGCAGAAGCTGGTGATTACAGGCTGTTTGTATCTTTATTATGTAACCCTCCTGCCAGGTGAAGCCGACAGCAACCAGGGCTGGGTTCAATATCTAGAGGTTCCTTTCCATCGATACAACCCAGAACCGGCTCAAGCCCTCACCCAATAACCTGGGAAATTTACATACCACCCCTGGGTGCCTGTGAGAGGCAATACTTCCCCACGCGCAAGCACAGTCTGAGTGTAGAAAAGGAACTTTTAATGTAAGCAGAGTCAGGATGAGCACTACCCTGACATCTGGTGGTAAATTGTAGGAAGTGTGGAAAGAATTTTAAAGAGTGTAGAAAGATTTGCATTGGCATCGGCCCCCCACTTAGCATAAGCCCACAGCAGACTGGGATGGTTATTTTTACAGCTCTGGGATCCCCATTTTCTTTGTTATTGGGGCAGAAGGGAAAAAAAAGTTTGTCACCCTGATTGTGTGAATGGGGAGCTGTGGGACTGCTTTGTGACAGAGACAGAATGACTCAACCTCAGTGGGTGTACTGCTAAACATGGGATATGGGTATTTTTCCAAACCTCCATGAATGAGAGAAAAGTTGGGGGGCTGGTGTGCTGTACATTGAATGCATAGGCCCCTTTTGAAGGGCCGAACACCATGCAACATTCTCTTCTCTCCAATGTTACAGAAGAGCATTTGATTCCATTAAGAGTCCATGCCTAGAGACTGTAAGCTAAATTCATGTTGGGCCAATGGTGCACCAGCACCAGGGCTCCCCTACTACGAGCTTGAGCTGAGATCACTGAGTGCTGTGTACCCATGGGGGGGCCCTGAAGACCTATCCCTAAGTTGCTGCAGAGTGGAGCAGTTTGCACGTGTGTTGGAGCAGCCCATGGAACAGTGAGTGAAGTGGGTTTGCACAGACAGCCTGGAGGGTGGCAGCAGCTGGTGTGGTGTATGTGGGTCCTGGTGAAGGCGCAAGCAAAACTCCATGGAGAGGCGGAGCAGTTGGCCCGAACCCGCGTAAGTGCCCCTAACATCTGTGTGGACTCCCCTCCCCATGTCCACTCAGGCTGGGGGAGTAAAACTGTGCAGGTAAACTCTTGAATTCTGGGGTGGCCAGCTGACAAGACTTTTGGGTTGTTGGACCTTGGGGTAACTGGACTTAAGACCTAAGGGGAAAAGGACATGCAAATGTAACTTACAGGTGGGTGTGTTTAATGTTTGTTAATCCTGTTTGTGGTGTTTCTCCAATGGGAATGCGCTTGTTTCCTTCCTTTTATTAAAAATTTTGCCTACACTCAAACTCCCGTGCTTGCGAGAGGGGAAGTATTGCTCCTAAAGAGGTCCCAGAGGGTGGTATGTAATTGCCCAGGTCAACTGGCCTGGGGCTCGAGCCCGGTTTTGCATTGTGTTACTGAAACGGAACCTGGATACTGAAACCCCGGCCCTTGTTTGCTGCAACTCAGAGGCAGAAAGGGTTACATTATAAAAGGAAGGGAATAACCTCTCAGGGTACATTTGGGAAACAACCACAAAGTAGGGTTCATAAATCCATGAGCAACAGACCACCCCCAAGTAGGCTGGGCAGTGTCCCCTTTTCCCCTCAGGGTCCTAAGTTCCAGGCAAGCCAAAAGTCCCTTTAACAGCCACCCGACCCTTCTCTGCACCCCAACTCTCAGTCGTTGCTGTCCTTGGTCAGCTGCAGACCCAGGAGTGAGAGGCATCTGCAGAAGTTCAGCTCTCACCCCTGGGTGGAGGTCAGGAGAATCCTTACTCGCTTGCTGCTCAACGGCACTTGCTCACATGCCCTTCTCTGCCAGCACCAAACCTGGAGCACCACTACATGGGACTGACCGGCTACCTGGAGCTCCGGCAGCCCCAAACCCCAGAACGTGGCTGGGCAGGAGATTAGGGTGGTGGGATGGGTGAGGGTGTGGGCTTTGGGAGGATTTGGGTGCAGGAGGGAGCTCTGGGCTGGGGTAGGGGGTGTGGGTCAGGTGGGTCCTGGCTGGGGTAGCGGGGGTTGGGTGCAGGAGGGGGCTCTGGGCTGGGGTAGGGGGTTGGGGTGCAGGTAGGGGTGCAGGGTACAGGCTCCAGGAGGGAGTTTGGGTGCAGGAGGGGGCTCCGGGCTGGGGCAGGGGGTTGGGGTGCAGGTGGGGGTGCAGGTTGCAAGCTCTGGGAGGAAGTTTGGGTGCGGGAGGGGGCTCAGGGCTGGGGCAGAGGGTTGGGATGCAGGTGGGGGTGCAGGGTGGGGTAGAGGATTGGTGTGCAGGAGGGGGCTCCGGGCTGGAGCAGGGGGTTGGGGTGTAGGAGGGGGTGCAGGGTGCAGGTTCTGAGAGGGAGTTTGGGTGCAGGAGGTGGCTCAGGGTTGGGGCAGGGGGTTGGGGTGCAGGAGGGGGTGAAGGGTGCAGGCTCTGGGAAGGAGTTTAGGTGCAGGAGGGGGCTCCGGGCTGGGGTAGGGGTTTGGGGTGTAGGAGGGGGTGAAGGGTGCAGGCTCCAGCCAGGAGGTGCTTACTTCAGGCAGCTCCCGGGTGACAGCACAGCAGGGCTAAGGCCAGGGGCCGCAGAGACATTCCGGCTGCTTCCGGGAGCGGCGCGGGCCCAGGGCAGGCAGGGAGACGGCCTTAGCACTGCTGTGCTGCCAGACTTCTGGTGGCCTAAAATCTCCCAGGTTGGCTTCAGTAACCTCCAGGAAATAGAGCCGGATTCTGGGAGATGCCCATCGAAACCAGGAGGGTTGGCAACCCTACCTACATTGAAAGACTGAAAACAACGGGTTTGTTTAGGCCGGAGACGAGAACACTGAGAGGGGACATGATAACAGTTGTCAAGGACATGAAAGGTTGTTACAAGAAGGAAGGAGAAGAATTGTTCTGTTTAACCTCTGAGGGTAGGACAAGAAGCAATGGGCTTAAATTGCAGCAAGGGAGGTTTAGGCCGGACATTAGGAAAAATTTCCTAACTGTCAGAGTGGTTAAGCACTGGGATAAATTGCCTAGGGAGGTTGTGGAATCTCCATCGTTGGAGAGTTTTAAGAGCAGGTTAGACAAACACCTGTCAGGGATGGTCTACATCACAGTTTCTCAAACTGGGGTCTGTGGACCCCTGGGGCTCCCCGAGGGTCCGCAGGCCCTGCTGATCAACTCCTTCCCCTCCCTCCCAGTGCCTTCTGCACGCTAAAAGTCCGGCAGTGCAGAGAGACTAAGGCAGGCTTCCTACCTGCCCTGGCTCCATGCTACTCCAGGAAGCAGTCGGCACGTCCCTGCGGCCCCTGGAGGGGCAGAGGGTCTCCACCCTCTGCCCCTTACTCCATAGCTCCCACTGGTCAGGAACTGTAGCCAATGGGAGCTGCAGAGGCAGTGGCTGCGGGCAGGGCAGGGCCGGTGCAGCCATTTAGGCGACCTAGGCAGTCGCCTAGGGCACTAGGATTTGGGGGACACCATTTTCTTCAGCAGCGACTTCAGCGGCCAGATCTTCAGCTGCCCTGGTCGCCGCCGGCATTTAGGCGGAGGGAGCTGGGGCAGGGGAGTGCAGGGAGGGCCGCCTGCAGCAAGTAAGGGGGGGTAGGGCAGCACACAGGGAAACTCCCTGCCCCAGCTCACCCCCACCCCACCTCCTCCCCAAGCACGCCATGGCTGCTTCACTTCTCTCACCTCCCAGGCTTGCGGCGCTTAAGCTGATTGGTGGGAGAAGTGAAGCAGCCACGGGGTGCTCGTGTGGGGAGCAGGGGTGAGCTGGGGCGGGGGGGGTACCTCAGGGCAGAGGGTGGGTGGTGGGGAGCTGCCACAAGGGGGCGTCTCAGGGCGGTGGAAGTCCAGCCACGGGGTGCTCGTGTGGGGAGCAGGGAGTGAAGCTGGGGCAGGGGGGCGTACCTCAGGGCAGAGGGTTGGCGTGGTGGGGATGCTGCCACAGGAGGGGCGTCTAGGGCGGAGGAGGGAGGGAGCTGCCATTGGGGGAGCCTCAGTGCGAGGCACAGGGAAGGGAGGGCACTAAGGGTGGAATTTTTGCCTAGGGCACGAAACACCTGCCCCGGCCATTGGGGCAGGGGCACACTGGAGACCAGCCCCTCCGCCCCCACTTCCCGAAGTACTGGAGCTCCAACCCCACCCACACCCACCCCAGAGCCCCGCACCGCTGCCACACCAATCCCTCCCAGAGCTGCACCCCACCCTGGCCCCATCCTGGGTGAAAGTGAGTAATGGGTTGGGGAGAGCGAGCAAGTGGAAGAAGGGGGGATGGAGTGAGTGGGGGCAGGCCTCAGAGAAGGGGGAGGCAGGGGATGACCGCGGGGAATGGGGAAGTCAAAGGGCTCAGCGAGGGACTTGGGGGGTCCCAAAAATTTAATAAAACGGGCATCCTCAGGTTGCTAATTTGAGAACTGCTGGTCTAGTATATATGTGATGACAGGGACTGAACTAGATGATACTCTTGAGCTCCTCCAGTCCTGTGAGTCTATGATTCGTCTAGGTACTCACAAGGACAGCTGTTCTGCTCCCATGCAGCACTGGGGGGAAAACTCACCTCGTCTAATAAAGACAGACAGGCTCCGACAAGTTCAGAATTATTCTGTCCGTACTCTGAACATGCTCAGGGTATGTCTACACTAATACGGATTATCCGATTTTAACATAAACCGGTTTTTGTCAAAACAGATTGTATAAGGCGAGTGCACGGCGGTTCCTATATCAAGCACATTAATGTCGACGGTGTGCGGCATGTCGAGGCCTACATTGATTCTGGAGCGTTGCACTGTGGGTAGCTATTCTGTAGCTATCTCATAGATCCGCAGTCTTCCCCCACACCCTTGGAAGTCTGGGTTGGAGATCCTAATGCCTGATGGGGCAAAAATCATTGTCGCGAGTGGTTCGGGTAAATGTGTCACTCATTCCTTCCTCCGCGGAAAAACGGCACGACAATCATTTCACCGCCCTTTTCCCTTGGATTTGCCCTGGCAGGCGCCATAGCACAGCAACCATGGAGCCCGTTCAGACTTTTTTTTACTTGTCACTGTATGTGTATTCTGATGATGCTGGACAAGAGGCATTACTTGCAGAGCTAACATGACAGCAGCATTTATTTGCTTTGCATGATATGCAGAGACGGGTTATCAGTTGTTCTTACTGTCCTGCTGCTATTCACCGGGTGCCTCTGGCTGAGGTGGCTGGGGTGCAAAGGGCAAAAATGGAAATACTCCCTGAGTCAATCCTTCCTTTGGTATCCTAAAATAGAATGCAGTCCTTGCTAGAATATGGGGCAAGTTACTGAGAGAACCAGTAATGTCAAGAACGCAGAGAGCACAGTGCTCTGTGTCAAATCCTGTAGAAATGATGAGCTGCATGCTATTGCACGGGGGTGCCCCTGCAATAACCCCAGCGGTTTGTTCCCTACTCCCAACCTCCTGGGTTACCGGGCAGCCGTCCCCCCCATTTGGTTTCTTGAGTATAAAAGAAGCAGGAATAAGTAAACAGTGACTTGTTAGGAGTTAAAGTGAGAGGAGGCAGCCTCCTGCTGCTAGTGACAGGCCAGGTTAGACATTGAAGCGGTGCGGGAGAGGAGCCCAGCATCCCACGGCTATGAATAGTCCAGGCAAGTACAAAATCTTTTCTTTACACAGGAAAGGGAAGGGGGGCTGAAGGATTCAGCCCCCATTGCTATGATGAGCGACGATTCCCAGCCGTTCTGTAACCATCTACTGGGATGACCAGGAATCATTCCTATTTTAACCCAGAGCGTCCTCCGGCCCAACTCACCTGAGAGGCCAGCCAGGAAGTTTCAGGCAGCTATCAAGCATATTGTACCAATCTGCACCGGGGAGGAAGGGGAGAGGAATATGCCTGCTTTACTGCGCACGCATCGCGTCTACCAGAACGCATTCAGTAGAAAATAGGGGAAACGTTAAACAAAAGTCAAGAACAATTTTTCCCTTTCTTCATGTAGTGGGGGCGGAGGGAGTAATTGGCCGCGCTTAGTACCTTGACCAATCGCCGGGACAAATGTGTTTTGAACCCTACAGGCATTGGAGCGTCAGCCAAGAATGCAAAATACTTTTCCGGAGACTGGGCTGGGACTGTGGATAGTTTAGACTCCTCAGTACCCCTCCCATCCATAGCCGGCCATTTGATTCTTGGGATTTGTGTTAACGCGCCTTGCAACGCAGCACTGTGTGTAGCCTGGAGATTTTTTTCAAAACGCTTGGGAATTTTCGTCCTTTCTGTACCGAGCTCTGATAGAAAAAGATTCGTCCCCGCCAATAAAGCGATCAGATCAGTATCCTCCGTACGGTTCCATGCCTTGAGAAGCTTCGTTTTGGATTGGGACTGCATCGCCACCGTGCTGATCAGAGTTTTTTCCTCCACGCTGGCCAACAGAAATGATTCAAAAAGTGCGAGGGAGGTTTTTCCTGTCTACTGCATCCATCTAGTTCGGATTGCTGTCAGAGCAGGTCAACATGTGCAGCTGGGTTCAGCGGTGGATAAGACCACCTCGGGCCCGGAGGCCAATACGCATCGCCACCCGTGCTGATCAGAGCTCCACGCTGGGCAAACAGGAAATGAAATTCAAAAGTTCGCAGGGCTTTTCCTGTCTACCTGGCCAATCCATCCGAGTTCGGATTGCTGTCCAGAGCAGTCACAATGGTGCACTGTGGGATACCACCCGGAGGCCAATACCGTCGATTTGTGGCCACACTAACCCTAATCCGATATGGTAATATCGATTTTAGTGCTACTCCTCTCGTTGGGGAGGAGTACAGAAACCGGTTTAAAGAGCCCTTTATATCGATATAAAGGGCCTCGTTGTGTTGACGGGTACAGCGTTAAATTGGTTTAATGCTGCTAAATCGGTTTAAATGCATAGTGTAGACCAGGCCTCACACACAGCTAGCAGGGTTGACGTGCTATCCAGTAGAAGGCAGCAGTGACACACGTGCTCCTTATTACATAGCCCAGGCAAACTAGATCACGGCTGAGCACAGGGAGTGAAGCAGACCCAACAACAAGGGGAAATCCAAAAAGCTGCAGCAAAACCCAGTAAAATCCAGAACCAGGGTAAAACCCAGGAGAGTCAAAAGGCTCGATTAGAGAATTTAAACCTCATTATCAGCAGAACTGTTTCAGGGGAAGCTAGGCAATAAATAAAGATAAACAGGAAAATGGTCATTAAACGACCACCCAGGGCTAGGAAACTTCATCTCATCTCTTCACTGAGAAATTCATTCTTGGGAGCAGAAGTAATTTTGTAGCTGCTGGGGTGCTGGCCCTCAGAACCAGCTGTCGTCCTTTGGCTGTGCCACTGAAAGCCCATAGGAACCATAACGCCCTGGGGACATCCAGCCAGATCCCTGGACTCTGGAAGAATCCCAGGAGAACTTGGCCTCAGAAGATCCAGACTATTGAAACAGTGCTCACTGCAGGCTAGGACAGGCCTAAAGGGGGTGCTATGCAACTGTTTGTGGAGTGCAGGCAGGGAAATTAAATACTCAATGATGTATCTCACGATGGGGTCCCAGTGCTTTGACTTACGGAGCTCCCAGTCAATGGGGTCACAACAGGAATCCTGTCATTAACTGGGAGAAGGGGCAGCACTAGAGAGGTATTTTGATGGGTGTACTTTGTGTTTTGGACACCAGCCGGGTGGCCGATGTATCCTATTGTCACGGGGAGTTTCATTGCTGCGTTGTCAGGGTTCTTTCCAGTGCCCTCCCAGACAGCTTTGGAAAGAGACATGCAGAGGTGACAATTACAAGGACACTGTCCACTGGAGGGGGGCGAGGGGGCAGAATATCATACTTCTCTCTGAAAACCTTTACCTACAGTTGAGTGGATAATGACCAAAAGAACATAAAAATGGCCATAGTCGGTCAGACTCAAGGTCCATCTAGTCCAGAATCCTGTCTTCCAACAGTGGCCAATGTCCCTGGTGTCTTTTGGTATATTCTTAATACTATGTAGGGTGACCAGATGTCCTGATTTTATAGGGACAGTCCCAATTTTGGGATCTTTTTCTTATATAAGCCCCTATTACCCCCCACCCTATCCCCATTTTTCACATTTGCTGTCTGGTCACTCTATATGTACTGCTGATCTATAAGGAGATGGAACTCGGCCTTTAAGCGACTGGGAGTGATCTCAGGAGAAATGGCTGAGCCCTCTAGTGGCTGTAGTAGGGAAAAAATTGGAATCACACTGGGTGCTCTGTTAGCGATTCTTTCACAGCACGGCTATGACAAATTCTCTTTGCTTGTGACTCAGATCTGAACTGGGCTCGCATGAACAAAAATAATATAATCGGAGAGAAGTTAGAAATACACATTTAAGGCACAACTCAAAGTAAAGCGCTCCCCCACCCCTTCCAGGAAAAAGTGTTCTGAAAACGTGCCCCTTTATTTAATACACATGTAATACGTAGGGTCTGAATGAGCTCTCCCCTGACCGCTAGCTGGGAGCAGGAGAGACTTCAGGAGCAAACTGTATTTACATGAACACATCTACTCTGCCTAGATATCCGGCAGATAGAGCTGTGCTGCTCAAAGTGATCAGCTTTGGCTGGTGGTGGGTTACAAATCACTTTAGTACTGAATGCTGGGGTAGTGGCTGCTCCCTAAGGGTCCCCGGTCTGGTTTAACCTGTTCCTCCCCACTGTTCAAAGATAAAGCTAAATAGGCTTAATGAGGAGCCTTTTTGTTATTTTAACTGTTCAACCAGAGAGTTGAAATCACTTGTGGTGGGACCATGGTCCTGCCCAGCCTGCTAAGAGCTAGCCATCACTAAGAGCTGACAGTCATTAAAAGACTGATCTGCAGGGTCACAGCAGAGATGCAGGTGGCAGCAGAAGGTGACTGACGGGCGGCTGGTGGGAGCGGCGAGTGGGCTAGAGTAGCTGCTCCAGACGGTGCAATATTAGAGCAGGTTTCAGAGTGGCAGCCGTGTTAGTCTGTATTGGCAAGAAGAACTAGGAATCCTTGTGGCACCTTAGAGACTAAAACATTTATTTGGGCATAAGCTTTCATGGGCTAGAGCCCACTTCATCAGATCCATGGAGTGGAAAATACAGTAGAAAGATATATATACATACACACACACAGAGAACATGAAAAAATGAGGGTTGCCATACCGACTGTAACGAGAGTAATCAATTAAGGTAGGCTATTATCAGCTGGAGAAAACAAATTTTTGTAGTGATAATCAGGATGGCCCATTTCCAACAGTTGACAAAAAGGTGTGTGTAACAGTAGCGGAAAAATTAGCATGGGGAAATAGTATTTACTTTCTGTAATGACCCATTCACTCCCAGTCTTTATTCAAGCCTAATTTAATGGTATCCAGTTTGCAAATTAATTCCAGTTCTACGGTTTCTCATTGGAGTCTGTTTTTGAAGTTTTTTTTGTTGAAGAATTGCAACTTTGAAGTCTGTAATTGAGTGTACAGGGAGATTGAAGTGTAGCTGTGTGACCAGGGACGTTGAAGTGTTCTCCAACTGGTTTTTGAATGTTATAATTCTTGACAACTGATTTGTGTCCATTTATTCTTTTGCGTAGAGACTGTCCGGTTTGGCCAATGTACATGGCAGAGGGGCATTGCTGGCACATGATGGCATATATCACGTTGGTAGATGTGCGGGTGAACGAGCCCCTGATTCCATGGCTGATGTGGTTAGGTCCTATGATGGGCTGAAAAGTCAATTTATCTGAGGATGGGGGAGTGAGCTAGCCCTGCCAAGGACTGAACCAGCGGCTGTAACATACACTTACATTTCAGACTGAAAATAAGGTGTCAATTTTTAAGTGAGGGCAACTAGCCCTTGGAACAATGTACCAAGAGTCACAGTGGATTCCCCAGCACTAACCATTTTTAATTCAAGACTTTACATTTTTTTTTAAAGATTTGCTCTAGACATTCTTTGGGGAAAGTCTCTGGCCTGTGATATACAAATCAGACTAGACAATCACAATGATCCCTCATGGCACTGGAAGCTATGAATATCCAGGCGCTGTCTCTAGACAATCCTTGCAATTGTGTCTGACCCTTTGAAAGCACATCAGCATTACCGTGATGACCCTAAACCCTACCGTAACATTAGTACAAGGTGTAGGGTTGCGTTCGGATCTCATTGGCATTGGTGAGTTAAGCTTACTGGAATTGCCCTGTTTACGCTGGTAACAATGAAACTAGAATCCGTCTCGCAGGGTTCCCTCGTTATTGCAATGCTTCTTTCCAGCTGTAAACGGCACTTCAGCACTGAAAATGCCACCGGTCCTTGTCCTGCGGCACTTGCAGTCTAAATGGACAAATGACAGGGCAGGGGCCCAGCAGAACATGCATGGCTGATGGTTGGATGAAGGTGTATAAGCAGCTCTGCGTGTATTTGTGGGAACAGTATCTTGTCTACATTGATAATGCTCCTCTGAGGAGAGGAGCAGGCCCGCTTCCCCACAGGAGCAGTGTGTGAAGAAGGATTTGATGGAGGCCTGGCAGACGGGGCCCAGGAGGGGCTTCCAGATGTAGCAGGCCAGGGGGGCGGGTGGGGATAGGAGGACAGAGAGAAGAGCTGAGAGGCTGACTAGCTAGACCACGCAGGGCCTCACAGACCGGAGTAGCATGTTGCCACAATGAAGCAAGCAGATATATTTGAGCAACCTTTCAGGGTGGGTTGGTGTATGGGGTGGCCTGGTCTACACTGGGGGTGAGGGGGGCGAAATCGCTCTAAATTACACAACTTCAGCTACTTGAATAACATAGCTGAAGTCGACGTGCCTAGATCGACTTACTGTGGTGTCTTCACCGTGGTGAGTTGACTGCTGCTGCTTCCATGTCAACTCTGCCTGCGCCTCTCGCGGCGCTGGAGTACAGGAGTCGACCCCCACTGGATCAATCGCTGCCCACCAATCTGGCAGGTAGTGTAGACATAGCCTAAGGTGCCACAAGTACTCCTCCTCCTCCTCCTTTTTGCTAATATTAGAGCCCTTACACTTGTACATTTTATGGGGTTGTAATGACACCCAGTGACCATCTTGGGTAATTACAGGTAAACATGTCCAAGGCCACGTCTAGACTACGCACCATATCGGTGCGTTAAAATCGATTGCTCTGGGATCTATATATCGCGTCTAATCTAGACGGGATATATCGATCCCTGAGCGCACTAATATCGATTCCGGAACTCCACCAACCCCAACGGAGTTCCGGAATCGACACGGTGAGCCGCGGACATCGATCCCACGCGGTGAGGACGGGTGAGTAAATCGATTTTAGATATTCAACTTCAGCTACGTTATTCACGTAGCTGAAATTGCGTATCTAAAATCGATTTTACCCCGTAGTGTAGACCAGCCCCAAGAGAGGATCTGTTCCCTGATCTTTTCCTACAGATTCCTGCCTCTGCCGGTACTGTCTCTCTGGTACCCTGCCTCTCCTGCGTTAGCCCAGCTGTATCAGAGCTTACCCTATTCCAAGAGACCTAGTGACCCCACAAGCCTTGTATCATCTTCCTTTTTGCTCAACTGATAATGTTCAATCAAAATGTTTCTGAAGACAGGAAAGCCTGCAGGTATTTTTTTTACACATTTGCATTCTGACATACTCTCCATTAGTCATGTTAAGTAAGAAGTCACTCAGCATAGAGTAATTTCTAGCCATCTTGCTGCCTCTGGATCATTAAGGTCCCTAGCAGAACGGGGACCCATTCTTGATTGCCCTTAGGCACTACCAAAATAATCATGTTTCTTATTACCATTAATCATCAATCATCATCATCATAACCACTATCAAAACTGCTATTGACTTCTGCCAAAACAAGTATAGGCACAAAGCTCATAACATTTATTCAGTTTCTCAGAAACTTCCTAATCTTTCAGGGTTTCCTTTAGATCCCACTGATGATAGAATGCCACTGATTTTTGGTGGCATTTCGGCAGATGCTTGTCCGCTGGCCACGGTCCTCGGTGGCTTGTCGGCCGGCGCCCGCCACCCAGAAAAGTGGCTCAGCCCCCTCTCTGTCTAGAGAAGTGGTCCCCAACTTTTTCCGGGTGGCGGGCGCCGGACGACCAGCCAGTATGCAGGCGCACATAGATGCCCCGGCAGGCTCATGGCACCTGCGGGCACCACGTTGGGGACCACTGGTCTAGATCATCAGCCCCCCTCTGGCTGTTTGTGTATCTGTTCAGGATAAAGAGATGCTTCACACTGGGGTGGGGTGAGCACTCTCCCTCTCACATCTATTAGATGCCTTCATTACTTTGTCAATGGTAAATGAATATTGGGTTGAAATTTCGTTCTCACTCAGAGCTGAGTTTCCAGCTGTGGGCAGGCCCAGATTCAGGCAATCCAGGGCCCTGGATACGCAGTGATTTGAGGGCTGCCAAAGCTGTGCCTGTGGTTTTCCCCCATGCCTTGGTCCCAGGCGGCACGTGGCTGACATTAGGAAATGGTTTCCCCTGCCCAAGGAGGCACAGGTGCAGCAGCAGCATGGGGTCCCCATTCCTCGGAAATTAGCAGCAAAGGTCCTCTTTCCCCACCAGAGAGATAGGGACAGCAACACAGGTTCCTTCACCCACCTGCCCCCAGAGACAGATGGACAGTAACAGATGGGCTCTCCATACTTACTTCAACAGCTGGGGTGTGCCTGCTTGACTGGTGCGTCCAGAGTGATGGGCTTTGGTGTTAACACCTTACTGAAGCGCATGAGGAATTTCAGCCCCCTCCAAGCTGTCATTTCAAGCTGTCTCAAGACCCAGGGAGCCAATACCGAAGCGAGGACAAGGGGGTGAGCGCAGGAGAATCAAGTTTTGAAAAAGCAGCAAAAAACAACAGAGTCTGAGGTAGTCCTGGGATGGCAAGAGCTGAGGGTGTGACCCAAAGTTCCCCCATCTTCACACCTTGCACGCTAGTGTAATCATCTTTGTACAAAAAATGCCTTGTGAGAGATCATATGAAAATGCATAATTCCCTGGTCAATGACATTGTGGTGAGATGTACATAGCAACAGTATGCGTAAAGTTATAGATTTCCCCTGTATGATGTTATTAGCACGTGGTCAAAACCCATCCAGTCCTGCCTAGGCAAAAGTTATTAAACAGGCCTATCCCAAACATAGAAACGTGTGTACCGAGCACTGGGCCTTCTTCATCCTGAGACTCCATGAGCCTTCCTCACTGCTTGAATAAACTTGGCTTTGAAGGGTCACCCTCAGAAGAATCCACTTCAAAGATTTTCTGAAGTATAAAAGAAAGGGGGCAGAGAATTGCAAGTCAACTCTTTCACCCAAGAAGATACCAGCACCTTTGGGCCTCTGGGAGAGATTCTGGCTGAGAAGAGGGTCAGTCACTCGAGCCCCCACCCAGTGACCTGGGACAATTACACACCAACCCCTAGGCACCTCTGAGAGGCAAAACTTCCCCTCTTGCAAGCACAGAGTCTGAGTGTAGCAAAAAAAAAAAATTAATAAAAGGAGGGAAATAACGTGGCATTAATTTGGGGAAACACCACAAACAGGGTTCATAAACAAACCATGATCCAAAGACCCACCACCAAGTAAGTTGGGCAGTGTCCTTTTCTCCTCAGGTTCTTAAATCCAGCAACTCAAAAGTCCCTTTAGTGTGCCCATCCCTTCTCTGCATCCCTGTAATAGCCTCCTACTCAGATTCTGAACCTTAGCGTTCATAAACTGAGAAGCTAACATGAAACCTCCAAGCTTATACCAGCTTGGATCTGATCGCTGCCACCAATCAGGATTCAGGGCTCCTGATCGCCCCCGGGGTCGCCCAAACCTATCCGTGGGGGACCCCCCAAGACCCAGAACCCCTGGGTCTCCTACCACAGGGAAAACAAGTACCTCCCCTTGTCTCCTCTATTTTATCCCCAGCTTTCCCTCTCCCTGGGTTATCCTGGGCGATACTGTACTTCACTCCTTGAATGCAAACCAGAGAGGGCAATTTACCTTCCCCCTGAGGCTATGCATTCAAACCTAGTCAAGCTAACACAAAGAGATTCTCCCCCTCCCTTCGCTCCTAGCCTTAACCAGAGAAAAATCCTCAAGCAGGTTTTAAAAAGAAAGTCTTAAAAGAAAACTTTATATAAAAAAGAAAGAAATTACATAGTAAATCAACTCTGCATAAAAAGCTCATATAGGGCAATTGCTTATAAGAATTAGGAATAACCAGTCTGATTCAAAAAATAGCCAATTTAAACCAGTCCAGCACAGTACACACATGTAAAAACAAAACAAAGCATATAACAGCCTATTGCTTTGCTACCTTTGTACTTACAACTTGGTAGTAGAAGGGTAGAAAGAAGATTGGAGATAGAAAGAAAAGTTGTTCTCCCATAGCCGAAAGAACCCAAACAGACACAGACTCAAGCCAAATCCCTCCTGAGGTTCCCTCCCTTTCTTTTAAAAATCCGGTTTCCTCATTGGTCCTCCGGTCAGGTGCTTGGTTCCCTTTGCAGGTAAAAGAAACATTAACCCTTAGCTATCTATTTATGACAACCCCACTCACAGTTGCTATCCTGGGACAGTGCAGACCCAGAGGTGCATCTGCAGAGTTCACCTCCCACCTTGGAGAGAGGGTAAGGAGGCATCTTACTCACTCTGCTGCTTGGGCACTCACTCACCACCCCTCTCTGTGGGGCTCTACTCTGGCATACTCCACCAGCCACCCTGCTGGCCCCGTCTTTCTGCCAGACACCCTGCTGGCCCCACCTCTCCACCAGCCACCCTTCTGGCAAACCAGACAAAAATGTTTTCAGGCCCCCCTAATTAACACAGCTCTCTCTTGCATCAGAGACACTGTCCCAATATTTAGATCTAGGTATCAGTGATTTCTGCTCTGCAGCATGTAACAAGACTCTCAATTGAGTCTAAATTAGCTCTGTTTTTACAGTGGAGAAAGGCAGGGTCAAGTAGTGTCCAAATAGTTCAAACTTTCCTTTCCAACGTGCGTTCCTTTTCATGGATCAGCACTGAACTCTATCTGCCATGGTGCTGCTCATGGACCCAGCTCAGGTCCTCACAGCCGTCTGGGCTTGACTCACTCTGATTCTTGCACTGTCTCTTGGACAATTCCTCTCCTCTTTCACATCTCCCTGTGTAACCAGTTCCTTCTAAGCTTGTTGTGCTCACCAGGCATCTTTCCAGACCTAAACCACTGCCCTGTGCTGTGCCTGGTTTTGATGAGAGTGGAGTGGTTGCAAAGCCATAGTTAAGGTCACGTCAGAGACTTGTGTTTAATGAGGAAGAAAAACATCTGCTAAATGTTTATCTTCAGTAAAAACACCAGATGATCCAAATTAGTGTGTAAGAGGGCTTTGCATTTCCTGCCCAGTGGGGAGCTGTGGGGGAGTCAGGCACTTGCAAATATTTTGGAAACAAAAACAGATGATTTTGGAAATTGGCTTCCTTGGGTCTCACTTTTTTCCTGACCCCGGGTACAATGAGCTCACGGGGAGACTCCACACAGAGCACGCGGGTTAGGGGAGCTCTGGTTCTCTGAGCATGCAGAACACCATGCTGGGAGATTTCCATTTGGGAATGTCTATGACAAAAATAACTTCAGTGCTTTGAGATGTGCCCTTTGAAAGCGAGGTATTAACAACGTGATTACTTTGTTTGTTAGGAGCCAGCCAGAGACTAAGCCCTGCTCTACATCCCCTACTTAGGTGGGTAGAACGAAGTCACACCGGGGTGTGGAAAAGCCCGTCATTATACTGACCTAACCCCTAGTATAGACAGCACTACGTCAATGGGACTGGAAGAGTGTCTCCCGCCGACAGACCTACCGTCTCTGGGGGAGGTGGAGTCCTTACGCTGACAAGAGAAGCTCTCCCGTTGGCACAGATAGCCGACTTCACTTGGCTACAGTGGCACAGCTGTGCTGGTCCAGCGCTGTGAGTGCAGACGAGCCCTGAATCTGCAGAGCAGCGGCAGAAGCGACTTAGGTCGGACCTGACAGACCCTGATAATACCTTCCGCAGTTTTGCCTGGACTTCCTCTGCCCTGGACTGATTGGCTGTTTGCTGCAATGTCCTTTAGGCCTTTGCCTCGTCTCCTCAGCCTCATGCTACACCTAACCCTGATACTGTCCTCCCTCCCTGCTTCTGCCCTGTCCCTCTCCCCCAGTCCCTCGTCTTCCTGTTGAGCTACTCCCCTCCTCACTAGCATCTCCACCCACTTGGCACTCTGGTATTTGCCATCATTGCTTTGTTCACCCTGCCGGGAGCTCTAACCCTTCATCTATCCTGTCTATTTAGATGGTTAACTCGTTAGGGCAGGGACTGTCTCCTACACTTTGATTTTACAGGACCTGGCACAACAGGGCTCGACTCTTGGCTGGTCGCTAGGAACTACCGTAATAAACATGATCATAAGGTCAATGGCCACTTTGAAAATGTTGGCCCTGGTGTTTACATGTGAGGCTCCATTGCCTGTAGTCATGTCAGTAACACCGCAGCTCCTGAATTCTGCCCTGGCAGCGACTCTAGGCGCTAGCACCCAGCCCCTGAGTTAGGGGCCAGAGACGTGCTGTCAAGGTTTTTTCCCCACTTTGAACTTTAGAGTACAAGAAGTGGGGACCTGAATGAACACTTCTAAGCTTAATTACTAGCTTAGGTCTGGTACGTTGCCACTAGCCAGAATTTAGTGTCTGGCACACTTTCTGTTCCCCTAAAACCTTCCTTGGGGAACCCAGACCCAAACCCCTTGGGTCTTAAAACAAGGAAAAATTAGCCATCCCCCTTCTTTT
>NC_133769.1:365275229-365276279 GCF_003597395.2 Chelonoidis abingdonii | reverse complement strand
AACAAAAAGCACAAACAAAGACTTCCCTCCACCAAGATTTGAAAGTATCTTGTCCCCCCATTGGTCCTCTGGTCAGGTGTCAGCCAGGTTTACTGGGCTTCTCAACCCTTTACAGGTAAAAGAGACATTAACCCTTAACCATCTGTTTATGACACCTGCTTTCAGAGCGCATGAGGGGAGTTGTTCACCCTGCTCCTCTCTGTACAATGAGCTGACTACAATGGGCCCAGATGCTATGAACCAGACCTTCAGACTCAGGAGGCTGCTTCCCTCCCAGCGGCAGAGCCCCTCCCAGGGAGCTGGTAGGAGTGAGGGAGGCCTGAAACAGGCCTATCTGAAAATTGCTGTGTTTCTGCCTGGTGTGCAGGACCAGGGGGCACTTTAAGGTGGGACATCAGGCCTACTACCATCTAGATCTCCTTCCAGCTGAAGCCACCCTGCAGCCCCTGAAATCATGCTTGGTCCCCCACGAGCAGAGAAAGCAGCGCCTAGGTTGGATAGTGAGGGCACACAGGAACAGCCTTACCCTTCAATCTTGGCTCCCTGACTCTTTAAACTCCTTCTTCTCCTGGTCCCTCACTTCTGATCCTCCTTAGCAGGCCAGGGCCCATTCTGTGCTCAGCCTATGCCAAAGCTACCTATGTATTCTGGTACCTCTCTGAAACCTCCACCCTGGCCTGGCCTCTCAAACCAAGCCCAGTTACCCATCAAAAACTGCCCCGGCCCATCTCTCTCTCCTGCTCCCAGTTCAAATGACTGATTGCAACAGATCAAGCTTTCCAAGGAGACTGAATGCCTGTGAATTTGACTGTCCCTGGTTGTTCCTGTGCTATGGGTCCTTGGGCCCTTGTTCTTCCTCCTCCCTCGCAGGCTTAAGAAACAACCAGGGGGGTGGGGGACTGAAGTCCACACACACGGGTGAAATCAGGGCATATGGAAATCACTGCAACCTCCCTCCTCACACAGCTGGGTTCAGTTAGTCTGTTACACTTAGGCTATGGCCACCCCACCCAGGTAGAAAGACACCAGGGGTGAAAGTAATTTACAGGA
>NC_133769.1:365221920-365275129 GCF_003597395.2 Chelonoidis abingdonii | reverse complement strand
CTCACCATCAACTAAGTGACACTCGCTAGACAAGGGACATGGGTTCTAAAACCCAGTGAACTGAGAGAGGTTAGGGGATTGGTATGTGTCTCTGATGGCTTGGAACACCAATTGCACTGTCTTCTCTCTGTACTGCTGAAGAGCAGAGCTAATTTTGATTCTATTAGGAATCCATCTAGAGTTAGTTGAGCTGAATTCACTTTGGGCCAATGGTGCATCAGCACTGGGGCTCCCCTATTACAAGCTGAAATCACTAAAAGAGTTAAACTTACTGAGCTGAGTGCTGTGTTAACTAGTGGGGGAGCCTGAAGATCTATTGCTAAGCAGCTAGCAGAGTGGAGCAGTTTGCAGCATGGTTGGAGCAGCCCAGAGAACAGTGAGCAGAGCAGAATGGAGCGGTTTGCCGGGACGGCTGGAGTGGCTCACGGGTCGGCTGGAGGAGTGGCGCAGCTGGTGGAGTGGAGTGACTGGAGGAGCGGCACAGCTGGTGGAGTGGAGCCAGTCGTGGTGAAGGCTGCAGCAGAACTCCACGGAGAGGCAGGGCAGTCAGCCTTGAACTATGTAAGGTGCCCCTTAACACCCTGTTCTCCCCCTCATTTCCACCCAGGCTGGGGGCGGGCAGTAAAATTCTGCAGATAAACTTTTGAACCCAGGAACAGAGACCTTTTGCGTTGTTGGATGTTGGGGTGATTGGACTTAAGGCCCTAAGGGGAAAAGGACACTGTTAAAACTTATTTGGTGGGTCTTTTGCTCATGGTTTATGTTATGAATCCTGTTTGTGATGTTTCACCAACATGATGCTACATTGTTTATTAAAAGGACTTTGCTACACTCAGACTCTATGCTTGCGAGAGGGGAAGTATTGCCTCCTAGGGGCATCTGGTGGGGTGGTATGTAATTGTCCCAGGTCACTGGGTGGGGGCTCGAGCTTGTTTTGCATTGCGTTATTGAAAAGGAACTCCTGGATACAGAACCCGGCCCTTGTTGCTGCCAACTCAGAGGGGCAGAAGGGTTACACTTATAGAATGAGACCTTCTAAAAAACGCTAAAATGTATTACTGGCACGCGAAACCTTAAATCAGAGTGAATACATGAAGACTCAGCACACCACTTCTGAAAGGTTGCTGACCTGAGGTGTAATGAAATGTTTGCCATCCCCTATCCTTTACTTCCTCCTGACTTATTTGCTGCCAGGATGGGGAAGTTGGATACATTTTTTAAAAATCCTGCTGGAGATGGCTGTAAAGCTTTGATTAGAGGAAAGAGCTCGTGATACAATGTTCGGGCCTTTTCATAAATCCTTCAGTTTCTCAGGGGGTTTTTTTGGACTCTCTTCCTCTGGGAATAAGACATTGCTCTGTCACCCTAAAGGCAAGGAAATGCAAAACGTGCCCCAGTAAAAGTCAAAGATACAAGTTTTTGTTCTTTCTAGGGGGTCCTTCAGTCTTTTGCACCACGTTGGATTTTCATGGGGCATGTACAGATGTTTGATCAGCTGGAAATTGACACGCTTGTGTTCACACTGCAGCAACTGGTTGGAACAATTTGCTGAACTCTGCTCATTTACTGAATCTCAGATTGTTTTATAAAACTGTGTGACAGCTGGGGGTAGGAGCTACCACTCTGAAACCTGTCAGCAAGAAAAAGGAGTGAGAAAGGTAATTTGGCAACCTGATAGAGAAGACACCTTTTCTTCTAACAAATTACCAGCCTAAGCAGGCTTGTCCTCCTGTCCGAAAGTGTCCCTTATTCCTATGCAACTTAAACTGGACACGGTTACTCTTTCTGCCTTATACAGTATTTTCAAATGAGTTATGAAAAAACCAACAAAGCTTTTAATCCACCTCTGGCTACTCTAACTTTCAGTGGTTCATGACCTTTTTGAGCAAGTTTGCCAGTTTATCCACCTAAGACTTTGGTGTGGACAGTGTTATCCAGTGGATAGAGAATTGGGACGCAGCAGATCTGGGTTCTGTGTCTGGCTATCACTTGCCTCCCTAGGGGGACCCACCCTGTTCTGTGTTGCCTACTAAGACTGCAAGCATCCTGGAGCAGGGACTGTCACAGTACAGTGGCTAACCCAATAGGGGCCCAATCTGCATCAGGGTTTCCAGACGCAGCTTTAATGTGAACAACATACACCATTGGCATAAAGAGACTTTTGCCAACATGGGATCCTTAAACAGTGCAATTGTGAGGATGTTAAGGCAGGGACTGAAAAATCCATTTATCTGAGGATGGGGGAGTGAGCCAGCCCTGCCAAGGACTGAGCCAGCAGCTGTTAGGTTTCAGAGGCTCACAAGGTGAATTCCCCATCACTAACCATTCATAAGGTGTCAAGGCTCACAGTGAATTCCCCATCACTAACCATTTTTAATTCAAGACTTAACATTTTTCTAAAAGATTTGCTCTAGACATTCTTTGGGGGAAGTCTCGGGCCTGTGATATATAGGTCAGACTAGATGATCACAATGATCCCTCATGGCATTGGAAGCTATGAATATTTTGGAGTTGTCTCTAGAGCAGGGCTGACTCCAGGCACCAGTGGAGGAAGCACGTGCCTGGGGTGGTATATGCTAAGGGGTGACATCTGTCCATTATTGGGACAGCACAGGCCAAGCGCTTTTGGGCGAGGGGGGCTTGGAGTGGCAAAAATGGTAGACCCAGCCCTGCTCTAGAGAATCCTCGCAATTGTGTCTGACCCTTTAAAGCACATCAGCATTACAATGATTACCCTAAACCCTACCGTAACATTAGTGCAAGGTATAGGGTTGCATTCAGATCTCATTGGCATTGGTGGGTTAAGCTTACTAGAACTGCCCTGTTTACACTGCTAACAATGAAACCAGAATCCGTCTCGCAGGGTTCCCTCATTATTGCAATGCTTCTCTCAAGCTGTAAACGGCACTTCACCACTGAAAGTGGCACCGGTCCTTGTCCTGAGGCACTTGCAGTCTAAACGGAGAAATGACAGGGCAGGGACCCAGCAGAACATGGTGGCTAGGATGGTGTTTTCTGGAAGGTCACCAATGCATTGTAGTTTCCTCAGGAAATCAGTGGTGTCACGGAGATAGCTGGGAGTGCTGTTGCATTGGGGTCTGAAGTAGAGAGTCCACATATCCAGACAGTCCTTCAGTGAGAGTGCCAATGCCCGAGATGGATGCGGGCGTCCAGGATTTCTGGTTTTGTGGATCTGGTAGTAGATAGAATAACCCGGTCGGGCTTCTAAGGGTATGTTGATTTGTTCGACGTAGTTGTAGGGAGTGTCCTGAGTAGATGGCAGTTTCTTAGTGTATTCCTCAGTGCGGATCTGGAGGGAAGTGACCTGCTAGATTTGGATTGGAGATTGTCTGGAGGCCTCATTTTTGTAGTCAGACGCTGTTCATGATGACAACAGCAACCTCCTGTATCAACCTTCTTGATGATGATTCAGGGTGGTTTCTGAGGCTGTGGATGGCATTGCGTTCTTGCACGACTTAGGTTATGAGCAAGATATGTTGTTTTCACAATTTCTGCCCTCGTGGCATATCAGCGGAAGCATTCAATGTATAGGTCCAGACTGTCATTTTGATCCTCAGAGGAGCCCATGTGGAGTTCGTCTTGTGCTGTTGGCGGGAGGAGACCTGTGTTATCAGTGTAGCTGTTCAGTGTTGTCCTAAAGTATTCTTTGAGTTGGAGACGGCGAAGGAAGGCTTTCCAGATCGCCACAGAACTGTATCATGTTGTGGGGTTTTGCAGGGCAGAAAGAGAGTCCCCGAGATAGGACAGAGACTCCTTTCCAACTACATGCATCCGACGAAGCTGGTATCACCCACGAAAGCTTTATGCTCCAAAAATGTCTGTCTCTATTTAAGGTTGCCACAGGATTCTTTGCTGCTTTTACAGATCCAGACTAACACGGCTACCCCTCTGATACTATCTTGCCTATGTTGATAACACTCCTCTGAGGAGACGAGCAGGTCCCCTTCCCCACAGGAGCAGTGTTTGAAGAAGGATTTGATGGAGGCCTGGAGACCCAGGAGGGCTTCCAGATGTAGCAGGCCTGAGAAGGGGGGAGGGTGGGGATAGGAGGACAGAGAAGAGCTGACAGGTTGACTAACTAAACCACACAGGGCCTCACAGCCCAGAGTAGCATGTTGCCACAATGAAGCTAGCAGATATATTTGAGCAACTGTTCAGGATGGATTGGAGTATGGGGTGGCAGCAATGAGCTGCCCATCTTTGAACAGGAGCCTAACCCTGAACCAGAGGTCAAGCCCATGGAATAAGGGGGTGGGCTTGCCCATAGGATAGGTGACTGCAAGAACTATGGGTGGAATGCTGGGATAACTCAAAACTACTTTCCTATTCCCTCACCCAAAGCAGGAGGCAGCCCCGCTGGGCAACCACACCATCAGTCGCTTCACTCCCGCCTGCAGAGGATGTTTCTTTCAGCCACTTGTGCCCTCCTCCCGGTCTGTACCAATGTTATGGGGGCTAGCGCATGCGTGGTGAGTTACGATCTGTGTGAGCACTAGTGGCACCATGTGACAAATTGTATTGATCACACATCTGCATCTGCCTTGCCTGCACTCGGCCCACCCACCTGGCCCCACCCCCAGGGCCTGGTTCGAACATTCCAGCTCCTGGAGCAGCTTCAAGCATTTGCCATAAAAGAAATTAAAACATCCAGCTTCCCAGAGAAAAGTTTCTGCTTTAGGCATTCCTTCTCCTCCTCTCCCCTCAAACCAAAAGAAAAAAAGAAAAAAAAGGAACAGTGACAATCTAAGGTAGTTCAGTATCAGTCTTACTTCACAGAAGGGGAATGGAGGCACAGAAAGATTAAGTGACTCTCTCATGGTCATTAAGGAAAGTTTAGGGTTTTGAACTCAGGGCTCCCAAATCCCAGTGCCTTGACCGCTATCCTTCCTTCTTCCATGAGATAATCCTTCCTTCCATCTCCCAGTAAACAGCTGCTAATCTGCTGCCAAGAGACCTTACAATTTACATTCAGGAACTCAAGGCAGAGGATCCCAATCAATTTTCTCCCTCCCCTGCCCGCACATATGATTGCATCTGATTGGGAAGAAACAAACATCTTTCTACATACAGTGGTTCTGCTCTTTCTTGCTAATCCCTTCATCCCCTAAAGCATTTGTCGCTCCTCTTTAAATGTTTCTCAATGTCTGTCTCTCTGGTGTTGACCAAAATGCTTCCTGCTAATTCAAGTTCAGCTCATTACAAGTGGTGCAAGAAAGAAGTAGAGGAGAATGCAGATCACAATGGGCAGAAGAATTCTCACTAGACAAGGCTCAGATGTGACAATACTCCTGGATCGCTGTTTTGCTTTTGATCGAGGTGGTAAGCTTTGTACGTGATAGTCTTACATTTATTATAGCATTCTGCTCATCCCAAAGAGTGACACAAGAATAATTTCATCACGAAAAATTCAGACGCTTCTAGCACTAGCATACTAGGTGCGTTAGCTAATACATATCAGGGTGGTATACGCCACATTAATATACAAAAGTGTTGGGAAGTTATGCTAACAATGTATTACACTCTCCCTACAATTCTGTTCACCCATGTCAAGTATCCCCCAATTTTGTGCAAAGCTGAAGTCAGTTTTGGCATCAGAAAACAGGAAACTTGTCCAAGGCAAAACACATCCGTGCTTTGTCCCAGTACAAGTGAGGGAGGTCCATTTTCAGACCAGTATCCGGAATGTAGGATCCGAAAGAGATTAGAAAAGTGCAGAACAAAACAAGACAAGAAACTGTTATGAACTAGTGGGTTGAATTTTAGTGAGGAATCAGGAATTTTGTAACTTGTAAAACCATACCATAAATATAGCTAGTTTAAATGCATATTTCCAAAGTACACCTTCCATGAAAGAAACACTGCAAGAATTTGCTTCCTGGAAGGAGAGTGTGTGTGTCACTTTCTTGTATTAGCTCAAGACAAAACAGTATAATAAATTTGGTCTCTTCAACCTTTTAATGAGTGAACTGTGAATGTAATAGAACAACTGGCTACATCTGAGTCAGTACGTGCTACGCAGCAGTGTAAGGGAGGAACACTCAGTTTATCAATTAATTCCAAAACCTCCTCTAGTGACACTTTAATCTGTGACAGTTCCTCAGATTTGTTGCCCACAAAAGCCGGCTCAGGTTTGGGAATCTCCCTAACATCCTCAACTGTGAAGACTGAAGCAAAGAATCCATTTAGTTTCTCCACAATGACTTTATCGTCTTTAAGCGCTCCTTTTGTGTCTTGATCATCAAGGGACCCCACTGGTTGTTTAGCAGGCTTCCTGCTTCTGAGGTACTTAAACATTTTGTTATTACCTTTGGAGTTTTTGGCTAGCCATTCTTCAAATTCCTCTTTGGCTTTTCTTTTTACACTCTTGCACTTAATTTGGCAGTGTTTATGTTCCTTTCTATTTGCCTCACTAGGATTTGACTTCCACTTTTCAAAGGAAGTCTTTATCTCTCACTGCTTCTTTTACATGGTTGTTAAGCCACGGTGGCTCTTTAGTTCTTTTACTGTTTTTTAATTTGGGGTATACATTTAAGTTGGGCCTCTATTATGGTGTCTTTAAAAAGGGCCCATGCAACTTGCAGGGATTTCACTTTAGTCACTGTACCTTTTAACTTCTGTTTAACTAACCCCCTCATTTTTGCATAGTTCCCTCTTTTGAAATTAAATGCCACAGTGTTGGGCTGTTGAGATGTTCTTCCCACAACAGGGATGTTGAATGTTATTGTATTATAGTCACTATTTCCAAGTGGTCCTGCTATAGTTACCTCTTGGACCAGCTCCTGCGCTCCACTCAGGATTAAATCTAGAGTTGCCTCTCCCCTTGTGGGTTCCCGTACCAGCTGCTCCATGAAGCAGTCATTTAAAGTATCGAGAAATTTTATCTCTGCATTTCGTCCTGAAGTGAAATGTTCCCAGTCAATATGGGGATAATTGAAATCCCCCACTATTATTGGGTTCTTAATTTTGATAGCCTCTCTAATTTCCCTTAGCATTTCATCATCACTATTACTGTCCTGGTCAGGTGGTCGATAATAGATCCCTAATGTTATATTTTTTTTAGAGCATGAAATTTCTATCCATAGCGATTCTATGGAACATGTGGATTCGCTTAAGATTTTTACTTCATTTGAATCTACATTTTCTTTCACATATAGTGCCACTCCTCCCCCTGCACGACCTGTTCTGTCCTTCCGATATATTTTGTACCCCGGAATGATTGTGTCCCACTGATTGCTCTCAGTCCACCAGGTTTCTGTGATGCCTATTATATCAATATCCTCCTTTATCACAAGGCACTCTAGTTCACCCATCTTATTATTTAGACTTCTAGCATTTGTGTACAAGCACTTTAAAAACTTGTCCTTGTTTATTTGTCTGCCCTTTTCTGATGTGCCAGATTCTTTTTTATGTGACTGTTTATCATCTGATCCGGCCCTTACATTATCCTCTTCCGTCCTCTGTTCCTGACTATAACCTGGAGATTCCCTATCATCAGACTCTCCCCTAAGAGAAGTCTGTGTCCGATCCACATGCTCCTCTGCAGCAGTCGGCTTTCCCCCATCTCCTAGTTTAAAAACTGCTCTACAACCTTTTTAATGTTTAGTGCCAGCAGTCTGGTTCCACTTTGGTTTAGGTGGAGCCCATCTCTCCCGTATAGGCTCCCCCCATCCCAAAAGTTTTCCCAGTTCCTAATGAACATAAACCCCTCCTCTCTACACCATCGTCTCATCCATGCATTGAGACTCTGAAGCTCTGCCTGCCTGCCTACCTGGCCCTGCGCGTGGAACTGGGAGCATTTCTGAGAGTGCCACCATAGAGGTCCTGGATTTCATTCTCTTCCCTAGCAGCCTAAATTTGGCTTCCAGGACATCTCTCCTACCCTTCCCTATGTCATTGGTACCTACATGTACCACGACCACCGACTCTTCCCCGGCACTACACATAAGTCTGTCTAGATGCCTCGAGAGATCTGCAACCTTTGCACCAGGCAGGCAAGTCACCATATGGTTCTCCCGGTCATCACAAACCCAGCTATCTATGTTTCTAATGATCGAATCTCCCATTACTAGCACCTGCCTTTTCCTAGCAACTGGAGTTCCCTCCCCCGGAGAGGTAACCTCAGTGCGAGAGGCAACCCCAGCACCATCTGGAAGGAGAGTCCCAACTATGGGAAGGTTTCCCTCTGCTCCCATTGACTGCTCTGCTTCCCTGGGCCTTTCTTCCTCCTCAACAATGCAGGGGCTGCCTGACCGGATGTGGGACAATTTTACAGTGTCCCGGAAAACCTCATCAACATACCTCTCTGCCTCTCTTAGCTCCTCCAGTTCCACCACCCTGGCCTCCAAAGTCCATACGTGGTCTCTGAGGGCCAGGAGCCCCTTGCACCAATTGCACACATATGCCACCTGCCCACAGAGCAGATAATCATACATGCTACACTCAGTGCAATAAACTGGATAGCCCCCACTCTGCTGCTGGGCTTCTGCCTGCATTGTCTCCTAGTTAATGAAAGGGTTGTTTAAAGCAAGAGGTTTTGAATGTAGTTTGGTTTATAGGTTTTAAGGGGAATAAAGGGACACAGAACCGGCATGGGACCCTGCTCCCTTTCCACTCCCTTCCAAACTCCCTTGCGAAACTCCCTGTTAGCAGCCCCTGGTTGCAAAGCTCCCTGGTCACTTGTGCGCTGCTTTATAAAGCCCTGGCCTGTGTGAATGCCCTGCCCACTGATTAAGGCTCAGCCAATTACCAGAGACTTCTAGCTTTCAGACCTTCCTTTGAAGCTCACAGCCTCCAACTGCCAGCCACAGCACAAGGTCCTTCAAACAACCAACTAAACTGACAAACACAAGCTCTGCACACAGCAAGTAACTCCTAAACACAAACAAACATACACTGTCGAGACTACTAGGTAAATCCTTTCCCTGTTTGGTATGTAAGCTCTTTGGGGCAGGGTCTGTTTTCATTGGGTGCATGCAGTGCTTAGCACAATGAAACCTCTTGAATCTTGACTGTATTGCAGTAGTGCCCAGAAGGTCCAAATGAAAACATTTTGAAAGAAGTGACATAGAAAACTACCATCTCAAGAACTCAATTTACAGTCTTTTATGAAATATCCTACTACATTAAACTTCACAGAACTAGTTTTACCTTGATCAGAGGGGAGGATGTGTTGATTAGATCCTGTTGGGTTTTGAACCAGTTGACCCTGGGAACCTAGATATTTTAAACCTGACGCTTAAGATCACTTAACCCTCCCCTTGCATTAAGAATAAGACGTGTCAATTTTCCCACTGTCTTCCAGTTCAAACTAGAATCAGAAGGCAAAAATGGAAGAGACCTGCTGGGAAAATTTTCAAACATGCCTAAGTCTCACTGAATTTCAATGGGAGTTGGACACAATTTTACTCATCATGCTATCTAATCCAGTTCCCTGTTCCCTATGCTTTTGCAGGGCTTTGTCCAGCCTACTGTAAAATGACTCAAATAATTGGGGTTTCCACCACTTCACATTACAAGCTATTCCAGTCTTAGATCTGAACCAGGAAACGGAAGAGTATGTGCTCTTCATTTCAGCCCACTTTTTTTTGTTTTTTTTGGAAAAAGTCAACTATCTCGGTTATATACATGTTTGTTTGCTTGGTAAGAAGTATCAAAGCTTTTAAAAATTACCTCCACTATTACAAAACAGATGTATCGAGACTAAATTCTCTTTTCACCACTGTAAATAATCTTGTATATTGTATCTCAGATTGGAGCTGGTCAAGTATTTAGGAATTGTTTACATGACAATTTTCCCCCTTGATCAATTAAAAAGCATTCCTAAATAATACACGATTCAACACTGATTCACACGCAGCATTAAACACACACTCTAACAAACACCAAAGAATCACATGGAGATTTACTACTATGAAGAGAATGCTTTATTAGTTACAACACTTCATTCAGCTAAATCCACACAGTAATCCATACAGAAATACTTCAGAAAAAAAAGTGCAAATTCTCAGTCTGTATTTATAATACACCCCAATTTCTTAAAAGAAAAGGCATTTGGAGTAACAAATGGAACAAGAGTAGGTAACAGATCTAAAACGCTTCTGGGGTCTAAATCGAGAGCAATGACTTTAGGTATTGTGGGTGCTATCATCTTGGAAGAATCAGCCATTGAGCATTCATAGGAAATAGCTGCTATACTCACACTGGGAATCTGAGGAGCTCGGAATGCCCAGATTTCCCCAGGCAAAAAGCACCCATCTCTTCCTTTGGGCTTGGTAAGAAGTGCTCACAAAATGTTTGTCTTTTAAAAGTTCTAGGTCAAAAAAATCAATGAAAGAAATATCCACCAGGAGCACTGATTCAAATCCTCACTTGATCTTTTAGGATCCATGATTTCCTGAAGAATGACAAAAATCTTCCCCCTTGTGCTGAGGCCAAGTAGCTGGGCTCGGCATGGAGGACTGGGATCCTTCTGTCCCTCAGGCTGTGGAGTGACAGCAGACTCCCTACAACCCGGACTTTGCAATACATCACTGCTTCTGCGCTGCACTCTGGTGTGGGGAGCAGAGAGCCCATTCACAGGCTCCAGATACCTCCCTGTAGCAGAATAATACTGAGCTTGGGGCCTTTCATGGAGAAAGGGAGACAGGATTTGGCCCTTGATCTAAATGTAAAGGAATTGCTGCTGTGGTAGAAGAGCAGCGTCTTGGCAAATGCCTCTGCCATTTCAGGTCAGAGACTGCCTAGATAGAGTCTCAAATACATCTCAAAGCAAGAAGCCGTAAACCCATAGGGCCCTGATCCTACAGTATGTGTGTGTGTGGGGGGAGGCTCATCTCACTGTAACGGGGCTGGGGAGGGGTAACAGAAGTATGCCCATACAGCCAGTTTTAGGGGTAGGCCTAAACTTTACTCAGCAGGTTACTTTGTTCATTACTTAGCACTGGGGGCTTTGCCCTGCCTGAAGCTAGCAGCGACCACGCTCTTGCTTTCCATGCAAAAGTTTCAAGGAAGTTCCTAGAACTCAGGGTGCTCCAGAAAACATGCCTCGCCCCCTACGTTTTGCTTTAGAACATACCTGTAGTCATTCAGTGCTGCACTGCCAGGAGAGAGGGGAAGCATGCATTAACAGCTTTTGCTATCCACTCTTGCTGCAGCTCCAAGTCTCCTCCAGAGCTATGACAAGCAGTGATATTACCACTGAGGGAGGTGGATAACAGCTGTTGATTTCCTTTTACTAACTGAACAGCAAGCACTTCACATTCTGAAAAAGATGGTGCTTATACAAAACACAAATAGAAGAGGTGTATTATAAATAGCTTCAACTTGCCTGGCAAATTTCTTATGCTTTAAAGGATCATATCCTAGTCCCATGGAAGTTCTGCCACAGACTTGAATGGGATAAGATTAGGCCTCTGTATGCAGCAGTGCAAAAAAATAAAATGAATGAAACTATTCAAATGCTAGACACAAATAATCACTGGCTCTATCATACCTGATGAAATGCTCGACACCAACCTTTAAAAATGCATCTTATCAACAGGAAGCGCTGTATGTCAGTAAACATCCAGACAAAAAAGAACTGGTTCGGTTTAGAATTAGTCCCCTCCCCACACACAGTTTAAATATTTCTACAATACAAAGAAAACTATTAAAAACGCCCATAACTGAAACCAGACTGTGCACAAGTTCAAAGTGCTGAGGCAGCAGATACAGCAAAAAGTTACTCAGCAGTGAGGTAACAAGATGATCATCTTTCACAGTAACAAAAGTAGGGGAGGGAATGCAGAGAAAGGAAAGAAAACAACTTGTCCAAATGGAATAGTAGGGATACTTCAAGCATTAGACACATCAATGGAAAACAATGGTAGCAGCAGATTAAACACCAGTAATTATTATACCCTTAGAATATAGTCATTCTGGTGCCCCACTTGCCCATCTTCCAAAAGCATTTCATCCATGATGTACTGCTTAAGAACTAAGGGCCTAATCATCAGTTTAAGAAAGCCACTGATACTCAGCTCCGCCAGATTCATCCAGTCTCAAAAGCATTTTAAAACCTGCATCTTGTATGTGTTCAATGGGCCGGTGCACATGTTAAGATTTACCTAATACTGGATGAGATTCAGACTAGGGATGTAAATAACATGTAAAAAAAAGTAACCGTGTAACCTATTAAAATTCTATTGGTTAAACATTTAACCAGGGAACTAGGGATGCAGAGGGTGCTGTAGCAACCCCATGTTTTATGTGGGGTCCTGGCTGCCGCTGGTGCCCAGCATTTGGGTGTGTGGGGTGGCAGCCGGGATCCCAGGCATGCAGGGCAGCAGCAGAGTTTAATCGTTAACTGAAACCGATAAGCATCAAGCTTATTGGTTATCCAGTTAAACTTTTGCATTCCTAATTCAGACCAGGAAAGCAGATCTCAAAGCCTTACACAATTCTATGTGCTACACCATACCCAAAGCTGACCTATCCACATACACAACTTCATACATCTTTAATGTTTAGCTTTGTTCAAACCACGCACACACAAAATTAATTGTTCTCTTCTGAATTACAAAAAAAAAAAAAAAAAGATTCAAAACCCCAAAGACTTGATCCTGCTGCCAATGTAATTAATGGCAATGCGTCCACTCACTTTAGTGAGACCAGAATCAGGTCTGAAGTTTAACTTCCATCAGAAAAAAAAAAAATGCAAAGTCAAGCAGCAACTTAAAAAGACTTGCCCCACATATCTTTGGATACCTTCCAAGTCTGTGCAATATTGGGTGAAAGCAATGAAGCTTCATTGCTTTCACCCATTTCTCCCTCCTCCCAAATATCGCGCTAACAAATATACAATAATCAAGAGAAAGAACCCTTTTTGGCATAAGAGAAATTTCACTCAATTGTGTGGACAACTTGGAAATATCACTTAAAATAAAAAAATTAATGAACATTGCTTGAAAATAAGAATCTGTGCGACAACTTCCTGCAGTACATGTACATTCATATATAGCTAAAATATGTATTTATGGTCATAGGGCAAAGCCTCTGTCAGCACAACATATCCAATATCTGCACAGAAACAGAAAACATGTCCTTTATATCTGCCTAGCTGAGATACGTACAGCATCGTTCTGCACTGTCCTACAGAGCCTAGCTATAAGGACATAATAGAGGACAAATTCAAAGGTTTAACAATAGTGGCAAACAATAGTTTAAACAAGTGCCTCTTGGGATTTATGAACTCAGCTAATCACTGATTTAGAGCTGATCAATCAAAAAAGATATTACTAGAGTCCTATAACCATGTTTGGGCATTAGACACCATACTATGTAGTTATGTGTTCAATTGTTCCACTTTTAGTCTATTTTAGTACCATAGTGGCTAGATGTCCAGAGCACCAGAGTTTTATTTTAGAGATTTCTACCACTAGTTTAGAAAGACAAAGTGACAAGCATTAGTCTGCACCCCAGGGACATGAGCATCCAGAGGAGGCCGAACAGGGAAGCAGTATGCTTTTTAAAATGCACTTTTCCCAGACCAGGTGCTCATAGCAACCTTCCGGAGACTTTCCACATTAAGAAAACAGGTTCTAGTCAAAGCAGAGTAAGGGACTAGTTAGGAATTATATAATTAGGAATAATAGCTAAATACTTACACAAACAGATAATTAAAATGAGTTTAGAGGAAGGATCAAACATTTGCAGGCAGGCAATATCAGGAGCTAATTTGTAACTGAAAGTGAAGAAAAGTGAGACTAAAGGGGTGATACACAGATCTCACGTTTTACCTCCATTAGCTTCCTCTCTCATAAGTGAGCAGAAAACATGGATACTGTAGTTTCAAGATGTTAGAGAAATATTAACTGGATTTTCACATAGTCCTCCCAAAACTGCATTCACAAGGCATCTATATTTTAGAACAGCCTGCTTTTAGATAACACAGAATGAGATCCAGAATATTTTGGGAGAGGTTTATAAAATGAAAGAAAGCTAACCAATTAAACTATGCTCAGTGGGTCTCTGGTGGTTAGAATCACTAATTTAAACAAGACACAGATTATTTCCCCTGATTAGGACATCCTGGAAAGGCGCCGTTTGATCAGTCAAAAACCAAGCTGTGAATCAAATTGCAGGAGCTGCCACTATTGTTTCACCGTTAAGTAAACATCAGTATTTTAAGATACACAGGAAAAAATACAATGCATCAAGAGCCCCTCTAATACTAGGACATTTAAATGGCTGAAAACCATATACTATAACAACGTGTCTAAACTAGACAGTTTAAATACTAAACTCTATTTTAACATACTTGTAAATTAAGACCTGTAACAGTAAATGATACCTACACACTCCACAGCAATGAAGAAGCTGGCTCATTTTGTCAGTCTTATGTGATTGCTAATTCTCTTCAAATACACTTATAACTAACAGAACTTTTTGAATTCAAGTCTTTTCAAATCAAAAGGTGCTAGGTATTAATTCATTCACCATGAAACTCGGTGACTTACGCTACAGCAGAGTTTAGCAGTCTTAACCCTCTGGAGTGCTACATTGTGAACTACAGGAGTTGACTTCATTATGCTAATATACACGTGTCTTTTGGTCAAAAGAACATGAAACTGTAGATATTAACTCCCCTAAATCAATTTTCCAGCCATAGCTTTTTGCTGGAAAACTGACAAAAAGATGCTGCCTCTTTATTGGTTTTAAGAATTTAGCCAGTTAGGTAACTGACACACACACGTACACACAATTAATGCTAAATGGAGTTCTGATCTTGGTTCCTTTGTTCCACATGATACAGCACAAGGAGAGTCACTTCTACAACAAACTGTTGGAAGAGATCTACATGGAACGCCAGATCAGTCCATTCTTACTGGGCTCCAAAAAATTCTCAATCAAAGCTTCAATGACTTTCTGTAGTAGTTCTTCCAGAAAGGTTTTGTCACTAGAGGAAGAAATCAAATGGTAGAGTAATATCAAGTGATCTATCCCAAAAAAGGCAGCTTTAAACACTTTAACAAACTGAAATTGATTAGATTTCAAAAACCTCAAAAGTGCCTTAGAAGTCTTCTTGCCATTCAGCTAATTGTAATGTTCCTACTTCTGAGCTTCCAGACTTAGAGTCAATCTGTTTACTTTACAAAAAAAGAGGACTGACAGGTGACCTTGATTACAATACACAAGTTCCTTCCTGGGCAGAAAATATTGTGTGCTAAAGGGCTCTTTAATCTAGCAAGGAAAGGCATAATAAGAACTAATGGCTGGAAGCTGAAGCCAGAGAAATTCAAAATGGGCACAAATCTGAAACACTGAGAGGGATTAACCATTGGAACAAACTACCAGGGAACTGGTGAATTCTCAGTGTCTTGGAGTCTTCAAATCAAGAAGGCCTTCTGGAAGATATGCTTTAGTTAGTCCAACAAGTTACTGGGCTCAACATAGTGAAATTTAAGGGTGCACGATAACAAATGGTCAGAACAGATGATGTAATGATCCCCTTCTGGCCTTAACTCCTATGAAATCTAATTAACGAAAGCAGCAAGGGAAGAAAATCAAGACCAAATCCATTAAAAAGAACAGCATGTCTCTCCTGCTACTCCCTGTTGTACAGTATATTTCCACTGGACACAAGAGGAACTGACTCACTCAATCGAATATTAAGTAGAAATAGGCCAAATTAGTTTCTGTGCTGTTTAGATCAGTTTTGGCCATTTTGACCATGACCAGGAACCCAAAAGGCTCTTTAAGCCTTGAAAACTTAAAATATAAACTAACACTGAAACAGAAGAGCACATCTAGCGTAGTATAGTACTCAGTTCCTGATAGAAACCAAAGAATAATGCTTCAGAGGGAAGCATTCAACCTTTACCATTCACCTAGCTGATCAGTGCTATTACAGCAGGGGAGAAAGTGCCTTTCTGATCAGCAGCTGCTGATCATCTTATGCTCTAGAGTAGAAGGGCTTGATAGTCTTTCTAATTTCTATCCTGGAAAGTAAATGCAGATATTCTTCCTATCCATTTCAATCTCTAATCCTTTATAAAAAGTGTAGTGGGTAGTGTGGCCACCCTAAACCCCTTCCTTTCCAAGAGCAATAAACACAATGATATAGATGGTATGTGGTGGTATAAAATGCTTCTCCCCAAAAAAGGCACTTGGACACTAAAAAGGAGGGGGTAGGCTTGTCTGTTTTTTCAAAGAAGTGGGAGGGGATGAACCAGATTGGCTATCAGAGAGAAGAGAGTTTCACATGCGCAACTTACTGAAGATTTCATCGCCAGATAACGTGAGGTGCAATAGTGTGATCCCTAAAAGGCAGGTGGGTGGGTGTCTACTACAGTTGATGGATCTCTCCGAATGAGCAGAGCTTGACTAAAAGTCAAAGAAAAGCCTTTGCTCCAGGATGACGACTGAAATTCAACTCTTGTCCATTTTACCCACTGCTAACACAGTGCTAGCATTAAGCCTCATGAGCTGATTCATGCATGCCAGTGGCTGGGGAGGCAACTTAACAGCCCAAAACCCTCAACAACTGTCCATCAAGTCATGTGCATTACACCCAGCAACTGGGGTGGGGAAGCTTTTATCTTTGGAGAACGCGTCTCTCCTAATGCCTATTCACTTACAGGCCTGTGGAAATATTTTGGAAGAGATGGGTGCAGCTCCAATACTCAGCATGCAGAAGTATTGGCCGGTCAAGCAAAACAAATAAAGATTGTACAAAAAAGACAGATTCAGCAAACCAAGTGTTGAACAACGTGGAAAGCGGAAACCCTCACCTCTTCTCAGGCTGCGCACACATCTCTGCATAGTACTTGATCTTTGGCTCAGTTCCACTTGTCCGGAGGGTGGCAACACACCCATTTTGAAAGGTGAAGGTGATCATTTGACTGTTTTTACTCATAGGCAACACCTAATGGAACATCAATCATCATCATTTTAATCTGTACGAACAACATGCATCTCCCCTCCCTGCTATACTAAGTATTATGCACTGCATACAAACTGACACAATGTGAACAAGTGATCAGTATGAAAATTAGTTTCTGATGACCTAGTGCTGTCTACATGGGAACTTAAGCCAATTTAACAACACTGCTCCGGAGTGTGGATTTTTCACATGCCTCTGACTGATGTACTTAAACCAATCTAATTTTCCATTATAAACCAGGCCTTAATTATCCAGATGCAAAACTATTTTAATTAAAAATTGTGGCTATGTTAGTGGAAATTTAAAAAAAAAATTAGTGAATAATTCCATTGTTTAAATAATATTAAAAAGATTTTATCCACTGATGGTATCCTTTAAATCAAAGGTGTTTAAATTACCTTGAAACTACTGACCTTTTCTGTAACTTAAATGAGTTTCCTTTAATCAGCATCTTGAATAAAAACATGTTGTAAATCTCTGTGTTTCATTTACAGCTATTTGCTTTTAAAAGTTTGATAGGGAACACAGCTAAAAAACTTCACAGGATGGACGCTTGTTCATATCTCAGGAAACATTGTTCAGTTACATTATAATGAAATCAGCACTTATGTAGAAAGGGCATTGGACAGACTTTAAATTAACGTGATAGATTTAAATTGTCTGTATCACTGTATTTTCAAGAAAACATACAATATATAAGAATTCTTCCATGGATGTAGCTACCGCCTCGCGGGGAGGTGGATTACTTCCACTAAAGGGAGAATCCCACCTGTCAATACAGGTAGGTCTACAACAGAGGTGGGCAAACTACAGCTCGCGGGACCATCCTGCCTGGCCCCTAAGCTCCCGGTCATGGAGGCTAGCCTCCAGCCCTTCCCCTGCTCTCCCCTGCAGTCACGTTGCCACACGGGTGGTGCTCTAGGCGGCGGAGCTGTGCGCTCCTGCCGAGCAGAGCAGCAGCAGTCTAGCTCTGGGCAGCGCGGCTGCCACACATGCAACTCTGCATGGCATGGTAAGTGGGCCAGGGCCAAGGACGGAGGGTTGTATAAGGAGCGTGGGGTCCCAGGGGGAAGTCAGGGGACAGGGAGTGGTTGGTTGGGGCAAAGGTTCTGTGGGGGTGGGGGGAAGTCAGAGGATGGGGAATGGGGCGGGGGGGCTTGGATAGGCATGGGGGCCCTGTCAGGAGGCAGGGGTGTGGATGGGGTTGGGGCTGTCAGGGCACAGGGAGCAGGGGGCAGTTGGCTGGGACAGAGGTTCTGTGAGGGTGGGGGGCAGTCGGTTGGGACAGAGGTTCTGTGGGGGGGGGGGCGTCAGGGGATGGGGAACGACGGGGTCGGAAGTTCTGAGGGGGGCAGTCAGAGGGCTGGAAGTGGAAATGGGAGGGGGCTGGAAGCGGGAGGGGATCAGGCTGTTTGGGGAGGCACAACCTTCCCTACCCAGCCCTCCATACAGTTTTGCAACCCCAAGGTGGCCCTTGAGCCAAAAAGGTTTGCCCACCCCTGGTCTACACTGAAGTGCTACAGCCGTGTCACTGTGGTTTAAGCATAGACAAACCCTACGTTTATATTCCAAATACTGGATGTTTGGCATCATTCTGTATCATAAAATCAACTTAATGTATTCATGCACAGGCTCGGAAAACACCTTGTCAAAGGGTTAAAACGTTAGTCACTAGACTAATTTTTTCCTCAAAGTATCGTGTAACTCACCGATTTCTTATTAAGCTGGCTGCTATCATAGCCAGTAGTAACATCCCGTACGTGTAATATACCATAAGCGCCACAAGACTTTGGATAAGATTTTGGGGAATCAAAATTTCGAAGCTTTTCAAATACCCTTTTGATAGTAGGAGGTTCATAGCACAAGAAATAGGAGGTCTTTGAAATGTGATATCCATACCTACAAGGAAAATTATTATTTTAATTACAAGAGTCATAGTCTTCTGCACACTTTAAGTCTACACAGTGATCAGCTATTCAGAACAGTGACCATGATTCTCCATATTCATGAGGATGCACACAGTATTATGCAGCCACTGGATCTTTCAAGCAGATTTCACTGTATTTTTTGAAAGCCAAGCTTACTTTAGAATATTTCAAGGCCTCCGGATTCTAAAAGATAGCCTAGACCAGTGGTCTCCAAAGTGGAGTGCATGCAAGAGGATCCCTGGGGGTGTGCGGCAGGAGGAGCGATTTTTTTTTTTTTCGCTGCACTTCGGCAGTTCAGGTGGGAGTCCGAGTGGCCTTTTTTGCACTTCGGCAAAAATGGTAGAGGCGGCGTGGCAGGGGGTGCGTGCTCAAAAATTTTTTACTGATAGGCGTATGTGATCAAAAAAGTTTGGAGACTACTGGCCTAGACAATGTAAAATGATGCACGATGGTCTCAGCCTGTTTGCAGGCCCAAAGCCACGGAACTTCACCAATTCATCCTAAAGTGAGGGTCGGTAATGAAGGACAATAATCCTTCATAGTCACAGAAATGGACTGAATCCAGTTGAGAGAAGAACTTGAAATTCATGCCACTAAAAATATAGGATCCCTGTTTGGAGCCTGAAAAATTGTGCCTAGAGCAGAGACCTGATCCAACACCTACCTCCATGTTGCTATTTCTGGTCTGGATCCATAAGCCTTCTTTATTCCTTGGGACCCTAAGCCTCCACACACTCCTCTAACTGCTCCTTTCTGGACCCACAGAAGCCTAATTCTTGCCACATCACTTCTTCCTCACCTTTACTACATTCTCCTCCATTTTTCCCCACTGTGCCTTAGGAAAGGCACTGTAAATTTCCTACCTCCATGTTGACCCTTGCCAGTATTCTCCAAACCTGCTCTGCACTGAATTAGTCCTGCCACAATCCACATGTGACAGAGTGAACTCAGTTCAGCAGCAGTCTGAACAGTGGCCAGAAGCAGCACTGTGATGGGAGATATTTAAAAAACAAAAGCTAATCCACAGGCCATAGCAAAGACAGCAACTTGATTTTCAAATTAATCAGGTGACTACCACTTCCTTTTTAGAAGCTAAGCTCTCTAGGGACCAATGTGTTTATATAGCACTTAAGATAAGAGTCTCAAGCAGTATTGGGTACACGGCAAAAGTCAGATACGTGTGAAAACTTGTAGTGAACTAAATATTGATACAAACCCAGAATTTCAGATCTTGAAACAAAAATCCATCAGTTTCCCTGAGATTTAACTGCAAATCCAAGGTTTTCAATTATTCCTTTAAGTGGTTACTGTATGTGATAAACCTTAGCTCGCCATAGGGTACAGCCTAACTAATCCAAATCAAGCTGTTTCAATCTAACTAGCACACATTTCAAATAAAGAGGTATTTTCTTAGTACCCTCCAGAGCATTTTTTTATACGTATATGGCATCTTTAAACCCTGACAGGATTGGAAATTATGGAACAAAATGGAGATGGAGAGGATACACAAGGAGGAAAGAAACAAACAACATAGCAAGACAGATGCTAGACTGGAATCCCAAGGGCAAAAAGACAATGAGGTAAAACAAGGACAAACTTAGAAAAAATCACAGTGAAGGAGAACCAAAAGCTATTAAAGTGACATGAGCAGAAGCTATGCCTGCAGCAAGAGACTGTCAAAGATGGAAGGCAGCAATGAAGGTCCTGTGGTCCGCATGGAATAAAGAGGCATAAGTCAAGTTAGTTCACACTCCAAGCAGTTTACAAGGAGATATGCAGAGTGCCACTAAAATACAGAAGGGAGGATAACTAACACATAACCTAACAGTGGGAGAAGAAATTTTTTTTTTTCCAGGACAGACCCAGGGCAAACCTCTGTTCTTACACAATCTTTTAAGACGCCAATTCAGAGCTGACTAGGCTTCCTCTATTCTTAAGGACTACCCTCTAACGTGACCTATATGAAATTCTGTATCTACCTCAAGGACAGGAAGTGTTGAAGTGAGCCAGAGAGGTTTTTAAACTGATTCCAGCAAGTCAAGGCATTTTATGTCTAACACTTTTCACTAACACCGTCCTTCAGTAAGGTTAAAGGAACTCACTCTGTAAAGACTAATCAGATCTAATTACAAGTAGTAAACTTTAAAAAAAAATAAATAAATAGCACGTGTCCCCAACACACTTATTTTCAGATGCAGAGCTCATTGTTAATTTTAAAAACCTTGTGATTTTCTGGAAATCATGAATATACTCTAAATATGCCATTGTATTTAGTTCCTCCACACCTCTTGATTCTGCTTGGACTTCTGTACTTCATTTGCCCTCCCTCCTTAAACACAATATAAAAAGAACCTCAACTAGAGGTCAGAACTTCTCTTGCAAGATGTTTAAACAAGCAAAAATTAGTAGGTAGAAGTGTATAATTTAACTCATTTAATAGTAGATTGACTAAGATGACAATTAACTAAAAAAATACAAAAACTGTTTCTGATATTTATTCTAGCAGCCAAGTTTTTAATATCTTCCCCTCTTCCCCTTCCTAATCACCATGTTATCTGTATCAAACACAGTTGACCCCATCGTATTTCTCTGAACAATACGCACACATTTAATATACATTAATCCAGTTTACATTTATATGGTATTAAATGTTTTATTTTGACTTATTTTGTACAGAAGAAAATGTGTCCTATTAGCAAGTGACAGATACTGTTCTGATTTTGATAGTGATTAGGAAATTATGTTTAAGTACGCAAAACTCAGAAAAAAATCATAAAGGAAAGTAGAGCATGTTAAAAAAACAGAACTTACATTTCATATATTTCAGTTAGTTGCTGTGCCAATGTTAGGTTCTTGGTTTCCAGATAAGATGCCATTTCAGCTATAACCACAGCTGCACTCACGCCATCCTTATCCAACACTGATGTGCCACACATGAAACCTGACAATCACAAGACTAGTGTTCAGAGCAGTTCTCTCCATAGATTTCCATTTGTTTTATTCAAGTGAAGTGTTAAACTTCAGATGCCCTTTTTGCACACAAGACTAAAACACGTGTCCAACTGCTGCCACTCAATCTATGCATATGCTACACCCATCTACCCAGTATGCTAGCCAGCCTAAGAGTTATGGGGTGGGAAGATGTATGGAACGACCTATTGGTTTCAGGTAGACAGATGCCTATAGCCTTACCATGCTATGCTACAATCCCCCTCAGATCTCGCACACTAAGCAGGGTTAGTTTGAGCAAGTGCTGCAGGGAGTGTTGCCAGTGATTTTGTAAGCAGAACTAGTCCCACAAGTCAATCATGAATCCATGCCACACAGTGCTGCCAGATGTGTAATCTTTTGGAGGACATCTAAAAATCAAGATCTTGACTCTTTCCAGTTGTTAAAGTTCCCTGTACATTTTATGTAAAATCAGGGATGTTCAATCCAATTTGGATAGTTGCCATCTGCTTCCTCCACTTTCACTTAATTGGATCTACTTCCTGTGCTAAACTGACACGTTACTATGTGCTGCTAATCAATTGCCATGTTCCATCTAAGAGGTGAATGAATTTCCACAGCTGAAGTGCACCCTATATAGTCCTTATCTACCTCTAAGGGTTGTCAACAGGCTTTGTTTGTGAAGTGCTCAGAGAGCCTCAGATGAAAGGTACTATAGAAGAATTGCCAACTATAAAGGTATTATAAGTTACCTAACAGAAAACTAACAGTGTTGTACAGATGCTGTAGCTATGTTGGCCTCAAGATATTAAAGAGAAAAGATGAAAGAGAAGCATTCGAGTTACACAGACTTTTCTTCAGGTCCGACTCCATGTAGCTTCTCTCTTTCACCAACAGAAGTTTGTCCAATAAAAGATATTATCTCACCCACTTTGTCTCTCTAGTATTTCCATGAAGATTAGGTCCATCAATGGCTATTAGCCAGGATTGAAAGGGACAGTGTCCCAACCTTTGTTTGCCAGAAGCTGGGAATGGGTGACAGGGGATGGATCACTTGATGATTACCTGTTCTGTTCATTCCCTCTGGGGCATTCGTCAGAAGACGGAGTACTGGGCTAGATGCAGGGGCGGCTCTAGGTATTTTGCTGCCCCAAGCACTACAGGCAAGCTGCCTTTGGTGCCTTGCCTGCGGGGGGTCCCCAGTCCCGCGGATTCAGCAGCATGCCTGCGGGAGGTCCGCCGAGTCCGCTAGTCCTGCGGCTCCTCCGCAGGCATGCCACTGAAGGCAACCTGCCTGCCGCCCTCATGGAGACTGGCAAAGTGCCCCCCATGGCTTGCCGCCCCAGGCACGTGCTTGGCGTGTTGGTGCCTGGAGCCGCCCCTGGCTAGATGGACCTTTGGTCTGACCCAGTATGGCAATTCTTACGTTTTAAAGAGTGCTTTACAAACATCTGTTACTCTGCAGTATGCTATTCACTGGAAAAGACGGTTACTCACCTTTGTAATTGTTGTTCTTCGAGATGTGTTGCTCATATCCATTCCAAGTAGGCTGGTGTGCGCGCGCGCCGCGTGCATGTTCGTTGGAAGAATTTTCCCCTAGCAACACCCGGCGGGTCGGCAGACGCCCCCTGGCGTTCTTCGAGTGCTTGCTCATATCCATTCCAAGTAGGTGAATCCCAGCCTTACCTAGGCGTGGGGTCAGAGTTGAGACTGTTCAATGCAGAACAGCCAAGCCAAGGCCGCACTCGTCCCGGGATTGCTGTACCAAGGCGTAATGGGCAAAAAGGTGTGCACTGACGACCACAGTGCTGCACGACATATGTCTTGTATAGGCACACGGGCTAGGAAGCAATCAAGAGCTTGTGCCCTCGTGAGATGTGCAGTTACTCGTCCTGGAGAGAAGTGTAGCCAAGCATAGCATGTTTAATGCAGGCCTGTCACCAGGTGAGATTGTTTGCGATGAGACGGTGACCTTTCATCCTGTCTGCAACGGCAACGAATAGTTGGGAGGTCTTCGGAAGGGTCGGGTGCGGTCAATGTAGAACGCCAGCGCCCTACGACATGGAGTGAATGCAAGCTCTGCTCTCTGCGAGATGCATGAGGTTTAGATAAAACACTGAAGGAAAATGTCTTGGTTCAGTGGAATGGGAGACCACCTTGGGCAGGAAGGCCGGATGCGGACGGAGTTGTACCTTGTCTTTATGGAATATCGTGTATGCGGGTCCGCTACCAGAGCGCGAAGCTCCGAATTCTCCTGGCGATGTAATGGCCACAAGGACGCACCTTCCACGATAGGTACAGGAGAGAGCAGGTTGCAAGGTTCGAAAGGAGGGGCCATTAGTTTCGAGAGAACCAGATTGAAGTCCCAGGAGGGCGGGACAGCGACCTGGGATACAGCGCTCCAGCCCTTGAGAACCTCGAGACCATAGGGTGAGAGAAGGCGGAGGAAGAGCCTCTCCTGGATGAATGAAGAATGCAGCTAGGTGAATCGGAGGATGAGAGCGCGAGGCCTTGTTGTTAAGTGCCATAGATATTCCAAGATCACTGGATGGGAGCCTGAGCCGGTGACATTCCTTTGACTGACACCAGCAGGAAAACCTCTTCCATTTTGCCAGGTAGGTACCCTGGTTGCAGGTTCCTACTTCCAGGAGCACTGCTGCACTGGGGTGAACAGCGTAGCTCCGCAGAGCTCATCCAGCAGGAGCCACGCCGTCAGGTAGAGGGACGGAGGTCGGATGGAGAAGCTGCCGTGTCTTGTGATATCAAGTCCTGATGGACCGGCAGGGGAACCGGACTGGCTATGGACAGGTCCAACGCGGTGGAGTACAGTGCTGGCGAGGCCACGCTGGGGCGATGAGAATTAGCGGGCCTTGTCCCTGCGTAACTTCCAAGACCTGTGCCCAATGGATGGTGGGAAGCATATAGAGCTGGTTCGACCAGGGGTAGAGGAATGCGTCCGAGATAGAAGCCGCGACGAGACGCGGAAGAGCAGAACATGGGCACTTCGGTTGGTGCGGGCCGAAGAGGTCGATTTGGGGAATCCCACCGCGGAAGAGGAGAATGACTATGTCCGGACGAAGGACCACTCGTGGGCTAGAAAGGACCTGCTGACCGTCTGCCAACACTTCTGGACTCCTGGAGAAAAGAGGCTGCAAGATCCATGCGTGGGTTATACAAACTTCCCACAGTGTTCATGCCTCCTGCAAAAGGGAGAGAGCGGGTCCCCCCCTGCTTTTTTATTGTTGCATCGCAGGTTGTAGTCCACTGAGCACTAAACAGAACGCCTCGCAGTGAGGAAAGAACGCTGAGAGATGCAGGCGAGACGTGCTACTCACTCCTGTTATATGGCAGCGACAGCTCCCGTTATCCACGGGACCCGAGGCCTGTGTTCGACGAGACCCCAGTGAGCTCCCCCACCAGAGAAGATGCGTCTGTTTTTAACGAATGGACGGCTGTCTGGGGTGGACGGTCCGCACACACCAGGGCGGATTTCGCCCCATCGATCTCTCTCTTTAAGCCTGGGGAGGAAATAAAGAGGAGACAAGGGTAGGGGGTTATTTACCTTTGTTGTAGACTCAGGGCATCTGAGTCTTGGGGTCCACCAGGGAAGGTTTTGGGGAGACCAGAGTGTACCAGACACTGGAATCTGGCTGGTGGCAGCGCTATCAGATCCAAGCTGGTAATTAAGCTTGGAGGGTTCATGCAGGCACCCACATTTTGGACACTAAGGTCCAAATTGGGACTTATGCTTATGATAGTATGTTTTATCCTAAATTAATTTACTGGTCAAATTGAAGGAAGTTGTGCCCTCTGCATTCAGGCAATTTTTCTATATCCACATCTCATTGCTTTCATGTCTAAATTAATGGACATATGCTAACAAGGAAACTGTTTTCTCATTTATAGTGTGGATTCCATATGGTGCAGCCACAATCAGATATTCATCCATTCAAATGACTTGTCTTGCTTCCCAGTGCTGCTCATGGTAAATCTGATTACTATTGACTCAGTCATGTGATATCCATGTACATTTCTACAGTGGTTTGCGATGGAAAATTCTCCTCTTTTCAGCTTAATTCAGTCATGCCACAAACTTGGGCCAGACTGTAAGCTGGTGTAACTCAGTAGACTTCAATGGAACTATACTATCTTATACCGGCTTGGAACTGGCTACCTTTTCTTGTATTATCATTTGTATTTTGCAGTGCCTAGGAATCCTAATTATGGACCAGGACCCTAGTGTGCTATGTGATGTAGAAACAGAACAAAAAGACAGTTTCTGCCCCAAAGAGTTTACAGTTTAAGTGTAAGACAAGTTAGAACAGATGGATTCAGACAGACCTCTGGGGGAGCACAAGGAAACAGTGAGACAATACTGGTCAGTATGATAGGCAGTGGTCTTACTTTATTTGTGTGTAGTCCCTGAATGACCCTGGAATCTGATTTTGTGTCTTTCTCCAGTCATTTATAACAGGCACATTTATAACAAGATCATGTTATGGATCGGTAGGTTTGGTTTTTTTTGTCTTTTTTTTTTTTTAGTGCACTTTCTTGTCTTCACTATCAGACTTATTCATACATCAGAGGGGTAGCTGTGTTAGTCTGGATCTGTAAAAGCAGCAGAGAATCCTGTGGCACCTTATAGACTAACAGACGTTTTGGAGCATGAGCTTTGTCTTGGCGGGGCGTGGTGGGGGATAAGGGCGCTGAGGTTGCTGCCGAAAGGATCTCCGCTGGGTCTGCGGTGTGTGCATGCCCAGGGAGCGCATTATTATGCGGTTATCTTTAAGGCTTTGCAGCCTTGGGTCCGTCTTCTCCGAGAAGAGGCCCTGCCCTTCAAACGGGAGGTCTTGTATCGTATGCTGCAGCTCCGGAGGTAAGCCGGAGACTTGCAACCAGGAAATCCGTCTCATGGTAACTCCCGACGCGATGGTTCTAGCCGCTGAGTCCGCGGCGTCGAGCGCAGCCTGTAAGGCTGTCCTTGAGATCTTTTTCCCTCTTCTAAGAGACTTTTGAACTCAGGGCGGGAGTCTACCGGGATCAGTTCAGTAAACTTGTCCATGGTCTGCCAGGTATTAAAACCGTACCCTGCCTAGTAGTGCTTGCTGGTTTGCCACACGTAACTGTAGACCCCCTGGAGTAACCTTACGGCCCAGCAGGTCCATACGTTTAGCCTCCCGCGATTTTGGGGCGGGGGCTGGCTGGCCATGACGCTCCCTCTCGTTCACGGATTGGACGACCAGAGAGCATGGAGGAGGATGGGTGTACAGGTAGTCGTACCCTTAGAGAGGTACCATGTACTTTCTCTCCACGCCTCTGGCCGTCGGAGGGATCGATGCCGGAGACTGCCAAATAGAGTCCGCTTTGGCCTGAATAGTGCGTATGAAGGGCAAGGCGACCCTCGTCGGTGTATCGGACGAGAGGATGTCCACTACAGGATCCTCAACCTCTGGCACCTCCTCTGCCTGTAGGTTGATGCTCAACGCCACTCTGCGGAGCAGATCCTGGTGAGCGCGAAGGTCAATAGGGGGCGGGCCAGAGGTCGAAGTGCCCGCCACTGCCTCATCCGGTGAGGAGGAGGAGGAGAGACCGGGGACCGGGGCTCCTCTGCAGGTTGTTGTTCCAGAGGATGGCTCGATTCTGGGGCGGCCTCTGGGTCCTGTGACTCGGCAATATCGGTTCCCGGAGGAGGGGCGCTGATGGTGGCTTCTGGCACCCGACTCGTAACAGTAGATCTCGACGTCGGGAGAGGATCGCCTTGGGCTTGATGGTACGCCCAAGGCGTCCAGAAGGACCACTGCTGGGGCTGTTCCGGATCTTGGACCACATCCCCATAAAGCACGCTGTCTGGCCGCGAGGAGCCTGAAGGGTGTCTCGACGGCCAAGGCGGGGCAGATAGGCTGTATGACTGGTGCCGAGTGACAGTCGGTGCGGGGAACGGTGCCAGGAGTCGAACCGGTGCCGAGATCGGGACCGGGACCTACGACCAGCGCGGTGCCGGGAGGTCGACCAGGGATCGGGTGCGCCGACGGTACGATGGACTCCGTCGGGAGCGGTGCCGAGAGCCAGAGCGACGCGCCGAGCGTCGGTCTATAGATCGGGACCTGGACCGGTGCCGCGAGTACGACCGGCGCCGAGAGTAGGATCGGTGCCGGGACTGCGAGCGGCGTCGAGATGGCGAACGACGGCGTGAGCGGGATCGGTGCCGAGATCTCGACCGGGACCGGTGCCTGTCCTGTGCTCCAGAGATGGAGGTTGGAGCATAGCTGGCTTTCCCAGAGATGGAAGTGCCCGCACCGGCGGTGCCGGGGGCTGAGGCAGGGAAGGCTCAGTGAGCGCTATCAGGTCCCTCGCCGTTGTGAAGGTTTCCGGCGTGGTCGGGATCGTGAGCTCGACCACGGCACGTGCCGGGGAGCTATCAAGCACCGGACTCGACGGCTCTTGTCTGGCCGGAGTCGACGGTGCGGGAAGCACCGGTGCCGGGGCAGATGGCGGCGCCTGCCGGCACGGCTTTTCCAGGCTCGGACTGCGGTGCTGGAGTCGCGACCGCAGGAGCCTTCGCCTTCTTCGTCCCAGGTGAAAGTGAGCGCCGCCGGGCTGGCTTCTGAGATGGAGACTTGTGGTGCCGCGGTGCTGTGGCGGTACCGCTCGTCTCCGGTGCCGAAGAAGAAGGTCTTTTCGGTGCGGACTGCGGTGCGGTCGGTGCCGGAACTGCAGGGGTCAGGGCGGCCTCCATAAGGAGCTGCTTCAAACGGAGTCCCGCTCCTTTTTTGTCCTCGATTTGAAGGACTTGCAGATTCGGCACTTCTCCGTCAGATGGGATTCCCCCAGGCACTTGAGGCAACGATCGTGGGGTCTCCCGTTGGCATCGGCCGACGACAGGCCGAGCACTGCTTGAAGCCGGGAGAGCCAGGCATGAGCCCGGGTCCCGGAGCGGGCGAGGAGGAGTATACCTCAGCCCACTAACTATATACAACTATGTTTAACAACTATACTTAACAACTATTAACTATTAACAACTACTAAACAACACTAACTAACTAGGAACTAGGTAGAACGGGTGAAACGCTAGGGATGTGGAGGTCAGCTAAGCCACACTCCACGTTCCAACGACCGACACGGGCGGTAAGAAGGAACTGAGGAGCGGAAGGGTCGGCAGGGGTATATATGCGGTGCCACAAGGGTGCCACGCCAGGGGGCGCCTGCCGACCCGCCGGGTGTTGCTAAGGGAAAATTCTTCCGACGAACGTGCACGCGGCGTGCGCACACCAGCCTACTTGGAATGGATATGAGCAAGCACTCGAAGAAGAACCTTAGGTAAGACAGAAGCAATTTTTGGAAGGAATACTCCCTTCATCTTATTTGAAAATACCAGGCATTAATCAAACACTAAACAATTATTGTGTAGAAAAAAATAAAGCCACCTCCCACTCGATTACCATGAGCAGGCTACTTCATAACTGTACTCTACTGGATTTCTTGCACCTTGCTCTGAAGCATTTGGTACTGGCCACTGTTGGAGACAGGATACTAGAATAGGAATCATATTAATGATCCATGTATGTTCATGATGTACAAAGTAAAGTGGACCCTGCAGTGGAGACGGGAACTTAACACAAGGATGCACCGGTATGGAGCTTTAGTTGAGCTGGCAGTTAGTTATGTACTGCTGGGTACAGTTAGTTCTGGGAGGATACATCAACTGTCAGACACTACAAATTTCTAAAGTCCTCTCAAAGGACTGTGTTAAGTGATAGTATCTGAACATATCTGGCAAGTAGATTAATTTACTTTTCAGTAAGGTGATCAAATATAGAGTTATTAAGTGGTTTGGTAAGCAAAAAGGAAAAAGGAAAAATTCAACATCCATTACAGAGAATGTTATCAAGTGAACTGAAGACTGGACATTAGCTCAGTCTGATCATCAGGATTCTGTATGGATGCTACCGATCTTCCGATTGTCTTGTTAGAAGTTTAAACAGTGCCATAGTCCTCCACTGTGACTTAACCAGTATCATTCACACATCATTTGATATGACAGAGACTGCCATTCTGTTAACTAATGTTGACAACAACACGCAGTTCAACAAATGCAAAGAGGAAAACTAAAGAGAAACAGATCCTACGAGATTCCTTGTCACAACCAAGGTACATTAGCATACAATATATTATTTACTAGCATTCCACATTAAGATATTTTAGAATATATTATTGTACATACCAATAGACTCTTCAAATGCAAAAAGAACTTCTTTCCCATTGTCTAGGAGATCTTTTACTCTGCTTCCAATCCATTTAAAACCAGGCAGTGTTTCCTGAAAAATGAAAAGGTCACCTGTAAAAGCTACTTGTTTCAATACAACAGTATCATGGAACAAGAAGAACATTTGCTGCTTTCTCATAAAAATAACACCTTTCACCTCCATTTGATTTCTTGTATGAAGTCTTAAATGTAAGGCCTGGAATGTCAGAAAACCGGAAAAGGTAAAATGATGCAAAAGGACCTCATGAGCAACAGGACCGAAGAATGCTGGTCAATCAAATAAACATAAGAATGGCCATACTGGGTCAGACCAATGGTCCATCTAGCCCAGTGCCAGAGGCTTCAGAGGGAATGAACAGAACAGGGCAATTTATCAAGTGATCCATCCTGTTGACCAGTCCCAGCTTCTGGCTATCAGAAGTTTAGGGACAACCAGAGCATGGGGTTGCATCCCTTACCACCTTGGCTAATAGCCATTAATGGACCTATCCACCAGGAACTTGATTAATTTTTGTTTGAACCCCGTTATACTTTTGGCCTCCACAAAATCTCTTGGCAACAAGTTCCATAGGTTGACTGTGCGTTGTGTGAAGAAGTACTTCCTTATGTTTGTTTTAAGCCTGCAGCCAATTAATTTCCATTGGGTGACCCCTGGGTTCTTGTGTTGTATACAGCTAACACTTCCTGGGGAGGGCCAGGGGAGGATGTCTCTGACCTGACTGGAGCTGCTCCAGCAGGCTGGGTGGCACAGCCGCAGTATGTTCCAGTGGGCTGGGCTGGGCGGCGTCACTGCAGCATGCTCTGGCATCCGGGTGGTGTGGCCACAGCCTGCTCTGGGGGGCGGGACCAAGCAGCACAGCTGCAGCCTGCCAGCCCCAGAGCTGCAGCTGCTTCGGAGGCTGGGCGGGAGAGCAGTGTAACCAGAAGCGGAGAGACTCTGGCCCCGCCTCTTCCATTCTGGCTCTGCTGTATCTCCTTGCTCCCTCTGTTAGGGGGAGGGGCTGTGTCCCACCTCTCCCTCTCTATACCTGTTCATAAGCTGACCCCGTCTCTGGTGCTTCCCTTTTTTACTAAAAATATTCGGCTTATGAACGCGTATATACAGTATATTGACTGGCACTGGTCCCAGTATAGATCATTGAGGGACCCTGCTGTTTACCTCTCTCCATTGTGAAACAACCGTTTATTCCCATCTACCCCTTCCCATCTTTTAACTAGTTACTGATCCACGAGAAGACTTTCCCTTTTATGCCAGGGTTGCCTACTTTGCTTAAGAGTCTTGGTGAAGGACCCTGTCAAACATTTTCTGAAAGTCCAAATACACTATATCCACTGAATCACCCTTGTCCATGTTTGTTGACCCCTTCAAAGAATTCTAATAGATTGGTGAGGCATGATTTCCCTTTCCAAAAGCCACGCTGACTAACATATCTGACACATAAGTGAATACAATAATTCTGTTCTTTACTACAGTTTAAACCAATTTGCCTGGTACGGAACTTAGGCTTATTGGCTTGTAATTGTCAGGATCACCTCTGGAGCTTTTTTTTTAAATTCAGTGTTACATTACCTATCCTTCCATCATCTGGTACAGAGGCTGATTTAAGCAACAGGTTACATACCAGTTAGTAGTTCTGCAATTTCATATCTGAGTTCCTTCAGAACTCTTGGGTAAGCCATCTGGTCCTGGTGACTGTTTAATTTATCAATTTGTTCCAAAACCCACTCTACGGACACCTGAATCTGGAACAGTTCCTCAGATTTATCACCTAAAAAGAATGGCTGAGGTGTGGGAATCTCCCTCATACCTTTGGCCTTAACTGCAGATGCAAATAATTCGTTTAGCTTCTCCGCAACAGCCTTGTTTTCATTGAGTGCTCCTTTAGCACCTCCATCAACCAATGGCCCCACCGACTGGCAAGATTCTTCCTGTACTTAAAGTTTTTGTTGTTCGTTTTTGTCCTTAGCTAGTTGCTCTTCAAATTCTCTCTTGGCCTGCCTTATTATACTTGTACACTTTATTTGCCAATGTTTATGCTCCTTTCTAAAGCTTAGACTAAGATCAATAAGAGACCCCAATTCAAGCTGTTATGTCAATTAATCATGTTTAAACCCAGCAAAATCTGTTTAGCCCCAGCAAATAAAGAGGCCAACACACTCAGTTTAGACTACGAATCTAAGGCACAGTGTTTCAGAACAGCATTCACTACTGCATATGTAAACAAACACAAAAATAAATATTTGTAACAGCCCCCCAAAAAAAGATTTAGCTCTTATTAGGAGCCTGGTGGGACAGGAGCTGGCAAACATGCACAGTAGAAAGCTAAAGTCTCCTTTTTAAGAGATCTGACAGAAGTATAAAGATTAACAGGAGGACCAGTAGTAATGATATAGTAGCAGTCCTGGGTGAAAGAAATATTACTCTCTACCTACAAAAAGTGAAAATTCTGTATCATGACTGATATTTAAGGATAAAAATTTCAAACCAGATTAGTATTTTTAAACTCTTGAAAGAAATTATAAAGACTGGTCATATACATTTCCTAGAATCAATATTTTCCAGCTCAAAATACAGTATTTAGTAACAGACTCCAGAATTTTCACTAGAGGGCAACACCACTTAAAATTGATTAATAGCACAATAGTAGAATCATTTTATATATTTTTTAGGATTTTTTTTGCTCTTCATTGTTTGGAAAAATTGATAGAAAAAACCTTCCAGGGTTTTCATATGGTCTCACCTGATAAGTATATTAAACAAGACCTGAATCTTATTTAGTATATTATGTCAAACATGGTTTTTATGTGCTTGTATCACCTGCTGATATTTACAGAGCGCTAGGAATATGAGCAAGATCCATTGTTGGTGTAGGATCCACAAGAAAAGTTATTGCCTTCACAGCGCCTCCACATTTTTTTATTTAGTCCTTGAGGAAGTGACCACAAAATAAAAGGTATTTACAGTGTAGAAGATTTCTGATCAAGTTATGACAATTAACTAAAACCTAGTTCAAAAATCTCACGTGCCAAATTAAAATACAAGTACTATTCAAGTCAAGTAGGTTTCATTTCATAGATCTAAGGAAGCAACAGTTTTTGCAGTATACACTCTGGAAATGCCACAGCTTCTCTCCTTCACCTGACACAACCAAAAGGGATTCCCCTCCTCAAGGCAAAGCTAGAGTTTGGACCCATTTTAGGACACCGGACCTGAAAATTAATCTTGCAATTCTTTAAGGCTAGGGGGCACCACACTGCCTCAAAAGACCACCTCCCAGCTCTTCACAGACAGACATTACAGTCTGCATATTCTGCAACATGGATTAGCAGGCACAGCATATGCTAATCTGCAAGGTAGATAAATGAGATCTAATGGGTAAACTGGCAGTGCCAAAAGAAACATTGAGTAAAAATCCTCAGCCAACAGTAGCGAACAGTAATTTGTGTCTGGACTTTTCTGGAGGTGGGGGTAATGAGGCGACACAAAAACCTGTGGCAATCAGTTATGATAGCAATGGCTATTATATTCTTCCTGAATATAACACCTGGGGATAACAAGACACACAAGCCACTCTTACTTCAAAGTGAAATCCTTCTTTACGTGCAATCGCCTTCAGAATTTTGGAGGAGACTGTGGTTGCTAACATGTAAACGTTCTTCACATCAGCTTCTTTGGAACTGTTCGCCTTCCAGCTCCTGAACATCCACCATCCAAACAAAGCTGCCAGCTCGTTGCCGGTGAACACTTTCCAACGACCACTGCAAACAGGATAGAAACAACATCAAACAGTTCCTTCAAGTTTCTCAGGAGCATGCATTAAGATTCAAAGACTGTACAACACATTCTGCAACCAGTGGAACAGTGAACAATTGAATAGGTCATTCTACCCTGAAAAGCAGCTCCATGAACAGCACACTAACAGGGCTCTGTTACCTTGTCTCAGTGTTTCCAGACCAAATTTGCTATTTACAAGTAAAAAAGTGTTGTCTCTGTTACCAGCCCTTCAAGCAAGATAAATGAACCAGAAAGAACCTATCACCAATAATAATGTATCTGCAATTCACACTCCACCCTTAATTACACCTGTGCAATCCCTTTGTCTTCCATGGGGTTTCACAAGCGAAGGGGCGTCCAGGATTTGGCCCAGCTGTTGCAACAAAGTTAACAATTCTGTTGAGAATTCAAGCATATTGAATAGCATCCATCTCACTCTCCCATAACTTTATTGATTCAGCATGGCATGCAGGAGTCAAAAGGTAGTAAAAGTATATGGCCATCAAAGGTGCAATGCTTACAATCACTTTTCATGACAGATCTCTAGTGAAAGGATTTAATTAATCTTGCATAAAATGCATCACAGATACAAATGTAAGAAAAAAGGTGAAGACTAAAAAAAAAATCTCAATATGATCAAATGTCAGGTTGTTAGGGATGGTGGAATAACGTGGCAAATCTATGTGACAATTAACATCAGAGGATAGAGCAGTTAGTTCCCCTTCCCTCTCTTCTCTCAAAGGCAAGGTTAAAAAGAAAGGTCTCATTTCTTACTTCTCTTGTAGTTCTGCCACTGCCAGTCTGTCTGCATCAGGATCAGTGGCCACCACCACCCTAGCGCTTTCTTTCTCTGCAAGCCTCAGAGACAACTCCTGAAAAAGATGATTGAGCCATTATACACAGATAGTCAAATTCATTTGTAGTCCTCAAGTGTATTAACTCTGCTGAAATTCCACACACCCAGGTCTCTGACTTTATTACATTAACAGTTCAAAACAAGTGGAAACCCAACTGAAAAACAAAGTGACGGAACTAAAGAAATAAATACCAGCACAGATTCTCCTTCTTCAGGATTTGGACATTTAACGGTAGAAAAATCTGGATCTGGATCCTTTTGTTCAGGTACTGGAATGGGAGGCTTAAAGCCAAATGCTTTAAAAGCCAACTGGACATAGTCATGTCCAACGCCATGGAAAGATGTATGGATGAACTTCAAGTTGGTCTTTGTGTTCAGTTCCCTGAAAAAGAAAAAGCAGTCTTCAATTAACATTATAGGTTTTTTCTCAAAATGCTGCAACACGGTGAAATGCCAAGACAATATGACAAGTTTACAATAAAGCTGCCTTTCTGCAGATGTCTAATGTGTCTTCAAAGAAAATGTGAAAAAGGAAAGTTTCAGCTGTAAGCATTCAATAAAGATTGCTGGCTCAATTCTTCCTCACTCTGGAAACTTGGATCTTTACTCTACCTCTGCTGCTTGGAAGTTCCTAAAAATGAGACCTTTACTTCCCGCTGCATCAGACTCATGCTCTTTATCAGAAAGAGTGATCAGCCTGCTGCGCATGGCAAAAGCAGAAGGCAAGGACTAAATCACCTACATACAGGGCATAAAAACGTATCACAGAAAAGATGTATAAAATCCCCTAATTTAGTCCATCCTTTACCCCCACTCCAAGCTGATTGTATATAGTACTTTTCCAACCCTTCTTTTTAAAGTTTGACCTACATTTGTCATGCTGGTCAGAAACCATTACATTTTGACAAGTTTGTGAAGTGAACCCTACATTAGAGTGTGGGAGTTATGTTATATTCTCCTCATTACAGCACCTGTGATAGCAGATCTTTTTCAGGTCTTCCATATAGATTTTAGAAATTTCCTCCAGAGGATCTCGTGTAAGAGGACTGGTGTCTACTAGATTCTCATTCCAGGAACCATTCCATGGTTCAACACATTCTTCTATACATTTCAGGATCTCTTTGTCATGGGGAGATGTGATCTGAGCTCCATTTTCCCAATAAACCTGGCATAAAAAAAATTTGACACTTAGAACTGCATGTTACATGGATGAGACTGACCCTTTATAAAGCCACATGATCTTATGGTTACATAAGGTCCTATAGTAAGCAAGAAACTTGTAGCAAAGCACAGTATCAGACTGGTTTAGCTCTCCAGAACCGTTTTTGGCATCACTCAGGCCAAAGTTTTAAGTATCTAACTTTAGATATGTAAATTCATAATTAGGTGACCTGATTTCAGAGTTGTTGAGCACCCAGCCCCCCCCACTACAATCAGACTATGAATGCCTAAAGTCAGGTACCTATGTTTTAAAATATTAACCTCAAAAGTCCTACATGAAGAAAACCAACCACCACTTATAAAATCCTACTTCCTTTAAAAAAAGCAACCTCTCCAACTCCCCGCCCCATTTTTAGATTAGAAATGAATGAGATCAAGACAGACAAGCAACATGCAAGATGTGATGCTTTGTTCCATAACTGCGTCCAGTTGAAGGGTCACACAGCCATCTAAGCAAGTCAAATCCTCAAAAATTACTGACACACGTAGCAGTTCTTTGTACCACACATGTGAATGCAGTGGGAGCATAAAACACAAAGCAACTGGGAAATCCAAGGACAAGGAGCCTGTGTGATGAGATAGATACAATGCAGGTCTACTTCTTTTGGAAAAAAAGCAAATCAAGGACTTCACATGAACAGCAGCACCGAGGCCAACACCCCAACGCTGACTTCAAAATAAGAGTTGAATTGCTCCATGTAACTCCTGCTCACTATCTTGTGTATTAATTTTTCAAAGGTTAAATGCATGTTTTTAAATGTACAGTCAAGTTCAAACCCTCACACGTTGGGCAGGCTTCCATAAAGAATTACAAAAAGAGGAAATACAGCATGTGTTGTTTAAGCAATATGTAATATTGTGGCTGATTACATTGCTCCAAATTAACCAAAAGATGGAAGTGACAAATGGAGCCACCATTTAAAAAGAACAGACTCTCAAAGTAATTCCAGTATACAAGGTATTTTTAAGTAAGTCCTCACGGTACTGATTTTTATGGCTACATTCTAGACAAATTTCTCTAAGAAAGGTTGGGCTCAGTTCTAACCTCCTTTTCAGACTACCAGCTTGGGGAAGGAAGGTACTGTCCTTCAGACGTTACTTCAGCTCCTTGATTAGTCTACGTGTAATGAATGGCATAGGAACAGAGTTGCAAACTTCCCCCTCATCTGTATTCAAGACCTATAGTGGACTTGAAATGGAAACTTCCTTGCTTCTGTTTTAGAAAACTGGGAGTATAATTCAGAAGCCAATAAAACAGAGCAAACAATTTTGTGAAACTATTTTTCCTTCTAATGGGTATAGATAGAAAAACTTCAGAAGAAGCCATATAATTTTGATTGATAGATTAGATAGATGTTTACAAAGTGCCAGTTGCTGTAGCATCTAAGTGTTTCTCAAATGCAGCTACCAGGGCCTTTTCTTGCAGCCTGGGCTGCGAGGCAGGCACAAAGCAGTGGCCCTGGTCCCAGGGCCACCAGCAGCGGTTGGGCCCTGCCCCCCTCCAGAGACACAAACACTGGAGGTGCAGGCAGCTGGTGAATTCCCCACTTTCCTGGGGGGTAGAGAAGGCAGGCTTCGGCCATGGGCTTCAGGCACCCTCCGTGCACTGGCAGGCTCTGGTTCCAGGCTCTGGACCCAGGCTAACCACCCTGCCATCATCCCTGGGCCCCACTGCCTCCCTGCCCACCTCCCAATCCCGGGCTCAATTTGTCCCAGGACTTGCCGGGGCTGAGTAAGTCTGCTGTGAAGAGTGATATTAACAAACGTACAAAGATCACTTTTCACAGCAGAAGACTTACCAGCTAGCAAGTCTTAGAAGAAAAAAAAAGTGCAACCTAAAAAGCAAAAAACAAACAATAATAAAAAGACAAGAACAGGCAAAGCACCTTATTTGTGTTTCTATTCTGTTTAGGTCCGTAAAGAAGAGAGACAACTGTAAATTATTTTTACTACTGAATCTGAAAAAACTCTACATAAATAGATTACAATGATTTGGACATGTGCATATTTATTTGTTTTTCCTGAAGTAAATAAGAATTTTAGGAAAAATTGTCAGCGTGGCCACCAACTAGAGTTGGTGACCACACTCCGATGCCATCAAAAATGTGTTGTGAGAACCCTTGATCAAGGGGACATACAGTGTATACTTGGTAAATCAACTTACCTGTCACAAATTTGGAGAGAAAGAAAAAAAGCAGCACAAGTTACCTTGTATCCATTGTCCTCCTTACGGTTATGGGATGCTGTGATCATCACACCAGCTGCAGCTTTGAGATGCCGAACGGCATAGGGCTGAAAGACGAAAGTAATTCAAGTTCACTACTTCTGAGCAGACATACATACATAAAGGTGTAAAGTCAGTTAAGGGATAAGTAATACAGGTTCTTAAAATTTCACAAGCTGATTTCAAAGGTATTTGAACAGTCAGACAATGAGCACACTTTGCCCTGTTATCAGCAATGGGTTGTGCGAGAGAAAGCATGATCAGAGTTACTCTGCTAAATGAACATTCCCATAATAAAATTCCAAAACAGATAATCTCCCGGAGGTACTCCCAGGCACAAAATTTTTTAATGGCTTATGGTGAAGAAAAGCCTCCACTTAGATTGCACATATTGGAGGAGGACAGAAAAAACTTGAGCAACTATCAAGAAATCAAAAACCATTCCTATCCATGAAGGACTTCACCAAAATATTTGGTAAGCTAATAAATACAGCTAAAAAGAGATTTTAAAAAAAGTTATAGAAATAAAAATCACAATACAGAAGGCAGAGAAACCATCCATCATGGATCAATAGTAATTTTGTTCTTCAATATGGAGGAATTGATTCAGAGGTGCTCAAACTGTGATCCGCAGTGTTCAGGTGGTCCATAGATAGTTTCCTCTAAAGTGTGCACCTGGGCAGCTGCACATGAGAGAATAAAGGGCCACCCACCTTATTAGTGGAGCTACACAGGCATGGCTCCACTAATTAGATGCCTGCTGTGACGAACTGGGAATGTTCTTAATGTTTTCTCTGAATACGGTGTTGGTGCCTCAGTGTCCCCTAGGCAGTTCTTAAGTATCTGGGAGAGCAAAGAGCCAGTGCACCTAAATGCCTGATGCTCTGTCTCCTAGCAACTGATGGCCTGGGCCCCTCCCCTGCAAAGGTGCCAGCTGAAGGTGATGGAGACAAAGATCAGGTGATCTCCTGGCCAGGGAAAGGGGCTGAGCAGAGAGGAGGGGCTGGAGGGGTTTTCAGTCTGGAGCTGCCTGGGGACGAAGAATGAAGTGCGGACCTGGGGGTCTTGCTCACTGACCCCCAGAATGGACCCGGCTGAGGGGTCCGGTTCGCTGTATCTACAAGCTCTGTTTTAGACCCAGTTCCTGTCATCGAATAAACCTCTGTGTTACTGGCTGGCTAAGAGTCACATCTGACTGCAAAGTGGGGGTGCAGGACCCTGTGGCTTCCCCAGGACTCCATCTGGGTGGGCTCGCTGTGGGAAGCGCACGGAGGGGCAGAGGATGCTGAATGCTCCAAGGAGAGATCCAGGAGGTGAAGACGTGTGAGTTTCTTGCTCTGAACAAGTCTGCTCCAAGGGAGAGGAGGCTCCCCGAAGTCCTGACTGGCTTTGTGGGGAGCTGTTCCAGAGCATCGCCCGGTGACTCCGTGACACCTGCACCCTGGAGAAGATGCAGAAGATGCACATGTAAGGTGAGGTGGTGGCCTTGGGGTATAGAGAATAGGTGGGAGGGGACAATGGCATGAGAAGAGGGGGTGGGGGGAATGTGGGACATGCAGGGCTGCGGCGACCAGAGAAAGAGGCAACTTTCCCAAGCTCCAGGGCTGCGGCTGCCAGGGAGACTCCCTCCTTCCCAGCCCCAGCCTGGGGGCTGCCACAGCTGGGGAGAGAGGGCACATCCATTGCATTAGAAAGGTAAGCCTACTGATATTAAAATATGGAGTTGTGTGCTTTTATTTGTACAACAAAAAAAATTTCATTCTTAAGGCTTGTTTATATAGCGCTTTTATCCAAAGCGCTTTAGAATAGTTAGCTAATGGTACAAACAACATTTGGAAAGATCACTAAGTGGTCCCTCCAAGACCCTCAGCAATTTTCAAGTGGTCCGGGGGGGGGGGGGGGAGTTTGAGAACCGCTGAATGAGCTGATAATACCAAGGTTGTAGATGCTTGTGGTTGCAGCCACCTGTGTAACCTAAATTCAATATACTAGGGATGGAGTTCATAAAAAACACACTAGGAAAATTCAGACACTGAGAAACCTATTTCTTCCCATAGTACCAGTCATACCCACAAACTGGGGCTCAGTCACTAAAACAGGCTCATTACATTACAAATGCTGATCCAAGTGGAAGTCCCAGTGCAGAAGATATTTAGAAGTTCAAAATGAAGGATTGTTCTGTGCAGTGTATTTTTCATTTCCTTTACCAACCCCTGAGAAGAGTCTACAGGTCCCAATCCTGCAAATGCTCAAACACAAGTAGACTCATTGATCTCACAGAACTACTTACGTGTGCAATAATTTGTACAATAAAAAAGATGTAAGGGACCTGTTTTCCCATCTTGAATTCTCCTCCAGGGCAGATTGGCAGAGGCCCTGGGAGGGGTTTTGCCTTCCTCTACAGCGTGAGGCACTTGCTGGAGGATTCTCTGCACCCTGAAGTCTTTAAGCCATGATTTGAAGACTTCAATAAGGGCTTGTTACAGGAGTGGGTGGGTGAGATTCTGCGGCCTGCTTTGTGCAGGAGGTCAGACGAGATGATCATAATGGTTCCTTCTGACCTTAAAATCTATTCTTCGATATACATTCTGGCTTTCTTACAAGAAAATTATATAGCTAAAATTAAGATGACAGCCTTGATGAAATGCTAAAAACATTAGCTGTGATAGAATGAAGTGTAAAAGACTTACCACAAAGGGCGTAGGAACGTATTTTGAAAACAAGTATACAGGTACACCTTTTGCAAGCAGGACTGCTGCGGTAAGCTTTGCAAGTCTATTGAACAGGAAAAATATTCAATGAATCCTATTATCCACAATACTGTTCTAAAAGCCCCAATCCAAAGAACAAGTACTTTTTCTGCCTTCTCTCAAGATGTTCTTATTATAGAATCATAGAAATGTAGGGCTGGAAGGGACCTTGAAAGGTCATCTAGTCCAGCCCCCTATACTGGCGCAGGACCAAGTATACCTAACTAATCCCGATAGGTGCTTTGTCTAACCTGTTCTTAAAAATCTCAAATGACAGTGAGTGTCTAAGGAGCTGCTAGAGACACAAGGCAGGTGGGATAATATATCTTATCGGATCAACTTCTGTTGGTGAAAGAGACCAGCTTTTGAGCTTATACAAGGTCTTCTTAAGGTCTGGAAAAGGTACTGTCACAGCTAAACACAAGGTCGAACAGATTGTTTCACATAAGAATTAAAGGTGAAGTGGGCAGCTAACACCTCAAAAAGACAAAAGAGGGTTGGTTAGTAGGTTACAGATTGCAGTAATAAACCATTCGTCCAGTATCAGAGGGGCAGCCATGTTAGTCTGGATCTGTAAAAAGCAACAAAGAGTCCTGTGGCACCTTAAAGACTAACAGATGTATTGGAGCATAAGTTTTCGTGGGGGAATGCCCACTTTGTCAGACGAAGTGGGCATTCACCCATGAAAGCTTATGCTCCAAATACATCTGCTAGTCTTTAAGGTGGCACAGGACTCTTTGTTGCATTCATTCAGTGTCTTTATTCAGTCCACGATTATTCTTGTCTAGTAAAGTTATGAATTTAAGCTCCCAGGCTTAAATTCTGAAGGTGTTGTGAAGGTTTATTTTGATGAGGAGGACTGATAGGTCAGATATAGAGTGATCATTTTGTGACAATTGTTCACTCACAGATGATATGGTGTTTTTGTCTTAACACTTTTCAGTGTGAGTTCATTCAAACAAGTACTTGTCTGGTTTCACCCACGTAGTTGCTGTTGGGACATTTAGTGCACTGGATGAGATATACCATGTTGTGAAAGATATGTGAAGGACTCATGGATCTTGAAAGGTGTGTTTGAGGGAATGGGGGGAAAGAGAGAATTGATTGTTGTAGGAATGGAGATATGTCTCAGGTTTTGCATCTGTTCTGTCAGTGTCTAATGCCACTTTGAGATGACATGTCTTGGCCTGCAGGGAGCTTGCTTCTGATGAGCTTAATAAGGTTGGGTGGGTGTGGGGGGGGGGGTGTTGACTGAAGGCCACAAAAAGGGGTTTGAGAAAGATCTTTCAGGATGTGGTCATCACCAAGTATGGGCTGCAACTCTTTGATGACACCCTCTTTGTGTTCCTGTGTGGGGTGGTAGGTAACAACTCAGAGCATAGGCGCTGGCTCCGTGGGTGCTCTGGGGCTGGAGCACCCACGGGGAAAAATTAGTGAGTGCTCTGCACCCACCAGCAGTCAAGCTCCCCCCCACCGTGCCCCACCTCCCCCTCAGTACGCCACGTCCCTGCTTCTCCATCTACTTCCCAGCGCTTCCTGCCTTGCTGCTGCCAAACAGCTGTTTGGCAGCGTGCTAGGAGGGAGGAGGAGGAGCAGGAACGTGGCACAAACAGGGGAGGAGGCGGGGAAGAGATGGGTCTGGAGCGGGGATTTGGGGAAGGTGTTGGAATGTGGGTGGAAGGGGGCAGGGGCAGAGAAGGGTTGAGCACCCATCAGCGGGAGCAGAAGTCGGTGCCTATGACTCAGAGGGATGTTGTCTGAGGTTCCCATAGACTATTTGGGTGGCCTGTTCCATGATGCTGCTATCTACTTCTCTAGCAGAGTGTCCTCGTGTGACCGGGTCCTGGGGTACAACCTTGATTGCAGGACCACGGATGTCCTCCAAACCCACCAAGCTGGTTTGTCCCACTCACTGTGATGCTGATGTCAAGCTACAAACTTCTGAAAGGCACTACACTTACACAGACATCCATAGGCAGGGACACACCCAACTACTGTGTTACACGAATGATCTCACAGCCACTCATGAACTAATACGGAGGTGCCAGCCAATTCCCCCCAGCTCCAGCCCAACACCCCAGAACCGTACCGTCTAGCAATTAGTTCACCACTTCTTCATAGGAAAGTGGACATGCACCAGCCCTTGTAACCTAAGCCAATTTCTCAAGCACTTTAAACAAACTCATTGGTAATGATAAAACATTAAAGTTAATTAACTACAGAAAGATAGCTTTTAAGTAATTATAATGCAGTAGGCATAAAGGTCAGAAATAAATAGCTACCTTAAAAAATAAAAATGCTTTTTAAATCCTTGACTTTTAGTCTAAGCAAGTGTTGAAGCAAACAGCTTTTCTCACCATGACAGATGGTACAAGCTGGTTACAAGCTGGTTACAGTTCCTCAATACACAGGCTGGGACTACCTTCCAGCCTGGAACCAAATTTCCCCAGTTCCAAGTCTTTGTCCTTCAGACGTTCTTCCAGGTGTTGAGTTGGGGAGGGGGAGGGGACAGAAAGAGGCTAAGTCATGACGTCAGTGTCTCTCTCTTATATTTTCTTCCAGTTTGCCGGAATGATCTTTGCTGTGACGTGGGTTAGTCCACCCCTATGGCATACATGCCTTCTCCGAGAAGTCTTATTATAACAGATTGTGCGTTGATGAGCCATTAATGGCTTCTCTTTATTATAAGAAAGGCTGGCTGTGGGTGTTCCCAACCTCATAACGTACGTCAGTAACATATATAGTAATACTTCATAAATTCACGTACAATGATAGCACATACAACCCAACAGTTATTATTCAACTCACAAGGTATAATTTGTACAAAACACACCATAATATCACAGTGGTGAATATGGGGGTTCCAGGTGATACTTTGAGGTACAGAGTGTCATATCTTATTTGAAGAAGGTGGTTTAAGGGCATGTCTTGGACTTTCTCCTTGGAGCATATTCTGAGGTACTTGAGTACCTGGCTGTAGATAACATTTCTTGGTGTGGGGGGGATGGTTATTAGATCTGTGAAGATAAGTATGGTGATCCATAGGTTTCTTGTATATAGTGTTTGTAGGGTTCCATTGCTCAAGTTGATCATGGTGTCCAGGAAGTTGATACTGCTTTGGGAGCATTGTAGAGAGTTTCACAGATGGTTGTTGAAGTTATGGTGGAAATTTAGGTCATCTGTCCAGGGGATGAACACATCAATGTATCTCAAGTACATCATTGGTTTCATGGTGCCTTTGTCCAGAAATTCTTCCTCGTGGTGACCCATTAAATGGCTGGCATATCTGGGAGCCATCCCAGTATACAAGGTTTGAACAAAGTGTCTGTTAAATGTAAAATGATTGTAAGTGAGGATGAAATGGATAAGTTTGGCAATGTATTTGAGGTGGATATCTGAGAGTTGTTCATTGGTCTTGTAGATATTTGAGGCAGGCAGCAATGCAATCAGGGTTACAGATGTTGATAGATAGGGAGGTGACATCCATGGTGACATGGACAGTGTTCTGAAGGAGGCTGTTAATGTTATGGAGCTTCTGGTGGAAGTTGGCAAGTCCTGGATAAAATCTTTGTGTGGAGAACTGTTTGAGGATGTTTTTTGTGAGTCCTGATATTCCTTCAGTAAGAGTGTCTTAGCCAGATAAGATGGATCTGCATGATTTTCCTTATTTGTGTATCTTGAGAAGCATGTACTAGGTCCCTGGAGGGGAAAGGGTTCACAAAGGGTGAGGCTGTAGAGATTCTCTTGGAGTTGTTTGGAAAAGAAAGGATTGAATGATATCCTTAAACTCCTAGGTGAATAGTAGTGTGCAATCTTCTTTGATTTCTTTATAGTAGGTGATGTCAGAGTTGTCGGTTGGCCTTGTTGATGTAGTCACTGAGGTTGAGAACTATGATAGCTCCTCTTATTTACTGGTTTGATCACTATCTTGTGGCTGGATTTCATGGACTGTATAGCTATCCTCTCAGCAGTGGAGAGATTATGGTGGATGTGATGTTAATGATTTCAGGCAATTTTTTTCCTGAAGCAATCAAAATAATGATCAAGTATGTGGTTTCGTTCTCTGTGAGGAGTCCAGTCAGATGTTTCTTTTTTCTTATGACTATCGGTGGGGACATGGTAGTTGTTGGTGGTGTAGTCTTTGTTGTAAAAGAATTCTCTAGTTCTCCACATTAGTATGGTATCAGGTTCTGTGATGGAGCAGACGATCAGTCCCTTTGCAAGTACAGAGAATGTGGCTCTAGTTAGGGGTTTTCTTGATAAGTTGATGATGATAGCGTGTCGCTCAGCATCCACGTGATGAGTCCTGGTGTCTCTCTGAGATGGTCTTCTGTGGGTTGTGGAGTTGTTATAGTTGGGTCCCCCTTTTTTGTTGGATGGCTGTCAGGTTTTTTTTATATTTTGGGTTTCTTGCATGATCTCCAGGCAGGTTTCCTTGGTCATCATTCCAGTGTGTGGGAAGCATGTGATGATAAGTAAGGTCCCATGGGAATCAAGACTGAGGGGAAAAACAACTGAGGAGACTTGGCAGTTTTTCAAAGAGACACTATTAAGGGCCCAAAAGCAAGCTATTCCAATGGGTAGGAAAGATAGAAAATGTGGCAAAAGACCACCTTGGCTTAACCTGTATTCTTTGCATGACCTACAATAAAAAGAGTCTTTATATAAATGAAATGGGAAACCAAGGTCGATTAACACGGCTACGGATTAGCGCAATAACACGGGAATGCAGGACAATATTAGAAAGGCAAAGCACAAATGAGCTCAACTAGCTAGGAATAAACGGAAACAAGACGACATTTTCAATAACTAGAACCAGAGGAAGACAAGACAGGGTAGGACCACCTGTTCTCAGTGAGGAGGGAGAAACAGTAACAGACTCTCTCCTCTCTCTCTTCTCTTGCTCTCTCTCTCACTGAGACAGCTCTCTCTCCTCTCTGAGTGCTTATGGGAAGGGGTAGGATTAGAGCTAAAATAAAAAGAAGAGCATGTTAAATCACTTGAAAGGTTAGATGCCTTGCAACACAGGCTGATGAATGGCATTCTTAGAATACTCAACGATAATAGAGGAGGTATCTGGAGCTCTAGCTATTATCTTTGAAGTCATAGCGGAAGAACGGGAGAGGATCCAAAGACTCGGACCCAAGCGCACCCAATACCTGGGTCCTGCTAAAAAAGGACACTAAAATACAACCCGGCAACTAGAGACCTGGTTATTTTCTAGAATTCTGTGCCAGGGAAGATAATGGAAGGGCAAGTATAATTAATAAAAAATCATCTGCAACACTCGGAAGGTAAGACGCTAAGGTAGTGATAGCCACGCATGGATTTTTTAAAAGAAATAATACGTGTCGAAAACAATCTGATAGTTTCTTCCGATAGTATAACGAGTTTGTGGAACGGGAGAAGGCGGTAGATGTGTTTTATACTAGACATTTAAGTAAGCATTTTGATATCCCGTCTCGTCATGAGTTATTTATTGACATAAACTAGGCAAATACAATTTAGATGGGCGTACTATAAAGTTGGGGGATAAACTGGCTGGATAACTGCTACTCAGAGGTGTTATTAATGCTCCAATCCTGTCTGTAAAGGTTAACAAGTGGGGTTCCCCGGGGCTTTTATGACCCGTGTGTCATAATATCATCAACGACTTAGTGTTGTGCATAGAAAGTACGCTTATTAGTTTGCGGATGTACCAAACTGGGAGGGATTGCAAACTGCTTTGGAGGGACAGCAAAATCAAATGTATCTGGACAAATTGGAGAAATGGCTCTGAGTAAACCGATGCAAGTTCCAATTAAGGGACAATGCAAATGCTTCCTTAGGGAAGGAACAATCAGTTTCCACACATACAGATGGGAAAAGATGTCCTACGACAGGAGATACGGCAGAACGAGTTAGAGTAAATCATAGTGGACCAACAAACAAATAGTTGAGTCTTAGTGTGTACTGTTGCAAAAAAAGCAAGGTGATTCTGGGATTGCCATTACGAATTTTGTGTTGTTAAAATCTATCTGAGGAATTAATTTCTTCCGCTCTACTCTGCACTAGTTAGGCCTCAATTGGAGTAGTGGTCTTCTGGACGCATTTTCAGAAAGATGTGGAGAAATTGGAGAGGCGTCCAGAGAAGACAACAAAATGATTAAGGTCTTGAGAACTGACCTATGAAGGAGGCTGAAAAATTGGTTGTTTGTTATGGAAAAGAGACGACTGAGAGGGAAGCAGTATAGCAGTTTTCATGTATCTAAAAGGATGTCATCAGGAGAGGGGAAACTTGCTTCACTTACCTCTAAATGATGTATAAACAAGAGCAATGGAGCTTATCACCAAGGAGATTATAGATTGACATTAGAAAAAGTTCCTAAGTCTGTCTAGGGGGTTGTGACCTGACAGTTAGGAACTTTTCCAATGGTACAAAACCTAAAATTCTCCTGCTCACTGGGAATAATTGCTAGGTAGGTTGTGGATCTCCCATGCTCTGTGAGATATTTAGAGTAGTTAGATAATGTCTATTCAGGGATAGGCTAGCCAGTGATTTTTCTGCTCAAGTGGGAGGTCAGGGGACTTAACTCGATACCTCTCGAAGGTCCCTCGGTCCTAGGTCTTATGATACATGATTTCTTGTTTGAGTAGGTCCTCTGGCAGATTGTGAGTACCAGAGAGATGTATCTTCCGTTTATTTCTTGAAGTCTTCTGCAGAGCTGGTTTCAGTCTTTGAATTTTTATGTTGGGATCAGAGGGTCTATAGATATGACTTCCTCTAGAGATATTGTTTTGTGTTTTTGCATTGCTAAGAGATCACTGTCCACCTGGAGTCTCTCGTTTCTTTTTCTTTTCATGTTGTGATAGGTTGTGATATACAGCATCTATTTTACATAATCTTGGAATGGATAAGAGTTTTCCATGCCTGTTGATTTCTAATTCACTCTAACTCATTCGTGTGTATTATAAACACACATACAGCACTTCATTAAATCAGCCTATTCATATGTTCAGCTTTGATGCTAAATGTAAATGAATATAACAAAAAACCATCAATAAGTCCACGTGAACAACTAATTCATGGTTCCGATATGACATTTATGTAACCCTCTTATAGTCTCCACTTCGTCTACTGTTTGCCTTTTCACTAACTGCGACATACTATAATCAGATTGTAAAAAACTCTCATTGATTGCAGTCTCTTTGTCATTTTATTAGCTTGTAAAGCCCCTTGTAATCACATCGGCTGTCAAAAGACATACATAAGTTTCAAGCTTCCGTGTTTTTGAGAGCCATTATCTGATCACAGAAACACAATCTAAAGTCCGTACATGTTTTCAACGCAATTCCTACATACAACAGCCTTTTCAAGGGGTAAAATAGATCTTCGGAATAACCAGCAGAGTTGGCGTTATTACGATTCTGTTTAAGCAGTTTAGTGATTCCGATAAAGTAGATCAATAAACTACTCCTAAAAATACTTCATTACCAGCACACTTTCTTATTCCCATCCAGTTCTAAAACAGCTACAGAAATCACACAGTCAGTTTTTATGCTCAGACCTACAGAACGAGACTTTAAATTAGATCCTTAGGGCTAGGGGAAAGCTTTGTTCAACTTCAAACAGTTTCGTTGTCTTGACAACACAAGCGACACTTCACAGGTATTTAACCATCGATCTATTTGCACTTTGATCATTACAAAATGCTGGGGGAGTCCTTGTAGTGGAACAAGCGGTATGAAATCTTAAAGATCCATTACCATGCTTACTTTGTTCACTTTGACAGTGACAGTATAATTTACTATTTTTAATTCAGTAGGATAGTCTAGTAAGTGTACTGTCACAACAGAATAAATGCTAAAGCAAGATGCTACAGTATATGCAAACAGTTCGAGGATTAATGATCGTTACACGAATTCTCTCTGCATTTTCAAACCATATATTATCCAAGTAAAAAAAAAAAAAAGACAAGGATAGTAAATCAGTTTTTTAAAGTAGTCTACTAGCCTGGCTGAGCTATTTTAGTAAAATCAGCAGCATTAAGCATGTTTATGTTTGTAGAAATTTGGATTTTTTTAAGCATGAAATTAGAAAAGAGAGACTCCTCTAATTTGTTTGAGTGTGTTAATGCCTGCATACTGCTGACACAAATCAGTGTCTGATGCTACAAGAGGTATCACAATAGTTACATAGAACTGAAGGAGGAATTACTCCTTTTCCACTGTGAAAGTTTAAATCAGATGTGTAGTCTGACAGAGTCAGGACTACAGTTTTGCAATAAAGCTCAATACAGACACACTGATAACCAGTCGTGCAGTTTTTTTGATGTATTCAAGTTAAAGGTTTAGCATTTTTAGTTCCCTTTCACACTTAAGTCTCAAACACATAGTGATTTCTGCATCATGTGACTGTCTTACTGTTTAGAGTGCTTGTGCATTTAGATGTTATACTCTTTGGGGGCAAGGACTGTCTTTGTTATCGGTCTGTACAGCACCTAGCACTAGCGGTCCATGACTAGGACTCTTAGGCACTATGGAAATATAAATAGATAATACACTAAATTCCTGATTAATTCCCCATATGAACAGAAACATTCTAAGCCATACTTAAAATTCTAGTCTTTCAAATGGAATCAATCCTCATACCTCTTACTGCTGCAGCTGCTTGTCACCTGACCTCGTGTGTCATATCCAACAACGAAGCCTCTCTGCCTGAAGTCTGAAAAACACCTCTCAAGGTATTTGTACATTCCCTGCAGCAAAACAGAAGCATGAAGAGTTAGCTCCATTATAGTGCACACAGCTCAAAGATCACTCTATTTAGAATTTATTGTGCCACAATAATGGGAATAAGACTTTTGCTTCACTAGAACTGGGTTAATGATAAAAAATGAGTACGAATAAGCATTGGTTCAAACAGACAGAAAATCTGCTTTAATGACGTTTGCAGTACAAGTATATTTTTGTTCCTAGAGTGTTTACAGAAGAGAAAGGTTGCAGATACCCATAAGAATCTAGTCAGGGAGCAGAAACAGATGACCAGACAGAATGGACACAAAATTAGGTAATAAATCCTTGAACCAGCAAATACTTGAGATTAATCCACAGGATGAAACATGCTCAAACCATCTGTCAGATAATTGTAAATAAAGAACCAATTCATTAAAGAAAAATCTGAATAATTCACACACACAAAAGGGCTACCTTTGTCACATAAATAGTTCACTTAAGTCTTCATGCTTGTGTTTAGAGCACAATCTACGGAATAGATAATGTACTAGCTCTCGCTTCTTAAGATAATTATCCTTTCAACACTGCACATTACTTTAGAAAATGTGATAATCTTTCATGACAAGTGAATTTACACACCTATCCCAATGGTGACGCACTTATCTCATAAGTGTATTTAGTTCACCCTGTTTATCTTTAATAGGCTATTTACTACTGATAATGCTAAAATTAAAAATATGTCTAGCGTGGTCTGAATATTAAATTGTTTGTGGCAATTATTGCTATGCAGCAAAGGTATCTAGGAGCACTGATGCATCCAGTCAGCACCATTTTGAATCCCAGTGGTGAGAGACCCTCTCTTAGAATGACAATGTAAAGCTGCCAGTTCCAAAGTGTTTTCTATATCATCACCATCTTATTGGATCTAGGTAGAACCAACTGGTTTTCTCAAAGCTTCCAGTTTCCTTCAGACAGTGGAGGATATGGGAAATGCACTGCCTGCACTAGAAGACAGAATGGTTACTTACCTTATAGTAACCTTGGTTCTTCAAGATGTCAGCTAAAATGCATTTCCAATTCTAAATGACTGATAAGCAGAGGCCCATTTGGAAGATGGGATTGAGGAATCCTGCTTGCCACTAACTGCCTTACAAAATTCAGGTATGTGGATGTTTCTAAAGCACACTAGTGGAATAAGCTTTGATACCAGCCAAGCGATAGCAGCTGAAATGCACTGTAATCCATTTAGGTTCAGATATTATCTTGGAAACTACTTGTCCCTTAGAAGCATGAGAAATGGCAACAAAAAAGGAAAGGAAGTGCCTGAAGGGCTCTGTCCTATCACAGGCCTAAAAACCATCTAAAGTGGAGGAATTTCTTCTCCACTGGAGAGGAATGGTGTTTTGGAATGAAGACAGTTAGATTGGTTCAAATAAGTGTGACAAGTTCAGAAATAAATTTGGGATGAGGTCTCAACGACCACCTTATCTTTACGGAATATTGTGTGAAGGGTCAGCCATGACAACTTGTAATTCGGTGGCAGGGGTGTTAATTTGAAGGATCGGCAGTTGACTCCTGGAGAGAGGGAGAGAAGATTCTTTGGGTGGCTTCTGTGAAGAGAGGAAACTCCACTAGGTTCTCAAACGCATAGAATGTCCCTTTCAGCATAAGAACTAGGAAGGTTACTGACCATTGTTTTGTTTGTGTTATGTCTAGTCAAGTTAAATAAGTGTACTGTTATCAAACCAAGCAGTTGGAAGTGTCGTCAGTTGGTGGGTTTTGGAAGGATGCTGCAAGACCCTCAAAAACAGAATTAGGAAAAACAGCCAAGATAACCTAATATTTATAGGCACGTAACCTAAGAAGATTAGGGAGGTAAAAAGGCGGCACTAGTGATCCACAGACCCTGATAAATACGGTGTGCGCTCAGGAAGGGGAAGGTCATGACAAGAAGGTTTTATGTGTAGTCTCATGCCCTTTTGGGACACAGGTCTTTGTATATGGAGGTGGTCCAGGTATACACTGCACCCTGTTCCTTATGCATTGATGATCAATGTCTTTATAGGCGGTAGTGTGGAAATGGGTAGCAGCTGGTTTGACCATCTGTTCGGAACTGACAGACTGGGACATTGGAGTAGAACTGGCCTGCTTATTTGATGTTTTGCACTGTGATACATTGACCTTAGCCAGCCTTTAATGCACATAGATGAAGTCTGCTTAGTAATGTCACATATGTGCAAGCTAACATGTGGCTCAGAAATTTGTGGCAGATTTTTTCTGTGGTATCAATCATCTGGACAGAGCAAAATCTGTACTTGGGGAAATATATTTTTGCTGATTTTGAATAGATTGATGTTTCTAAAAACTGATACATAGGGAGATTTTTCATAGTTTACCATGCGGCTCAGCTGTCTGAATTCAGCCAATCATCCAGATATGGAAAATGTGAATGCCATCTCTCCTTACATGATCTGCCACAACAATTAGGCATTTTATAAAAAAAATTTACTGTGGAGAGACCAAATGGCAGCACTTTGTATTGGTAATAACTGGGCCCTACTGCGAATTGTAGATGATCTACCATGGATTGAGATATGAAAGTGAGTGTTGTGGAGGCAGCGAGCCAAAAACCAGTCTTGAGTATGAATAGAACATACAGCAGCAAACATCACCATTCTGAATCTCAAAACTGGATCAGACAAGGCTCCCTTTTCTTCTTTGGAATAAGGAGATATCAAGAACAGAAAACATCCACTGAATTCCAAAAGGGTACCTCTCCTAGGGCTCCTAGAGGAATCAGAGAAGCCACTTTATTTTCATGAGAAGGATCCCTGAAGAGGGATGGGTCGGAGGCAAGGACCAAACTGGATGGAATAGTCCTATTAGACAACTTTCAGCACTTTTTTTACTGCAGACCAAGCCTGATGGAAGAAAGCAAGACAGTATCCAAAAGGCAGTATTTGGGGATTACTTGTCTAATCGGTATCAAACCTGCTGTCTGAAAAGCAGATGAAAGTTAACCAGAAACTGAGAAAGATTGTCTCCTCCAAGAGAAGCTCTACTTCCTTCCAGGTGGGTATGCAGAAAAACATTGCTGAGGATATGCAGGTGTATTCTGTATAGATTGCTCTTGGTATTTAAAAGCTTGCAATTTGGGGTAGAGATGTAGCTATCCAATGAGCAAAGTGTAGCCCTGGTGCTTTTTAAGGAATGTAACTTCATCTGTATGTGCACATATAAGGGTCTGTGCTCTTAAATGGTAAGTCTTCAACTGTGTTTTACAGCTCCCAAGAGATTCTAGAGGCCTGTAACCATGATTCTCTGCACAGAGTCTTCACATAGTCAGGGATCTATGGCTGCCTGTACAGATGCTTTTACCACAAGCTGGCCTTCAGCAATGATGGTTTTTAACTCTGGATTCCTGATGTTCAGCCAAGAAGGGGACACAGTTATCCGATTTAGGATAGGGCATTTTGTAAATAAGGCTTGTGTCATAAACAGATAGCTAAGGGTTAATGTTTCTTTCACCTGTAAAGGGTTAACAAAAGGGAACCAAACACCTGACCAGAGGACCAATCAGGAAACC